>NC_064920.1:194758708-195096208 GCF_023897955.1 Schistocerca gregaria
CGGGAGGCCGGGTGGACGTACCGCCGAATTGCTCAAGACGTGGGGCGTGAGGTCTCCACAGTACATCGATGTTGTCGCCAGTGGTCGGCGGAAGGTGCACGTGCCCGTCGATCTGGGACCGGACCGCAGCGACGCACGGCTGCACGCCAAGACCGTAGGATCCTACGCAGTGCCGTAGGGGACCGCACCGCCACTTCGCAGCAAATTAGGGACACTGTTGGTCCTGGGGTATCGGCGAGGACCATTCGCAACCGTCTCCATGAAGCTGGGCTACGGTCCCGCACAGCGTTAGGCCGTCTTCCGCTCACGCCCCAACATCGTGCAGCCCGCCTCCAGTGGTGTCGCGACAGGCGTGAATGAAGGGACGAATGGAGACGTGTCGTCTTCAGCGATGAGAGTCGCTTCTGCCTTGGTGCCAATGATGGTCGTATGCGTGTTTGGCGCCGTGCAGGTGAGCGCCACAATCAGGACTGCATACGACCGAGGCACACACACACAGGGCCAACACCCGGCATCATGGTGTGGGGAGCGATCTCCTACACTGGCCGTACACCTCTGGTGATCGTCGAGGGGACACTGAATAGTGCACGGTACATCCAAACCGTCATCGAACCCATCGTTCTACCATTCCCAGACCGGCGAGGGAACTTGCTGTTCCAACAGGACAATGCACGTCCGCATGTATCCCGTGCCACCCAACGTGCTCTAGAAGGTGTAAGTCAACTACCCTGGCCAGCAAGATCTCCGGATCTGTCCCCCATTGAGCATGTTTGGGACTGGATGAAGCGTCGTCTCACGCGGTCTGCACGTCCAGCACGAACGCTGGTCCAATTGAGGCGCCAGGTGGAAATGGCATGGCAAGCTGTTCCACAGGACTAAATCCAGCATCTCTACGATCGTCTCCATGGGAGAATAGCAGCCTGCATTGCTCCGAAAGGTGGATATACACTGTACTAGTGCCGACATTGTGCATGCTCTGTTGCCTATGTCTATGTGCCTGTGGTTCTGTCAGTGTGATCATGTGATGTATCTGACCCCAGGAATGTGTCAATAAAGTTTCCCCTTCCTGGGACAATGAATTCACGGTGTTCTTATTTCAATTTCCAGGAGTGTACTTAGACCTAACTAACCTAAGGACATCATACACATTCATGCCTCAGGCAGGATTCGAACCTGAGACCGTAGCAGCAGCGCGGTTCCGGACTGAAGCGCCTAGACCCGCTCGGTCACAGAGGCCGGCTCACTATCTTTTTCGACAGGTGATGAGAGCGAAGTCTCCCTCTTTATAGGGAAGTCGAACGTTATCAATGATCAGGTGACATCACTTGGTGCTGGAAAATGTTATACAAACTGAATATTTGTACCCGGAAGTGATAGTTACCAGAGAGAGACATTTAGAAACAGAGACAAAATGAAATAAATTTATAAGGAACATAATGAGACGGAAAAAAGTAACAGCAGGTATGTTTACATTACTGATGGAATGACGTGAAAAGTTTGAAAGGTGACAGCCACCATAACGAAAGAAGTCTCTGGCCACGAGATATTGTTGCAAATAAAATATTCACTGATGAGCAGAATATGAAGGCACAAGTCCCATGCATGAAAATAATGCGTCATGATCTAGATAAGCCTTACGTCAGTAAAGAAGATGATAGATCTACCGTATGAGAAAGAAAGAAAGAAGAGCAGGAAGAGTATTGTCGGAAGAAGAGCGAGCGGGATTGAGTCAGAGCATGAAGGAATACGGGCGAAATAGAAAACAAATTTAAGAAATGAAGCCAATCTGGTAACTTTGGCCCATAGGCGGTAGCAGGAATACGGGCGAAACAGAAAACGAATTTAACGCAAGCCAGCCTTTAACTTTGGTAGCATCGATCAAATAAATGGTGGTGGTTATTTCAAATGTGATGGTGACAGAAATACATTCTAAATAAATAATGGTAGTTCTTTCAAACGTGATGGTGGCAGCAATACGTTCAAAATACTGAAAATATTACTAAATTTAGTGTTTTTGAAGCTGTAATAGTATCGACTGGAACACGAAAAGTCTCTGATGAAATGACATTGCAAGTTGTACGATTACTCCTTCCATCACAAATCTGTGCTGGCAACAGAACACACGGCGGTACTATAGATGAAGTCACTATGTTCCACACTAGTTCTGTGTTGATGTTTTTTAACAGCCTTGTAGTCATTAACCTCGGCAACTGAATGGAATATGAATTAGCAGAACAAACGGCAGTTTACATCGTCCGACGGTAGCTAAACTTATCCCTGTGCGGTCGCCAGTCAACAATGCCGTACAACTTTATATCTTTTCTCTACACACGGTGTGACGATATTGGCGCTGAGCACTATGAGACTTAACATGTATGGTTGTCAGTCCCCTAGAACTTAGAACTACTTAAACCAAACTAACCTAAGGACATCACACAACACCCAGTCATCACGAGGCAGAGAAAATACCGTGACGATATTTCTTGGATATATTCTTCCTTTTTTTCTCTGTTTCTTAAGAGTCCCTTTCTGGTAACTGTCACTGCCATGTGGAGTATTCACTCATAATATAAACATAACTCATTATTATACATGCACTCATCATTGTGGCCAATATGATACATTTTCCCATTTGGCACAATACGCTGAGAAAAGGTTAGGGACCGTAGATGAATATTGCAATGTATCTTATAAGAATCGACGAAAATTGTCGTATTAAATTGAACAATACAGACAATTTTCACTCAGGGATGAAATTAAGAAGAAATAACATGTTCGCTAATTAGCAAGTCTTGTAATCAAAGTGAAAATTTTTTTGTTAAACGACTCCTGATGTATGTTCCACGAGGACATGATAACTATCCGTGGAAATGTCTTTGAATGAATTTCCGAAATAATTCAGTGTCTGCCTCGGCTTCTGATTATGTACAGGGTTCTTCATAAATACCTCCAGGGTAGCAGAAGATGACTGTGCAAAAACTGAAAGGCATGAAGAACTCCAAGTTTCGATTCACATTGGGCATGGCGATACAGCAATTGCAGGTTGATACGTCAGAACATGTCGACAGGTCATCCACTCTGTACTGTCGCGTCGAATTAGTTCCCACCCGCAGAGAGGTCGATCAAAGAACACATTAACAGAGCGGGTGCTGCCGGGCTTCTCCGAGCACTTTGTGTCAGCAACTTCAGTGGAGTGCATACACGTATTGACGTTCACTGTGTTATAAACGGTGTCCATAATGGGCACCTGCAATGTGAGTTAAAAACATGACGAGATGCTGTATCCACTCACACAAGTATATTTTCTCTGTCTCTTGTACCTTTTATGCACTGGTCTTCTAAAAATCGCCAAGTTTTTGTGAATAATCGTGTATACAGCGTTTCGTTTCTCCGTTGTTTGTGATGCACACATAGCAGGTAATACTAGGATATAGTCATTTTGCAGGTGATGCATATACACTCATGCTCATAAATGAAGTATAATCGCAGTGTGGTGCCACACAACGTGGCACTACACAAAACTGGCGCTAATAGCATAGGCACATAGGCAACACACACACGACACAGATCTGCAAGTCCATGGTATTGCTGATAAGTTGAGAAAATCGTCCCGAAACTCATGTGCTTCAAAACGCCACTGTTCCCTGCTCATGTGCCTCGACATCAATATGGGATATGATCGCCATGCAAAAGTACACAGGCCGCACAACAGGTTGTCATACTCTAGATCAGGTGGTCGAGCGGCTACTGGGGTACAGACTCCCATTCGTGCACCAGTGTCGTAGGGGTTTGAAGACTTGCAGAAATACGTCGACCGAGAGTATCAGAGATCTGGAGAACAAGTAGGGCACTCCATTCGCCTGATATCTCCTGTTTCAAGGTACTACTCCACGATGGCAGCTCGGTGGGGCTGTGCGTTAGCATCCCTCAGGAGGAAGGTAGGAGCCACTGCACCTCTGAAAAGGCGGACATACTGGTGCAACATGACGTTCCGATACACATGACGTGTTACAGTCCCTCTGTCAAAGACATGTAGGGGTGTACGTGCACCAATCATAATCCCACCCCACACCATCAAACCGCGACCTCCATACAGGTCACTTTCAAGGACATTAAGAGGTTGGTATCTGGTTCCTGGTTCACACCAGATGAGAACTCGGACAGAATCGCTGTTCAGACTATACCTGGAATCGTCCATGAACATAACCTGGGACTACTGTTCCAATGACCATGTACTGTGTTCTTGACACTAGGCTTTACGGGCTATCCTGTGACGAGGGGTTAGTGGAATGCACCTTGAAGGTCTCCAGGCGAATAAACCACGTCTGTTCCGGCGTCTGTAGACGGTGTGTCTGGAGACAACTGTTCCAGTGGCTGCTGTAAAGCCCCGAACAAGGCTACCTGCAGTATTCCGTGGCCGTCTGCGGGCACTGATGGTGAGATATCGATCTTATTGTGGTGTTTTACAATGTGGACGTCCCGTATTGTTGCATCTCGACACGTTTCCCGTCTGCTGGAATCGTTGCCATAGTCTTGATATCACACTTTGTGGCACACGGAGGGCCTGTGCTACGACCAGCTGTGTTTGACCAGCCTCCAGTTACTCTAGTATACTACCCCGCATAACGTCATCAATATGTATTCTTTGAACCATTTTCAACATTCAGTCACCATAAGCACGTATGAAAACGTCTGCACACTTACTCGCTGCACCGTACTGTGACATGCACCAACACACCTCTGCGTATATGGACAGCTGCCAGCGCCACCGTGCAACGACCGCAGGTCAAATGCACCACATGGTCATACCCAGAGGTGATTTAAACCCGCAAACCTCTCACCAGAGCGTTGTTTCACCATGTATCAGCATTATCCTTAATTTATGACCATGAATGTAGCAGACAAAAATTATGTGCTTCGTTCCTAAACAATAACAATCTACCTAAATCTATGCAGCTGTTGCATATTCATGCATAGATTAAGTGTTTATCACTAGGGCAACCGAATTAATAATTCTGACGTAATATCCAATAACGTAGTATTGGTTTGTTGATATCACTGAACAAAGGAAAGGCGAAATCTCTGTCACTGCATTATTTTCAAGGTGAAACTCTTACTGCTTTGTCAGGATATGTGGCCTGAGGCCTCGTGGAGTCATTTGACGCAAATAAAACTAGCTTAGTTATTACTCTTTTTATTGTTCGATATATGTCTGAGCGACGGCTGGTTGTTGTGTAGGCCGTAACGGTACCTGCTGTCGTCAGTGGGGTGACTCCATGCTGCCACTACATAGGCCGGTGACAATGGTATGGCGAGTTGGCCGCACACAGATCTCTAGGCGCTTCCCATGCCGCAGATCCGCCTGCGAAGCCGGTGTGACCGCGGTGTCTGAACAACTGATTCACTCACCACCCTGAGAGCGCTTCGTGCCACTCTAGTCACTACCGATGTCGTCCCATCAGATGGACCGCAGTGTCACGTGCCAAGACATCTGGTTTTGTGATGTTCACTGACCCTGGACTATCAGTGTGGTAGGTCCTCTGGTCTGTGCAATGGTGAAGTATCA
The DNA here is from genome assembly GCF_023897955.1 of Schistocerca gregaria. NCBI lineage: Eukaryota > Metazoa > Arthropoda > Insecta > Orthoptera > Acrididae > Schistocerca > Schistocerca gregaria. Next base: position 194,764,275 of record NC_064920.1, read on the forward strand.
GACCAAATTTTCCCCTGAACTGGAACGGTGTCGGTGGGGCCATGGACTACCCATTGGTGGAGACTTCGGTCCTGGAATCAAGCGTCAGATATCCGTGGTTACGGAAATGGTATCATTATGCTGTGAGATGTGAGAGTATGACTGACACAACGTGACAATATTGGAACAATCCTACAGAAGATATTACAGTATAATAATCAGAGAATCGAAAGCGAGCAACAATGACGTCACCAATCGTGCTAAATGACCGCCCGTAGGCTAGCTGATTAGGGTATTTATTAAACTGAGGAGAGGCTTCGGTGCGCGACATCATTCATAATGAACAGTCCATCTTACACTACTAGCCATTAAAATTACTGCACCAAGAAGAAATGCAGATGATTAACAGGTATTCATTGGACGAAAATATTAGACTAGAACTGACATGTGATTACATTTTCACGCAGATTGGGTGCATAGTACCTGAGAAACCAGTACCCAGAACAACCACCTCTGGCCGTAATAACGGCCTTGATACGCCTAGGCATTGAGTCAAACAGAGCTTGGATGGCGTGTACAGGTACAGCTGCCCATGCAGCTACAACACGATACCACAGTTCATCAAGAGTAGTGACTGGCGTATTGTGACGAGCCAGTTGCTCGGCCACCATAGACCAGATGTTTTCAATTGGTGAGAGCTTTGGAGAATGTGCTGGCGAGGGTAACAGTCGAAATTTTCTGTATCCAGAAAGCCTCGTACAGGACCTGCAACATGCGGTCGTGCATTATCCTGCTGAAATGTAGGGTTTCGCAGGGATCGAATGAAGGGTAGAGCCACGGGTCGTAACACATCTGAAATGTAAAGTCTACTATTCAAAGTGCCATCAGTGGGAACAAGAGGTGACCGTGTAAGTAGGCTGTTTAGGTTTTTTTATTGGTAACGCCGCCGCCACGTAGCGCTCTGTATGAAAATCACTGTCTGTGCCGTGTGCAGTCTGTGGCTGGTTGGTATTGTTGTAATACTCGCCACTGTAGTGTTGGGCAGCGGCAGCTGGATGCTAACAGCGCGTAGCGTTGCGCAGTTGGAGGTGAGCCGTCAGCAGTGGTGGACGTGGGGAGAGAGATGGCGGAGTTTTGAAATTTGTAAGAATTGGTGTCATGAACTGCTATATATATTATGACTAGTGAGGTAAATAAATTGTTTGTTCTCTATTAAAATCTTTCATTTGATAACTATGCCTATCAGTAGTTAGTGCCTTCAGTAGTTTGAATCTTTTATTTAGCTGGCAGTAGTGGCGCTCGCTGTATTGCAGTAGCTTGAGTAACGAAGATTTTTGTGAGCTAAGTGATTTGTGAAACGTATAGCTTAATGCTAGTCAGGGCCATTCTTTCGTAGGGATTTTTGGAAGTCAGATTGCGTTGCGCAAAAAATATTGTGTTTCAGTTTAAGCACAGTTATGTATAAATTTTTCTAAGGGGACGTTTCAACCGAGACGTGTAACCAATGACACACCATACCATCACGCCGGGTGATACGCCAGTATGGCGATGACGAATACACGCTTGCAAGACGGATGTGACCATCATGATGCTGTAAACAGAACCTGGATTCATCAGAAAAAAATGACGTTTTGCTATTCGTGCACCCAGGTTCGTCGTTGAGTACACCATCGCATGTGCTCCTGTCTGTGATGCAGCGTCAAGGGTAACCGCAGCCATGCTCTCCGAGCTGATAGTCCATACTGTTGCAAACGTCGTCGAACTGTTCGTGCAGATGGTTGTTGTCTTGCAAACGTCCCCATCTTTTGACTCAGGGATCTAGATGTGGCTGCACGATCCGTTACAGCCATGTGGATAAGATGCCTTTCATCTCGACTGCTAGTGATACGAGGCCGTTGGGATCCAGCACGGCGTTCCGTATTACCCTCCTGAACCCACCGATTCCATATTCTGCTAACAGTCATTGGATCTCGACCAACGCGAGCAGCAATGTCGCGATTACAATCCGACCTTTGGCAAAGTCGGAAACATGATGATACGGATTTCTCCTCCTTACACGAGGCATCACAAGAACATTTCACCAGGCAACGCCGGTCAACTGCTTTTTGCGTATGAGAAATCGGTTGGAAACTTTCCTCATGTCAGCAAGTTGTAGGTGTCGCCACCGGTGCCAAACTTGTGTGATTGCTCTTAAAAGCTAATCATTTGCAAATCACAGCATCTTCTTCCTGTCGCTTAAATTTCGTGTCTGTAGCATGTCACCTTCGTGGTGTATCAATTTTAATGGCCAGTAGTGTACGTCTGAAAGATGACGTCTGTTGAAATTTCGTGCCAGTCACATCAGTGTGTCGCTAGTATTGCCGGAATGAGGAGTCAAATTAGGTTGCTTTAAGAACGAGCTCTATAGGTTGTGAGCTTTAGTTACTTTTGAGATTGGAAGAATTGAGTCGATGTTAGTCAATAATACCTTTAAGGCGACGAAGACCCCATTATCAGCGCCTCACTGCGTTTGAACAGGATCGTGTAATAAGGATACGAGAAGCTGCGTTTTCGTCCCGTGATATTCGTGGGAACGTAGCCACTGTACTTCTGGCGGCGGCCCTCATGGGAAGACACTGTCGCAAAAAGATCTGGCTCCAGATGGCACTACCAAGAGGGGAGACCACTGTGTACGTCGCCTCGTACTACCTGTGCAACAGCGCTTCTAGCAGCAGCATTTTTTGATAAACCACAATCGCGGTATGTTACTATCCGACCTTTATCAAAGTCGGATACGTCATGGTATGCATTTCTCCTCCTTACATAAGGCATCACAACAACGTTTCACGATACAATAATGCCGGTCAACTTCTGTTTGTGTATGAGAAATCCGTTGGAAACTTTTCTCATGTCAGCACGTTGTAGGTGTCGCCACAGGCGCCACCCTTGTGTGAATGCTGTCAAAAGCTAATCATTTGCAAATCACAGCATCTTCTTCCTGTCTGTGGCACGTCATCTTCGTGGTGTATCAATTTTAATGGCCAGTAGTGTATTATGCATGGTCAGTTGTCTCTTGATCTGCTACATCTTCTTAACGAGTTCGTTTCATTACTATAACTGCTGCATCAGGTACCCGATATGCGTTTATGCATCCTATTTAGTGTTGTTTAAAGTTATAAGTGCAACAAAGGCAGTTTGGTGTGCTCTTTTCTCGTACGTATCCACTGAGCTCATTATCCGTATCACAGAGAAGTGTCGATGTCTCTCTCATGGTGACTGACTAACCTTATCGAAATGTTTGCCCTTGCAGTTGGCTTATATTGGAGGCCGGTGGGGAGTAAGAAAATTTATACTTTCCAGTTGCCTTACTATCTGCTGCAAAAGAGCACCTTCCGATGGGTCGGTTTTCCTTACGTTTTTAATCTCTAAAAAAGGATTTTACTTGTGTGTACTACTGTAGATTTCATTAAAAATGTAATAACATACTTACAAGACTAGTATCTGTGGATACCTACAGACTTAAACGAATTTTCGAGAATATCGGATCTACTAAGGAAACATATGCTTTCAAGAACGTTGTTTTATTCAGCTATCGTTCTCACTGCTTTTAGATTTCAAATACTATTTACATTATGATATGTTGGATGTTCACGTCAATCTTATAATATTAGGTGTATTTTGTACTTAATGAGTTACAGATTTGCTCACATGGTCACATATATTTTAATCAAACAGATGTTAGCATCAGTCTTGTAATGTTACGGATATTGTGTACTTCATGAGTTACAGATTTGCTCGCACAGTCACGTCTATTTGACTCAAATGTCATCGCTGTTGAGATGCAGCTAGGCGACAAATGCTATGACAAGCTCTTTAGCATTTTGATTGGTGGCTTTTTCCTCTGTGATGCGATCTTCCGTGTTTGCGGGCAGTTTACGGATTGCTGACGTTCTGTAATCGGATTTAGAGCGTAATCTTGTTGCTGCTGTCAGATTGGACACACTAATGGGGACGCTGTTAGCAGTTCGTCATTCATTATCTTGATCTGGAATCCCATTAGTGTTCTATACACTGTGTTTCATGAATGATGGTGAAAAATTCTAAGTTAGTTTTATGTGGCACATGTCACTTGAAAAAATGTTTCACATATTTATTGCTATGTGAGCTGGTCTTAGACAGATAGGTAACTTGCTACATACAGTATTTCTTTCCTTCATCCTACAAAAAGAGTTGTCAGCGGCAAACAGCTACGATATCCATTTAAAACACAAATAATGACTGTCTAACGTTTTACTTCCATGGGCATATTTGGTAGGGTTTATTATGCGTAGACGGTAATCGCCATAAAGTACAGTGAAATAGAGAAGAATAATTTTTTCTTGTAGTATTATGTTTTTGAATATCACTATTAACCTGAGAACTGAAAGTCCTTGTTAGAAACAATTTTCAGCACAGAGTTAATATACTATGTGGATGCAGTTAATGTAGTCAACAGTGAGTGTATGGTTACATTATGGGAATCAGTTCCGCCTACAGCGCAAATAATTATGCTATTTATTGCCTAAACATGTTTCAACACATTTATGCCATCAGTGGGTACGTTTATTCAGTTCCATAAAATGCAAATATCTTTAAGTAATAATTACTGTAAAGAAATTAGGAACAAGAATATTGTATGCCTGCAGTGATTTTTACCTTATTTTAGTGATTTTTTCCGTATTTCCCTGAGTGTTAGATTTTATGGGACATGTCTTACACTACTACATAACTTGCTGTATCTGATGAAATGATGTAACTGTATATTCCGTTGGCCGAGTTAATAAATCACTTTATCTGTAAAGGTTATTTTGGAGCACGAAAATACAAGGAAGAGTAGAAAATTATGGTTAAAAAATTGTATATAAATTTCATTCTGCGATGCATTTAAAAAAACCGTAGTTAGACACGTTCATTATTTTATTATTTTTTCAACATATTCTCCAGACTATTCAATGTGTTTAGTCGAGCGGTGCCCAAGCTTGCATTTTCCTACCGACAAGATTTTCGGTTGTTCGCGAAGCCAGTTATGCACCGCTTTCTACATCACCACAGCTAGGGAAAACAAACGACTTCGCAAAGCATCATTGAACAATCCAAACAAATGAAAGTCAGAGGGAGCAAAACCTGGGCTGTGTGGAGTGTGCTCCAGCAACTCAAATCCCAGTTTCTTGAAGGTTTCAGCGGTGTGGTGAACGGTGTGCAGGCCGGCAAAGCAACCTTGTCAATTGCTGTGAACTGCTGGCTTTAATTTGTTTTCCAATTCACTGTAAAACGTTTTGTTGATGATTGTTCCCTTTGTCATGTACTCATCCAGTACAGTTTGCTTCCAATTCACTGTAAAACTTTTTGTTGAGGGTTACTCACTTTGTCATGTACTCTTCCAGTACAGGCCCATTTGAGGCACAGAAAATGCTTTAGCATAACTGTTCCAACCTATGACAGTCTTGCATTTTTTGTCTTTGGTCATTGAGGTTGTTTCCAGTCCATACTCTAGCGTTCTAATTCTGGCACGTAGCGATGAACCTGCGTTTTATGATCGGTAACTATCCTACCAAATATGAGTTTCATTCCCCGTTGAAACGGTGGAGGAAGTGTTGGCTGATGTCAACAAGTTTCACCTTGAGTTCTTCCGTAAGCTGTCTGGTACTCATAGTACTGAAACATTATGGAACTCGAGTTCATCGTGGACGATTTGATAGGCGGAACGATGACTGATTTGCAGAGAAGATGCTCCCATACGGATTGTAGCTCGTCTGTTCGACAAAACCATCTTTCGACGTTACTGAATCTTTTAGATCTTGGTGGACGATGAGTGGCATCCCCCTCCATTTCCAAATTTCTCACTCATCCGGCACGCTTCAAACATCTCGAATAAACGAGTAAACATTTTTACGCGAACGATACTGCCCCATATTGTGCTCAATGTCTACGATAGATTTCAGCTCTCTCACCAGTTCCGATTAAAGAAATCGAAAAACTGTTCGTTGTTCCTCTTTGGTGCCGACTACTAGCGGAACTGACATGTTTACACTGTCATCATCAGAACAAAACTGAAGGGGTCGCAGTCGAATGTCACTCACTTGCTACAGTGGTACCAACTGTATGCATACATGCGCAGAAAGCAGCGTGAATATTTTAAAAATTTGCTACGACGCAACGGTAAATTGTTACTCTCACCCGTAATTCGAGTATATATTATGCTAATATTTTCAATTGCTTTCGTACTATATGCCTTCATCTCCCATTCTCATAAAAACGATCGACATACCTGTTTTTGTACAACTATACTGCCAAATTACAACTGTGAACTTCACAAAACAGAGGCATTTGTTGCAGCTGTCTGGGTCCTGTTGATGTTCATCTGCCGGCTGTGGTGGCCGAGCGGTTCTAGGCGCTTCAGTCTGGAACCGCGCTACCGCTACGGTACCAGGTTCGAATCCTGCCTCGGACATGGATGTGTGTGATGTCCTTAGGTTAGTTAGGTTTAAGTAGTTTTAAGTTCCATAGTGCTCAGAGCCATTTGAACCATTTTTTGATTTTAATCTGTGTTCATTCTCGGTCTGGTGACTAATTTGCAGTTTATTTACTTTAACTCTCTCTCCGCATTCATTTTTATCTGTTCAGTTTGTGTTTATTGCATAATTCCATTAATGTGTTCCACCAGTGTGCCACTGCATAGTGCAGTGCACTCTTTATAGTCTGTTTCTCTTCTGCTGTTTTCTCCTGCATGTGGAAGTTTTCTTCTATGGTAAGTGCTAAAATATGTCTGGACATTTGAAAGAACAGCTGTTTGCATACAAAGTGGACCTCGGTTCACATAATTCACTCTATAAACATGACTGCTGTTAGCGATTCAAAACCAAACGATAGTTGCATGTGGCTACAAGATGTGTTTGAATGAATCCCAACTAACACTTACGGCACAAGTTAACACGCCAGTATACAATTATGCCGATTGGTAATCTGGATGGTAAACTGACTGAAAAGTTGTTTATTCTGCTGCGAGAAATTGGAGGTTCGAATGGTTCAAATGGCGCTGAGCACTATGGGACTTAACTTCCGAGGTCATCAGTCCCCTAGAACTTAGAACTACTTAAACCTAACTAACCTAAAGACATCACACACATCCATACCCGAGGCAGGATTAGAACCTGCGACCGTAGCGGTCGCGCAGTTCCATTGTAGCGCCTAGAACCGCTCGGCCACCCTTGCCGGCTGGAGTTAGAGGTGCTCTTCCCGTCCACTATTCTTTCTCGTGTGGGTAGTCTGCAAGAGCAGTAGGTAATATTTACGTCGCAGCAAGCAAGAGTGGGGAAAATGGGCGTAAGGGAAGTACAACTATGGTGTGACCGCATTTCTTGGGCAACAACGACTCAAAATAACTTGGTTTTGCTTGATTCTGGATCTGCGTATAAAAAACTATTCCTCCTTAAAAGTTTTTCACATTGCAATTTATATAGTCTGTAAACAATGGACAAATTCAGTCTCTGGACGTTTGTTTTTCCGTGCCTTTAACACGTGTTTTCGCACTACCTGGAGCTACGCGTTAAAGAATAGCCAGTTTCAGGACATGTTCGAAGACAGACAGTTTCGCGTTCGGTCCATGCTGTCTCATTCCATTAGTTCTCATCATTCCATTACAACAATATGACTCCATAAGCATTTTTTAAGAGTGGATACCTAGCTGAACGTCCTGAACGGTTTGTAATTCCCAAGCAGTTCGCCTTCGTTCATGATAGTGGTAACCTCTGTAAAAGTTCTGGCGCGCCATTGCTCTGTACATTTCTTGAATGTCGACGATATCTATTTTGTGAAATGTAATACATTCACCCCATAAAAGGCTGATCTCTGCACCTCCCGCACGCTCATATTCTGTCGCCCTCCTGATGCACTTGGTGGCTCCTTAGCAGGTAACATTTTTCCTGTTACAGTTGTTAGCATATTATCAAATGAGCCTTACTAACGACTGAACCTGCGATCTCGGGGTTCCTTGTGAGTGTTTATTATTGATTGTCTGAAGCAACGTCCGGTCGACGATAACCGGTTGCGGCTTTCTTTTTCAGGCTCATCAGCTGTCTTCATCACCCCCCTATTTCGCAAGAATGGCGTCCCGGGTTTCAGCTCGTTAACCTTCGACCATATCAACAGCATGATAGGCGTTTATATGAAACTTTTACCCTCTCCTATGAAGTAAAATTGTGATGTTAGAATGACGTGATGTCTCCTCCTAGCTAAGGTCAAATTGCTGGATTTAAGATTGAAGCCTCTCGCTCGTATGAGATGAGACAATTTCTTCCGGGTTGGTTCTGCTTTCCGCAATTATTGTAATAGAGGGCATTATCCTAGATTGCCTTGACTTGGTGTTGGCTGGAAAGGACTTCGAGAAAATTTTACGTTGGTCCATAGTACATGTCTGCTGTGTAATGTATCAGTATATGTGAATGAGTGTGAGAAAGCTTGTGAGTAAGTGTGTTTGATCTCGTCATCTTGGAATCACGTTGAGCTTTTCCACGTATAGCATACAGCTCATTAGTCGACTAGCATGATAAATAAAAATTAAAAATAGTACTCATGACCCTGCAAAAGCGTCTTTGATGAACTTGTGCTACAGATTAATATAATCACAATTTCATTCACACTCATTCTGAAGACGACGAGGAGGAGATGTTACATGGCTGTTCATGTCTAAACTGTCACAGGACCTGTTTTATAGTGCACTATCCATATTCCAATAATCAGTACAGTCAATCTTCGACGCCATGTGATAAATGCAGACAGTTTTCCTACTGCCATCGACTGCACCGTTAATTAATTTTTTTCTTCATTTCCTCTTATGGTGAGATGTACCAGTGGGAGCTCTTTCCAGCTGGCACAGGACATGGAAGATAACTACTGAAGAGGACCACAGAGTCATCAACTTGTTTGGCTCTGAAAGCAGCCTTCCGACTAGGTGGATGGCGATGATGATGATAATGTTTGGATTGCGGTGCGCTGATCGGTCATCAGCGCCCGTACAAAATCCCAATTTGAACACAGTCCATTTTATTTACACAATCCAATCTAGTGACTGTCACGAGTGATGATGATGATGATGAGGAGGAGTATGAAATGTTGTGGACAACACAAGCACCCAGTCCCTGGCATAGAAACTCCCCAACTTGGCCGGGAATCGAACTCTGGACCCCGTGGTCCAGAGGCAGCAGCGCTAGCCACTAGACCACGAGCTGCGGACAGGCTAGGTGGAGGACCACAAATTTGCTATGTCCTGCGTGGGATTTGTCATTTTTCTCTGGCCATTCCAAAAAATAATGCTAATTTAAACCCATGTAACAGAGATTCCGATTGGCTTAGAATACGGGGTGATTATAATTAAACTTTCAAACCGCTATAGAAATAAGACCACTGGTCAGAATGTCGTCAAATTGCAACGGAATATTATTGAAGAAGGGGGGGGGGGGGGGGGGCGTACGGCAGAATAAAAATAAATGGTTACAAAATGTAGCAATAGATAGCGCTATAAGCATCATAATTTAATTGTGGTTGACTGCAAATGACAAATGAATCATACAACAATGCCTAAGGTGTACGTTTGAAGTTAAACAAACTGAACAAGAGTGTGCGTGGGTGTACAGGTGTGACTGTCAGTTACGTAAGCCCATCCACATGGCAACGTCATATCACATCTACATCTACATCTACATGACTACTCTGTAATTCACATTTAAGTGCTTGGCAGAGGGTTCATCGAACCACAATCATACTATCTCTCTACTATTCCACTCCCGAACAGCGAGCGGGAAAAACGAACACCTAAACCTTTCTGTTCGAGCTCTGATTTCTCTTATTTTATTTTGATGATCATTCCTACCTATGTAGGTTGGGCTCAACAAAATATTTTCGCATTCGGAAGAGAAAGTTGGTGACTGAAATTTCGTAAAAAGGTCTCGCCGCGACGAAAAACGTCTATGCTGTAATGACTTCCATCCCAACTCGTGTATCATATCTGCCACACTCTCTCCCCTATAACGTGATAATACAAAACGAGCTGCCCTTTTTTGCACCCTTTCGATGTCCTCCGTCAATCCCACCTGGTAAGGATCCCACACCGCGCAGCAATATTCTAACAGAGGACGAACGAGTGTAGTGTAAGCTGTCTCTTTAGTGGACTTGTTGCATCTTCTAAGTGTCCTGCCAATGAAACGCAACCTTTGGCTCGCCTTCCCGACAATATTATCTATGTGGTCCTTCCAACTGAAGTTGTTCGTAATTTTAACACCCAGGTACTTAGTTGAATTTACAGCCTTGAGAATTGTACTATTTATCGAGTAATCGAATTCCAACGGATTTCTTTTGGAACTCATGTGGATCATCTCACACTTTTCGTTATTTAGCGTCAACTGCCTCCTGACACACCATACAGCAATCTTTTCTAAATCGCTTTGCAACTGATACTGGTCTTCGGATGACCTTACTAGACGGTAAATTACAGCATCATCTGCGAACAGTCTAAGAGAACTGCTCAGATTGTCATCCAGGTCATTTATATAGATCAGGAACAGTAGAGGTCCCAGGACGCTTCCCTGGGGAACACCTGATATCACTTCAGTTTTACTCGATGATTTGCCGTCTATTACTACGAACTGCGACCTTCCTGACAGGAAATCACGAATCCAGTCGCACAACTGAGACGATACCCCATAGCTCCGCAGCTTGATTAGAAGTGGCTTGTGAGGAACGGTGTCAAAAGCTTTCCAGAAATCTAGAAATACGGAATCAACTTGAGATCCTCTGACGATAGCGGCCATTACTTCGTGCGAATAAAGAGCTAGCTGCGTTGCACAAGAGCGATGTTTTCTGAAGCCATGCTGATTACATGTCAATAGATCGTTCCCTTCGAGGTGATTCATAATGTTTGAATACAGTATATGCTCCAAAACCCTACTGCAAACCGACGTCAATGATATAGGTCTGTAGTTAAATGGATTACTCCTACTACCCTTCTTGAACACTGGTGCGACCTGCGCAATTTTCCAATCTGTAGGTACACATCTATCGGTGAGCGAGCGGTTGTATATGAGTGCTAAGTAGGGAGCTATAGTATCAGCGTAATCTGAAAGGAACCTAATCGGTATACAATCTGGACCTGAAGACTTGCCCGAATCAAGCGATTTGAGTTGCTCCGCAACCCCTAAGGTATCTACTTCTAAGAGACTCATGCTAGCAGATGTTCGTGTTTCAAATTCTGGAATATTCCATTCGTCTTCCCTGGTGAAGGAATTTCGGAAAACTGCGTTCAATAACTCCGCCGTAGCGGCACAGTCGTCGATAACAGTACCATCGGCACTGCGCAGCGAAGGTATTGACTGCATCTTGCCGCTTGTGTACTTTACATACTCCCAGAATTTCTTCGGATTTTCTACCAAATTTCGAGACAATGTTTCGTTGTGGAACCTATTAAAGGCATCTCGCATCGAAGTACGTGCCAAATTTCGTGCGTCTGTAAATTTTAGCCCATCTTCGGGATTTCGCGTTCTTCTGAACTTCGCATGCTTTTTCCGTTGCCTCTGCAACAGCGTTCGGACCTTTTTTGTGTACCACGGGGGATCCGTTCCATCTCTTACCAATTTATGAGGTATGAATATCTCAATTGCTGTTGCTACTATATCTTTGAATTTGTGCCACATCTCGTCTACATTCGCATAGTCAGTTTGGAAGGAATGGAAATTGTCTTTTAGGAAGGCTTCTAGTGGCACTTTATCCGCTTTTTTAAATAAAATTATTTTGCGTTTGTTTCTGATGGATTTGGAAGAAATTGTATTGAGCCTAGCTACAATGACCTTGTGATCACTAATCCCTGTATCAGTCATGATGCTCTCTATCAGCTCTGGATTGTTTGTGGCCAAGAGGTCAAGTGTGTTTTCGCAACCATTTACAATTCGCGTGGGTTCGTGGACTAACTGCTCGAAATAATTTTCGGAGAAAGCATTTAGGACAATCTCGGAAGACGTTTTCTGCCTACCACCGGTTTTGAACAAGTATTTTTGCCAACATACCGAGGGTAGGTTGAAGTCCCCACTAACTATAACCGTATGAGTGGGGTATTTATTTGTTACGAGACTCAAACTTTCTCTGAATTGTTCCGCAACTGTATCATCGGAGTCTGAGGGTCGGTAGAAGGAGCCAATTATTAACTTAATTCGGCTGTTAAGTATAACCTCCACCCACACCAATTCGCACGGAGTATCTACTTCGACTTCACTACAAGATAAACCACTACTGACAGACACAAACACTCCACCACCAATTCTGCCTAATCTGTCTTTCCTGAACACCGTCTGAGGCTTCGTAAAAATTTCTGCAGAACTTATTTCAGGCTTTAGCCAGCTTTCTGTACCTATAATGATATCAGCTTCTCTGCTTTCTATTAGCGCTTGAAGCTCAGGGACTTTTCCAGCGCAACTACAACAATTTACAACTATAATTCCGACTGTTCCTTGATCCAAGCACGTCCTGTAATTGCCAAGCACCCTTTGACATTGCAGCCCATCCCGCACTTTCCCGAGGCCTTCTAACCTAAAAAAAACCGCCCAGTACACGCCACACAGCCTCCGCTACCCGTGTAGCCGCCAGCTGAGTGTAGTGAACTCCTGACCTATTCAGCGGAACCCGAAACCCCACCACCCTATGGCGCAAGTCAAGGAATCTGCAGCCAATACGGTCGCAAAACCGTGTGAGCCTCTGATTCAGACCCTCCACCCGGCTCTGCACCAAAGGTCCGCAGTCGGTTCTGTCAACGATACTGCAGATGGTGAGCTCTGCCTTCACCTCGTAAGCAAGACCGGCAGCCTTCACCAAATCGGATGGGAAAAATCGGTTTTTAATTGTCCTGAGGCTAAAAACTGCATATAAAGCATCAATCAAAATCAAATCGCATTATTAATTTCCGTGTGACTGGCGCAAAACATGTTCAATATGCTGTCCACCGTCTTCTGTAACTATTTGAAATCGAGAAACAGCATGTCCCACAACTGATCGACGTGTTTCCAGGGTCACGTTCAGAATCTGTTGCACAATACTTGTCTTCAATACAGCTAAGTTTCTAATCGGAACACTGGACACAGCACCTTTCACATATACCTACAGCCAGAAGTCACACGGATTAAGATCAGGTGATCGTGACTGTCAGGCTGTACGGAAATGGCGGCTGATAATTCTAGCATTTCCGAAATGGCGCTTCAGCAGCTGATTAACTGGATTTGCAATGTGCCGAAGCGCGCCATTTTGCTTAAAAACGATGCCATCTACGCTGTTGGAGAGCTGGAATGACATGGTTGAACAAAAGACACTCATAGCGCTTACCAATGACGGTGCAGTTAACTGAACCGGAAAAATTTGGCTCTGTGATAAATAATGCCGTAACCTCGCACCACACAGTGACCTGGTTGATTTGAGTGTGGATTTTCCGTTGCCCATATTCGACAATTCTGCGTATTGACATCCTGTCAGATGGAAGTGGACTTCGTCTGTCCACAAAATCTTCCACGGCCAATCACTGTCCACTTCCATGTCAGCATGAAATTCCAAAGGATAGGTCTCTCTTGCTGGCAGTTCAACAAGAAGCGACTTGTGCACATGGGTAATTTTGAATGGATAGCAAAGAACGATGTTTCGTAGGATTTTATGCACCGTGCTCATGGGTATGTCCAATGTTCGGAAAATTCTCCGTTTACTACACGTTTGCACACCACCACTCGTCTTCTCCTGCACTGGTGTGGCCACTCCTTTCACTGACGTCGAATCAATTTGTTTCCTCCCTCTACTAGGTTGCACGCCAAAAGAACCCGTCTTTTGGAATCTCCTGAATCATTTTGCCCAGACCTACAGCAGTCATCGGACCAACGCCTTCTTTCAAACCCTTCAGTGCTCGGAACTTCTGTGGAGCGACGTGTGCACGGTAATTGTTCCTGTAATACAGTTTTACAAGCAGTGCGCGATATTGCATTGAGACAGTCGTGGCGAACGTCGCAGAAGCGATCGGAGGAAAAGTCGTGAGCCTGACGTGCTTATACCAACTCCAAAGTGTCGTGCGCATCATAGGTGTTTTCATTTACGGATTCTGAGACAAACAGTGCCATCTGTTGATGAATTTTCGCACTATTTTTTCTTCTGCCATACGTTTCCCCCCTTCTCCGATAATATCATGTTGCAATTTGACGTCGATCTGACTAGTGGTGTTATTTCTACAGCGTTTTGAAAGTTTAGCTTTAATTATAATCACCCTGTGTTTTGGTAGCAGCCGCGTTTTCCCATGCGTGTCCACATGTGAGCCCTTTTATTGGCCAGGTTTACAAACCGGAGCGCTCTCTCTCCTCTCCTGACTTCCTCTACAGACTGCCTGCGATGAATTACTTAGTGGATAAGGTGTTTTACTTTACATACAGTTGCTGATGTGACTGTGTAACACCATGGGTGCAAATTCGTAGTATAACACTACTCAGACGAACCCGCAATAATATTCATAAAAGTCAAACCTGTTTAAACATGATTCTTCTATAATAGATCCTGTTCGCTAACAAGGAATAGGCTCATGGATAATTTGGACTATAATGTTGAATTACATTCATGGGTCAGGTTTACGATACTGTGAAACAAAGGAAGACTGCAGATATCTATGTTTCACCACGATAATCTCTGTGTCAGTGTCCTCTTTCTTGCACTTTTGTCAAGAAAGTAACGATACGCTTTTTCTTGAATATGAAGCGTCTGAATAATTCACTTCAATTGATAGCATTAACTGCACCTCGTCAATACAGTTTAAATATCAATTTTCAAATCAGCTATGAATCGCAGTCACAGATAAGACTCTTACTGATAATTAGAATAGAGCCTGTTCAAACATCACACATATATTAATTATCACTGGCTTGCAAGACGTCAGCAATCTCCATCACTCGGCGTATCCCACGTGCACTGAATTCACAATCGTAATAATATCTTTCACTGATTTTATTCTCATTATCAAATCACTATTAACCTGCTTCAACCAGCAGTAACAATTGGTAAAACTTCATTGGAGTGCAGTACGCGTTGAATACTGAAGTGCAAAATAACGAATCTAAACCTTTGCAATATTAACTGTTAGAGATGTTACTACACTTCCGATTCTGTTGTGTGTGCAATAACGCTTCTTGTCTTTTAACTGTCAATTTGAGCACAGTCTAACATAACTGTCAAGAAACTTCGTTACGCTTCTGTTACTCATAGCGATAGCGGTGCAACAAGCGGCCAGCAAGTGTAATTTCTGAATACGATACCGGATGAGTAGGAATACTAACGTGAATAGTGACCTGTCACATAGTTTTTACAGTAGGATGTGTATGTAGTGCCATGAAAATCGACAATAACTAAGAAATGACAGAAAATTTGTCGTTGTTTAGTTTCGTAAGACACAGGGAACCTACTTTATAGGATAGTTTATTTACTATTCTCTTGTAATGTACAGACATTAACTGAATAATGTTGCCATTTATTAACAAAAAATTTCTCATGAACACGAAAAGACCTGACGTTTTGTAAAAAGACATCATATAGCTAACCACTAAAGCGGAGTTTTGTCCAGTGCAGTTTCAGCCAAATCAATTAATATGCAACGTAGGAAACCTATATGTAATGTAATACCAACATTATTTAACACACCAAATAAGCCACCACAAATATAGCTAAGGGAAAACTACGCAGACGTGATAATAAATAGCCAAAAGCAATAACACTCTGTCCCAACACAGAAGAAACTAATTCAATAATTATTGCTAAATTTGAGTCACAAATGGCAAGACCCTTCAACTCATTCACTTTTTCGCTTCTGAAGCAAAATTAATTACGTTCACAAAAATATGTGTGTATTAGAAGTGTGGCATAAGAAAGGGCGACTTTTTTTTAAGCGTCAAGGAAAGTACCTGTGATACTATAGTAGACAACAGAAATATATGCTTCTCATACATTAAATGGCAACGGCCTTGCCGCGGTGGATACACCGGTTCCCGTGAGATCACCGAAGTTAAGCGCTGTCGGGCGTGGTCGGCACTTGGATGGGTGACCATCCGGGTCACCATGTGCTGTTGCCATTTTTCGGGGTGCCAACTGAGGAGCTACTCGACCGTGGCGGCTCCGGTCAAAGAAAACCATCATAGCTACCGGGAGAGCGGTGTGCTGACCCCAGGCCCCTCCTATCCGCATCCTTCACTGAGGATGACACGGCGGTCGGTTGGTCCCGATGGGCCACTTGTGGCCTGAAGACGGAGTGCTATGCTATGTGCGTACGTGAAATATGTGTATATAAACAGCGGAATAAGATGAAAATGTACACATATTCTAAAGTATTTCTGCATGAATAAGCTGGAGCTTATGCCATAGGATCCATATGATTCAGGTCTCTTGGTATTTTACTAACGCCTGAGACGTAAAACTATAGCAAAATAATAAGTAAAAAATAATTAAAAACAAACATTATCCTTACGACGCACTTCAATGTATGCTTTCTCGTCGCCTAGAGTTCTAGCGTCGCTGCAGCTGTCACACGTTGACAACTTTCGCACATGAGAGTGTCCTGACTGTATGTATTAGACTGTGGTTTAAGCTACTAAAATTTCCTCGGAGCTATAAGAGCAATCACTTAAACTTGCCATGCCACTAGAAAGTCTGAAAATTTAAGAGTGGCATATCAAGCAATTCTCTCAAGTGAACAATTTTGATATGTCTTCTCAGAACTTATTACGTACCAACTTATACAGCTCTGATATATAGCAGCTTTTTAATGTAAACAGGTGGAATCAGATACAGAAATGCATACAATTTTATGTTCATTTATTGGCAAGACATTTAAAAAAATTAAATTCAGTCTCCACGATGTCTTACAGATCGTCTGCAGCCCGCTGGCCGTCGGTTGGACCTCAATAGCGCCAGGTACATCTGCCGCGTCAGTTGGAACACCTTGCAGAGCTCGATCATGGATCGTGAAACAAAGACGAAACAAACATTTTCAGTACAAAATCTACAATATAAAATGATAGCATATGTGTCCAATAGGCTGGCGTCGCTCAGCGGAACCTGGTTTGTCACGATCTATCGTAAACAATACACCTGCCCTGGAATGGGTGAGATTTTCTCCCTGCCGCCACACCATCACAGGTTAACAATTACAAAATCAGTAAGAATAGAAACGCCCGGTTATCCGTGCGGTCTAATGCACGGCTTTCCGCTGGGAAGGCGTGCCGGTACCCGGCACTAATCCGCCCGGGGGATTAGTGTCGAGGTCTGGTGTGCCGGCCAGCCTGTGGATAATTTTTGGCGGTTTTCCATCTGCCTCGACGAAAGCCGTCTGGTTCCCCTTATTCCGCCTCAGTTACACTATGTCGGCGATTGCTGGGCAATCACTGCCTCCACGTACGCGTATACCATGATTACTCTACCACGCAAACATTTCGGTTGACACTCGTCAGGTGTGAGACGTTCCCGAGGGGGTCAATAACCCTGGGTTAGGTATGGAGGGGCGGTGGCGTGAGTGAACTGCTATAGCCTGTTGTGAGGTTGTGAACCACTGAGAGCTAAGGCGGGGACGAAGCCCTCCCCTTCGTTTCCAGGTCCCCCGTTTAATACAATACAAGAGTAGGAACTCGTTAAACTTGTCTGTTAATTTATTATTGGTTGGAACTCGCATAGTCTGCTGCAACTAGCGGCGAGTGTCCTACAATGGCAGAAGCAGCCAGGTTCCAGAGGGTAAAGTGAGAAGACACTTGCTGCTAGGGCGCCAGAGAGTAGATATGTAATGCTGAGGTGTCGCAGAGAGAGATGTCGCCGTCTATGTACAGAGTACAGAGGGTGGTCTGGATTAATAATTTCGAGCAGTCGCTGCCACCGTCTTCCGCACTCACACCATTTAAAAGTCCTAAGAATGAGCCAGTGACGAAATCACTCAGTCGAGGGGGACGCAAGGCTTGTTAACTTACATCAGGGGTTAATTCCGCAGTTTTAACGTCTGGAGCCAGCTAGTTAGTTCCATCATCCACTTTGGTGATTCCACTAGTGTTATTACTAACTTTTCCAGGTAGTTTCTTTAAAGCATTAACCATTTCCACAGACACTCACCATATCCGTAATACTGTTATGCTTTCATGTATCCACCCGCTTGTACCAAGGCTCTATTTCATTATTACAATCCTTTTCTCCACTTAATAAACCTTTACATGCGAGGATTGTCCAGAAAGTAAGTTTCGATCGGTCGCCAAATATAAACCACTGGGA
The DNA here is from genome assembly GCF_023897955.1 of Schistocerca gregaria. Lineage (NCBI taxonomy): Eukaryota > Metazoa > Arthropoda > Insecta > Orthoptera > Acrididae > Schistocerca > Schistocerca gregaria. The sequence goes on from NC_064920.1 coordinate 194,782,572, forward strand.
AAATCCCGGTAAAGCTTTGCAGAGATGTGTTGGGCAGTGTCTCCAGTGTACCCGTCGATCGGGTCGCGTCGCTCTTTCCAGTTTTGAGTGAACAGTGAACACGTAAAGATGCGTAGGGAATAGCGTCTCCCGCTAAGTGTGAGGGCCTGGTTAGAGATTTCGCCTGTGTCATGCAGCCCGCATAACACAACTGTCGAGCAGTTCCTTCTTCATGCCAATTCTCGTCCGCACACTGCAGGGGCAATGAAGACGCAGCGTTTCCGATGAGAAGTGTTTGATCACCCACAAAACAGTCTGTAATAGGCTCCCCCAGAGTCTCGTATCTGCTCACAAGAACCGCTGGCTAATAAGACAAAATTTTTCCACAGACAACGAGCTGCAGACCAGTGCAGATAACTGGCCGTTATGTTCGAACAACAGGAAGCACTATGGAGGTGCTTCGGGAAGTCAAATGGGAAAATTTATGAAACCTGCTTTTGAACCTAACTGCAGAACATTCCACTGCCGCCAACATACATTTCGCGTAAAGATCACGAAGATAAGATACAAGGCACCGGTGCTCACACGTAGGCATATAGACGTTCATTTTTCCCTGTCTCTGTCTGAGAATAGAATAGGGAAGGGAATGACGTGGTACAGGGTAACCTCCACCACTGCACCGTACTTTCGCTTGTGGGTTACGTATCAAGATGTACATGAGCTGCAGGTGCGACCAAGTCAAGGTTATAACGAGAATGTTCCACGGTCTACTTCTTCCTTCCCTCTATGAGCGTCTGACACAGAAATCGCAGTGATAATATTAGAGACTAGGTCTTGTGCAGCAGCCTACAGGCAGTCGTTCTCCCATTACAGCAACCGTGAGTGGTTTGCGAACCGTGGCAGTTAGCACTGGAGGCATATCCACTTTTCGGTGACATAAGAACTGTGACGTGATACCAGATGAGGAACTAGACATTTCTCCCTTCTCCCGCCACCTCCGTACAGTTTCATGCGTCATTTTGGGGACGGGAAGGGCGTCCTGTCACAAGCTGGTGTAACTCCGGCCGAAGAAGTGATCAAGGCAGGAAAGAAAATGGCGAGCCCCTATAATGTTCAAGTGCTTGCGTTAAGTTAGTGAGGCAGAGCTATCGTTGGCAGAGGCGCGGACGCTGAAACCCTGAGCTGTGTGTAATCGCGTTACCGGCTCCGCCGCAGGCGTGGACTAAAACCACGTGAGTCGGACTCAGCTGGCGCGATTGCAGGGACCGCGACAGTCGTCTTTCCGTCTTGTGGTAGGCCCACAGCACTACCTATACACCTACGTGATTAATATCCTGTTTACAATAAAGTACCTCGCAGAGGATTCAGTGAACCGCCTTCAAGCTGTCTCACTACCGTTCCACTCTCGAACGGCGCACGGGAAGTACGAGCACTTCAATTTTTCTGTGCGAGCCCTGATTTCTCTTATTTTATCGTGATGATCATTTCTCTCTATGTAGGTGGGTGCCAACAGAATGTCCGAAAGAACAGACACCATATCCATATAAGTATATAATTCTGGTAATACCGGCCATGACCTTCTTCTTCTGTGCGGATGCACACACATTGCCCGAATTCTTACGGGACTTGGTAAGAATGTCTCCCACGAGTAATGATTGTGTTGGGGTGGGACACTACGAATGTAGTGTGTGGACATACAAGGTGAGAATGTGGGTCTTGTGGGAGGCGTGCGTGAGATATTCCCTGCAGCCGCGCTGTCCTCTGTGCCCTCTGTGGCTCAGATGGATAGAGCGTCTGCCGTGTCCGCAGGAGATTCCGGGTTCGAGTCCCGGTCGGGGCTCACATTTTCACCTGTCCCCGTTGGTATATATCAACCCCCGTCAGCAGCTGAAGGTTTTAATGTAATTCTAATTTCGATCTAGGCGGCTGCAGGTCTTCAATGGTGTCTGTTCTCTCGGACATGTCTGAAAGAACAGACACCATAGCCACATAAGGAATTTTATTTTATCTTTATGCTACTTCCCTCGGTCTAGAATTTGTTTTTGTAAGAAATTGGTATTATGTGGATACATACAAGTTACAAAATATGAAGCGCTGTAACAGAGATGGTGGACTAAGTACAATTCAGTGACTTGGAAATACACATGCGTGTCTCAGTTATTTACGTCTGCCGCTCTCCCTCCCTCCTCATCACTTCTCGATACAAAAAGGTATCTCACAACAATACTAAATGAACGTCACAGAGTTTTGGTGGCACATTGGAAGATGTGCAGACTAGCCCGACAGCGTCTGCTGGGTGCTTCCATACGGTACTGTAAGTATTTCCACAAACGTTAATTGATGCTAACTAGGTCCCGTACTTCGACAACGACGTCAGACGAGGATTTGTGGGCATTCGATACCACAAGGTGATTAGCACTACAAATGAGCCCAAGCAGCCCTTCAAATGACCTTATAAAGGGTGATAATTTCTAACGTTTATCCTCCGGGACAGTGATGGTGGGGCAAACAAGTTGCCTGTGCCCTCCGCACTGACTCAAAACTTCTACTACATCAGATAACCAAACACAAGTAAATTAAAGGAACAGGATAAATTAGTATCTACTAAAGAATGAATGCAACTATCTTCAAAACATTTATTTAAGATCGAACGCGTGGATAATACAATCATTGACCAAATTTAATATGTTCTCAAATAATATAGAGCACGAATTTCCCCTGTGTTGGTATTGGCCTTTCACTTCTTAGCTCTGCCCTATTTAACAAATGCGATCTGCTAATACTGATGGTACCACTGTACGAAATATCAGAAGAAATTACTACTCTAATAATCAGTGTGAAATCTCACTGCAGAAAGAATACTACTTGTGGCCTCAGCAATTTATCTTTACGTCCCTACACTGCTACAGCGTGTCCTACATCACAACAGATGAAGTGCTCTGTACCACTGTTTGCTGAACCAGACCCGAACTCGCAGCCACTGGGCCAAGTTCAAACAACCTCCTACCACAGCCGAAAGAACAGTGTCTTAACAGATATCTGCTACACAGAAGCACAAGACAGCACAAGTCCGTCCACCGACTGCACGGACCACGTCCGATTTGAACGAGCTCTGAGACGAAAGACGGCAGACAAGCCATGTTTCTCTACTGCGTTTCCTACAGCAAGTCCCAGTTCACCTCCTCTTTAAACGTGGGTGGCGAATCATATTTCTGGAAGTCGCTTTCTTCCGACTGCCGACAAATCTCCGACTTGCATTTTGGCTTCGGCGTCGAAGCTTCTGGTATATCTCTCTACTTCATCGACGAAATGTGAACCTAGCGATCGACGTCAAGTCGGTTACACATTCAGTGGGAACACGCCGTGCCTACGTGCTCAAAAAGTTAAGGGCTAAACGGCGGCGTGGCGGCGGGTCTCGCACCGTGTGGAATCTGCTGTGTTGTCTGCGGTCGCGACGGCCAGACGCCGGATTCGTAACTTTTAACCCGCTGCACCTATTCACCGCCGAACTCTATAAAGACGGTCGCAGCGGACTGCTAGTCCTTTCCACGTCTTCAGCTCTCAAGGGCTTCCCGGAAGGAAAGCGGCTTGGTCAAGCTTACACTCCCATTCCTTCTTACATTGAGCTGCCGCGCTGTTATGGGCGTCGTGTTACGGTCCGCTCGGCTCTCTCCGTCGGAGGTTCGAGTCCTCCCTCGGGCATGAGTGGGTGTATTGTCCTTAAAGGGGGTAGGAAGTCAAACGGGCCGACTTGGAGCAGGAGAGGCACTACAGGACATTTCAATTTCCATTGTCTATACTTTTACAAATACATTCATAAAATTTTGTCATCATCACCAGAAAGGATTCAGAATTCACACTCATAGCAGTCGAAGTTCTAAAATATAACGAAGTAATTTTTTTACGTGTGAAATTGCATCATTTTTTTTTCACTTACTAATGGCAGCATTTGTTGCTATAGGTACGCTTTTCTTCATAAGTAAGAGAGATTCTTCGATGAATTTTGCACCGCATACAAACCATACTTAAAGGTGTATGAAATTCTAGAATTTTCCAAACATATTAAAAAGTGTGGTAAAAATTGAGGTAATTAACTATAAAATTTGCGTTTTTTCTAAACATTAAGTTTGAAATATAACAATTCATTCATTTTTTCATAAATTAAATAAATTCTAGAGGTTCATACACCTGTGAGTATGGTATGTATGCTGTGGAAAATTCATCGAAGAATCTCTCTAACTTATGAAGAAAAGTGTACCTATACCAACAAATGCAGTCATTAGTAAGTGAAAAAAATGATGAAATTTCGCACGTAAAAAAATTTATTTTGTTATGTTTTCGAACGTCCGCTGCAATGGGTGTGAATCCTGAATCCTTCTTTGTGATGCTGACAAAGTTTTATGACTTTTGTTTGTAAAAGTATAGACACTGGAAATTAAAATGTCCTGAGATGCTTCTCCTGCTCCAAGTCAGCCCGTTTGACGTCCTACCCCCTTTAAGTTTAAATTAGATTAAGTAGTGCATAAGCTTAGGTACCGATAACCTCAGCAGTTTGGTCCCATAAGACCTTACCACAAATTTCCTAATTTTACATTGAGCTACTACGGCATAGCTTCTATCCGATCACCCGACTTGTGCAAACAATATGAATTAAACTAAGTGTGCGTGACGATGTCAGTCACACAGACGATCCAATAACGAACTAGAATCTACCTGATATCTCCCTGTAGTTGCTTAATCAAGGAATGTTAGAGGGAAAGGCTCTTTGTAAAGTGCAAAATGCTGCCACCTTACAACTTTTCAGTCATATAACACACACAGACACACACACATGTACATACATATATACTGAAGAGTTAACTGGTACACGTGCCTAATATCGTGCAGGGCCCCCGCGAGCACACAGAAGTGCAACACGACGTGACATGCACTCGACTATTGTCTGAAGTAGTTCAGGAGGTAACTGACCCCATGAACCCTGCAGGGCTGCCCATAAATCCGTAATAGTCTGAGAGTGTGAACATCTGTTCTGAAGAGCACCTTGCAAGGCATCCCAGATATTATCAATATTGCTCATGTCTGGCCAATCTGGTGGGCAGCGGAAGTGTTTAAACTCAGAAGCGGGTTTCTGGAGCCACTCTATAGCATTTCCGAACGTGTGGGGTGTCGCATTGTCCTGCTGGAATTGCCCAAGTCTGTTGAGTGCACAATGGACATGAATGGTTGATGGTGACCAGACAGGATGCTTACGTACGTGTCACCTGCCAATGTCATATCTAGACGTATCATGGGTCACATCTCACTCCAACTGCACACGTCCCTCTACCGGCTTGAAGAGTCTCCTGCTGACATGCAGGGTCCATGAATTCATGAGGTTGTCTCCAAACCCGTACACTTCCATCAGCTCGATCCAATTTGAAACGAGGCTCGTCCGATCAGGCACCATGTTTTTAGTCATCAACAGTCCAATGTCGGTGTTCACGGGCCCAGGCGAGGTGTAAGGCTTTGTGTCGTGCAGTCATCAAGTGTACCATAGTGCACCTTCGGCTCGAAAAGCCGATATCGATGATGTTTAGTTGAATGGTTCGAACACTGACACGTGTTGATGGCCCAGCATTGAAATGTGCAGCAATTTGCAGAAGGGTTGCCCCTCTATGACGTTGGACGGTTCTCTTCAGGCGTCATTGGTCCCGTTCTGGCAGGATCTTTTGCTGCGCTCAACGATGTCCCAAATTTGATGTTTAAGCAGCTTCCTGGTATTCACGATACACTCGTGAAATGGTCGTGCGGGAAAATCTTCACTTGATTGATACCTCGGAGATGCTGTGTCCCATCGCAGGTGCGCCGAGTATAACAGCACGTTCATACTCACCTAAACCTTGATAACCTGCCATTGTTAAAGCAATAAGCGATTTAACAATTGCGCCAGACATTTTCAGTCGTTGCCGACGGCAGCGCCGCATTCTGCCTCTTTATATACCTGTGTGTTTGAATAAGCATGCCTATGGCAGTTTCTTTAGCACTCGAGTGTCTCATAAATGCTCAGGTCTGTCCATATTGTACTCCCTCGACTATTTTCTGAAATTCTTGGTCCAGACTCATTAATTTTTATACACACCTACCCACACCCACACACACCCACACCCACGCACGCGCACACACATACACACACACACACACACACACACACACACACACACACACACACACACACACACACACACACATATATATATATATATATATATATATATATATATATATATATATATATATATATATGTGTGTGTGTGTGTGTGTGTGTATAAATTAATGTTCCCAAGAATTTCAGAAAACAGTGGCGGGAGAACAATATGGACAAATCTGAACATTTATGAGACAAGGTCATCGTCCTTAAAAATACCAATGAGGCGCGGACAGACTGAGTAGACATATATTTTTCTATTCAGTATTGATAAAATTATGCCTTATTTATGAAACCCGAATTGGAAGGGAGTTTTTACGCTAGTGTTTTCGATGAATGAACTTTTTGAAGTCTCTTCTGGCTATTCACGTAATGAAGTGACATTGAATTGGGAAGTGGAAATCTAGCTGTCCCTGACAACGACACTTTTAATTGATTGATTGCTATTGCCCTCTTGATGAATTAGTGCAATACATTGAACGTGTAAATGGTACTATATTAAAATCTATTATTGTCCAAATTACAATTATAAAGCTTTTTATACCAAAACAAAATGCTTAAAATAAAATAACGAGCACAATTAAAAGAAAAGGTTAGGAGCCCATCAACAAATGACGCAAGTATTAGAAATATTGAATCAATTCTTTGCGCGGCGGAAGTGTGGTATTTTCCTGATCTTCGTCTGGTGCGATTAGCTCTTCAAACCGGTCCAGTGGGAACAAGTAATCCGTCACGATATTTAGTGTTGCCACTGTGGACCAGGCTTCGCGACCTTCAGCTTGAGATGTTTTGTGAGAGTGAGCATTAATAACGCCATCGGCAGACAATCTAAGTCAGTAAAATGTGTTGTAACAAAATGCTCAGCTCTGTTGACTAAATCCCTAAAAAATATTTCAAAATGTGGAGACATCTTTGTTCTACAGCACATACCGGTCATTTATTACTACCTCAGCAAATGCGTACAGTTAATGTTTGAAAATATCTAAATCACAAGTTTTATTGTATGTTAGCCGGGGGCCAAGAAACGACGGAGAGGCTCCGTCCCCGCCACAGCCGCGCAGTGGTCCATAACCCCACAACGACTACCGCAGTCCACTTCACTCCTCCGCCGTCTCACACCGAACCACTCTTTCAGGGCTATTGTGCGGTTCGGGTGCCGGTGGACCGTCTCCCTTCCCCCCCCCCCCCCCCCCCCCCGGGAATGTCTCACACCTGACTAGTGTAACACCTATCTCTGCGTGGTGGAGTAATGGTTGTGTACGCGTACGTGGAGAACTTGTTTGCGCAGCAGTCGCTGACATAGTGTAGCTGAGGCGGAATAAGGGGCACCAGCCCGCATTCGCCGAGGCGGATGGAAAACCGCCTAAAAACCATCCACAGACTGGCCGGCTTACCGGACCTCGACACAAGTCTGCGGGCGGATTCGTGCCGGGGACCAGGTGCTCCTTCCCAATCCGGAAAGCCATGCGTTAGACCGAACGGCTAACCGGGCGGGCTAAATCACAAGTTACTTAAGAAACTATATCGATCAACAGACTATTATTGCTATCGGAGACACGAATGAGGTACTATGTGACACAGAGCTAAATGTTTGGGACTACACTGGCCAACACAATTAAAGGGTGACGTTTTCGGAATGATATATTGGCTCCCAAGGTGAAGCAGAAGTTTTAAATCGTTCAGTGTGATAGTGAAAAAGCGAGGCCGTCTGCAACGTCGCCCTCGGGTTCGGCGACACTTCAAACAGCGAGATGTTGACACATGGGCGAAAGTGGGCAGGGCTCGTAGGATCGTGCCAGGTTAATGATGTCTCATTAGCACCAAATTTCACCGCATTTCTTTCCAACTCGACCGTGGGCGTCGCGCACGATGCAAAGGTCGTCGCATCCGCTCTTATATGCATTTCACTCCTTTTTACTTCTCTGATTAGGAGAATCATGCTGTTTTCTTATGGATGCCCGAGAAAAACATTTCAAAGACATCGCCATTGAGAGTCGACGGAAAAAGTCCTCGGGAGTCGCATAAGGGACGTAAATGAAACCACCGCTTCTCTTGGGGCATTGATTCCCACGTACTTCGCGGGCGAAAAGGACAGTAGAAGTGCGATGAGGTACAGGACGACACTCTTTACAGTCTTTGAAACTGCTGACAGCCCACTCGCGAGTAAACCTTTCTGTAGGGGCATCGTGGACTTGTAACCCCAGTGAACGTGATAGCTTCCATCTAAAGTGCAGCGAGGCCGCAATTTTTGCTTTGGTGTACAGGGTGAAGTCGCTGGCGGCCGTTCAAAACCATTTAACGAAATCAGAACTCAAAGTGTGATTTGACTTCGCATTTTTCAGCTCTTCTACTCTGATGCTCATAAGTTAAGGATAATTGCAAAATGTGCCACACAATGTGGCACTACACAAAACTGGCGCTAATAGCATAGGCACGTAGGGAACACACACGACACAGTTCTGTAAGTCCACGGTATTGGTGACAAGTTGAGAAAACCGTCCCGAAAGAGATGTGCTACAAAACGCCACTGTTTCCTGCGCATGTACCATGACATCAATATGTGATTTGATCACCATGCACACATATACAGGCCACACATCGGGTTGGCATACTCTGGATCAGGTGGTCGAGCAGCTGTTGGGGTATAGCCTCCCATTCTTGCACCAGTGCCTGTCGGAGCTCCTGAAGTGTCCTAGGGGTTTGAAGACGTGCAGCGATACGTAGACCGAGAGCATCCCAGACGTGCTCGATGGGGTTTAGGTCTGATATCTCCTGTTTCAAGGTACTCCTCCACGATGGCAACTCGGTGCGGCTGGGCGTTATCATCATCAGGAGGAAGGTGGAACCCACTGTACCTCTAAAAGGCAGACATACTGGTGCAAAATGACGTCCCGATACACTTGACCTGTTACAGTTTCTCTGTCAAAGACATGCAGGGGTGTACATGCACCACTCATAACGCTACCCCACACCATCAAACCACGACGTCCATACACGTCCGTTTCAAGGACATTAAGGAGTTGGTATCTGGTTCGCGGCTCACGCCATATGGAAACTCGGCGAGAATCACTGTTCAGACTATACCTGGACTCCTCCGTGAACATAACCTGTGACCGCTGTTCCAATGACCATGTGCTGTGTTCCTGGCGCCAGGCTTTACGGGCTCTCCTGCGACAAGGGAGTGGAATGCACCTTACAGGTCTCCGGGCGAATAAACCATGTCTCTTCAGTCGTCTGTGGAGTGTGTGTCTGGAGACAACTGTTCCAGTGGCTGCGGTAAGGCCCCGAACAAGGCTACCTGCAGTATTCCGTGGCCGTCTGCGGGCACTGATGGTGAGATATCGATCTTATTGTGGTGTTTTACAATGTGGACGTCCCGTATTGTTGCATCTCGACACGCTACCAGCAGTACTCCGTGGCCGTATGTGGGCACTGATAGTGAGATATCGGTGTTCGTGTGGTTTTCTACACTGTGGACATCCTCTACATAGCGCCTGGACACGTTTCCTGTCTGCTGGAATCTTTGCCATAATCTTGAGATCAAACTTCGTTGAACATGGAGGGCACATGCTACAACCTGCTGTGTTTGACCAGCGTCCAGTCGCCCTAGTATTCTACCCCTCATAACGTCATCAGTATGTATTCTTTGAGCTATTTTCAACACACAGTCACCATTAGCATGTCTGAAAACGTCTGCACGCTTACTCGCTGCACCGTACTCTGACATGCACCAACACACCTCTGTGTATGTCGACTGCTGCCAGCACTACCGTGCGACGACCGCAGGTCAAATGGACCGCATGGTCATACCCCGAGGTGATTTAAACCGCAAACCGCCCACCAGAGCGTTGTTTCACCATGTATCAGCATTATCCTTAATTTATGAGCATGAGTGTATTTCAAGTCACTCTGTGGTATGATCACAGGACAAATATGTGTGAATAAAAGGACAAAATGTCTCTCTGAGTCCACCCCAGGTCGGCACCAGCTGTGGTGACACCTGCGTACTTTCTCTGAGCACTTGAGCAATTTACCTGTACAACCACAATCAGTGACGGATTCCAAGGCACGTGCAGGCAGCGACCCTTTGACATCCTTCAATGAAGCACGTGTAGGATGCTGCTTGGTCGCCTACTTTCGGTCTCGAAGATTCTAAAGGGTGTCTACGGGCGCCTTGGAAACATCACGGGGTGTCTTTGTACATATACATTTTTAAAGTGATGAATGATGATGATGTCTGGTTTGTGTGGCGCTGAACTGCGCGGTCATGGGCGCACCTACAAAGTCCCAATCTTTACACAGCCCCAACCTAGCCACTTTCACGAATGATGATGAAATGATAAGGACAACACAAAGACGCAGTCCCCGGGCAGAGAAAATCTTCAACCCGACTGGGAATCGAACGCAGGACCCCATGATCCAGAGGCAGCAGCGCTAACCACTAGATCACATACTACGGAATCAAAGTGTTGAACAAAGGTGCATGAGAGGCAGCAAGGGTGTCGCCGAACTGGGGGTTCTTAGCGAGAGCCTTCACTTTTTTACTCTGTCGTGTGTGAGTGTCGCGCTGGACAATGTGGCCGAGTGGTTCTAGGCGCTTCGGTCTTGAACCGCATAACCGCTACGGTCTCAGGTTCGATCGTGCCTCGGGCATGGATGTGTGTGATGTCTTTAGGTTAGTTAGGTTTAAGTAGTTCTAGGGGACTGACGACCTCAGATGTTAAGTCCCATAGTGCTCAGAGCGATTTGAACCATTTTTTGTGTGTCTCAGACCTCGTTTGTCACGCCACAGGAGAGCGTGAAATTGGAGGATTCCAAAAGCATAAATAGACTTCGATGTTTCAAATCACGTTTAGATATCGTCGAATGGTTCTGAACGATCCATGATAGTTCCATGCTTTACACCAAAGCAAAAATTGCGGCCACGTAAACGAGCGCGACCACGTTGAATGGGGCTGCAGACCTCTAACTCCTTAGAGAATGGTGAATCGTCTGTGGGTTGTCAGCAGCGTCAAGGCTTGTCAAGAAAATCGTAGTGTTGCTCATCGCATTATGAATTGTCGTTTGCAACCGGGAAATGCTTGGGTATCATCCCCCCAAAGGAATGGTAGTTTCATTGACACCCTTTGTCATATTTAATGAGGCCTTTTGGTATCGATTCTGAGTGGACTTGTGTGTGAAATGTTTTCCTCGGCCACCCATAAGAGAAAGGGGTGATTTCATCGACTGGAGTCGAGTTAGTAATCTCCTTCGCAGAGGCGCCAAAATAAGGGGTGGAGTGTGGTTAACAGGAGCTGTGGCGACCTTCCCATCGTGTCAAATGAAGACGGCAGCGCTGGGTACAACTGTGGTGGAACCTGGTGCCAATGCGACACTACTGACCTGCTTTCTACAGCAAAATATGTGGATATCAATGCCCCAAGGGAAGGAGAGGTGTCATTGACGCCCTTTGTCACAACTACTGATAGCTCTTCGGGCCAGTTCTGAGTGACAGTGGGTCTGTGCTTTGGTGTTTTTCTGTCATGTGCTGACACTTTGCTGTCTGAAGCATCGCTGAGCCCGAGCATGGAGTTCAAATGGCACTGAGCACTATAGGACTTAAGTTCTAAGGTCATCACTCCCCTAGAACTTAGAACTACTTAAACGTAACTAACCTGAGAACATCACACACATCCATGCCCGAGGCAGGATTCGAACCTGTGACCGTAGCAATAGTGCGGTTCCGGACTGAAGCGCCTAGAACCGCTCGGCCACTCCGTCCGGCTCGTGTACGGAGTCACAGGGCTGCACGGTGAGGAAATGTTTGTGGAGTCTTTCATCCAAATTCCAATCGAACATCTTTGTGGAGGTCTTCGATCCAAATTTAAGTCAAACATCTCCTTGGCAAGAATGACAATGACTGAGTTTCAAAAAAGGGATTTTTTAATTGCTTTGAGGGAGGCCTGTGAGATCTTTCTCATATCTCTTTTTTTTTAACTTTTCATTGGATTTTGCCACTTGCAAATGTTTGTGAATACAATAAACATCTCGGAAAAATATCTGCCACTGTATTCTTTAGGTTTGCATGTTCGATAGTTAATAAACTATGTCCGCCTCCCTGACTTACGTCACAATCCAACTCATACGAAAACCCAATCTGACAGCTAGCGACAGAGAGGTAGATTAATAAAAGGAACATGGGAAATGTTGCTGTGCGTCTCACTACTTTTACCGTGGCCGAGACGTCGGTCTGCTGTAATTAAAACTCATTAAGTTTTATTTCCAGCAGTAATTTTTGTGTGTACCGTGCAGAAACAATAGCAGCCAACCATGTAATTAGCTTCTTTTAATAGAGTCTCAACAGATAATTTGATACTTCTCTTAACAGGTCGAGGAACTAGAAAGTCATATCTAAATCGAAATAATAGTTTTTCGTTCGCATGACGTAACGTTCATATGGATGAGTTTCACACGTGAGTTCCGTGTCTCTTAGGCCAGGGCAGCCCTCTGTCTCGCTCACATAATGCAGCACCTTCGTGGAACTCATATAGAAGAGACGCTGTCCAGGACGGTCGGACTTAAGGCCCAGCAGGATTATGTACGCACACAAAGTGGACACTTCGCTGATGAACAGCTGTAACACATTTGCAGGCTCGATGGCTCCAGCCCAGAAACGACAGCACAGAAACCAATGCCCATTTACGCCCCGGGCGACATACTGGCGCCAGTCGAAAGTTGACAGCCTGTTCACGAAGAGGAAAGTTACGCCCATTGCAGATGCCCCAACGCCAAATGTGTTTACCAACATTATGGGAAGAGTTAAGATTCTTTTGAAAAAATGCAGAATGGTACATGGGGAAAAGAGCATTTCCTAAATTCTCATAGTATCTTTCTGCGCACATAAGACAAAGGGATGGGACTCGTGTGGAAACTTTCTCTCTTCCGATAGGTGAAACAAATGTTTTATGCACAAGAATTATGACGTTGTTGGAAAATGAACAGCTTCTCTGTAAAAATCAACATGGATTCAGCAAACAGAGATCCTGCGAAACTCAGCTTGCTCTGTTCCTCCATGAGATCCACAGCGCAATGCACAACGGCGCTCACGTCGATCCCGCATTACCGTTTAATGAAAAAAATACGGGCTTACGGAGTATCGGAGCAGACCTACGATTGGATTCAAGACTTTCTTGGAGATAGAACTCTTACCGGAACTAAATCGACAGATGTAAAGGTAATATCGTGAGTACCACAAGTATGTGTGATAGGACCGTTGGTTTTCACAATATATATAAATGATCTAGTAGAATGCGCCGGATGCTCTTTAAGGCTTTTCGCAGATGATGCAGTTGTTTTTACCAAAGTAGAAACGCCAGAAAATAGTAAGAATTTGCAGAACGACCTACAGAGAATTGGTGAATGGTGCAGACTCTGGCAGTTGACCCTGAACGTAAATAAATGTAACATATTGTGCATTCGTAGGAAAAGACATGGTTCAAATTGCTCTGAGCACTATGGGACTCAACTGCTGTGGTCATCAGTGCCCCAGAACTTAGAACTACTTAAACCTAACTAACCTAAGGACATCAGACACATCCATGCCCGAGGCAGGATTCGAACCTGCGACCGTAGCAGTCGCACGGTTCCGGACTGCGCGCCTAGTACCGCGAGACCACCGCTGCCGGCTAGGAAAAGACATCCACTACCGTACAGCTACATTGTTGATGACGAACAGCTGGAGACAGCGTTTTCCATAAAATATCTGAGCGTAACTAACCAGAACGACCTTACGTGGAATGACCATATAAAACAGATAATGGGAAAAGGAGACACAAGACTCAGATTCATTAGAAGAATCTTAAGGAAGTGTAACTCACCCATGAAGGAAGTGTCTTATAAGGCGCTTTTCGCACTTTTCTGGAGTACTGTTCATCTACTTCGGATCCCTATCAGATGGGACTGATAGAGAAGATCCAACGAAGAGCGGCGCGTTTCTTCACGGGATTGTTTAGCTGGCGAGAGAGCGTTACGGAGATGCTAAACAAACTCCACTGGCAGTCGTTACAAGAGAGACGTTGTGCATCACGGGGAGATTTACTGCTCAAATTTCGGGACAGTTGTTTTCAGGAAGAGTGAGGCAACATATTACTTCCCCCCACATACATATCTGCGTATTGAACATAAGGAGAAAATTCGAGAAATTAGAGCCAATACAGAGGCTTACCGACAATCATTCTTCTCAGACACTATTCGTGAGTGGAACAGGGTTGGAGGGGTCAGATGGTGGTACCGGAAGTACCCTCCACCACACACCATTAGGTGGCTTGTGGAGTATGATGTAGATGAACGCACAAGCCGTGGTTGAATATCGCAGGTTTTTCGCACAATTATTTTTGTCAGAACGCCTTCGTTAGTGATACGAAAAGTATGGAAGACATTCTGTTCCAGAGAGCGTTGAAGAGGACTTTCTGTTATTTTTGTTTTTGTTTTATTATCCGCAAAATCGATTTTCCGTCACTTAGTGACCATCCTCAGTGTTAGAAGTTAAAAATTTCACAAAACGATCAGAGAGTATAAAACAGAAAATCACAACTACACCTGCGTATGAACATAACAGTTGGTAGAAACATACTTGTAATATACAATTAAAACTGGTAGGCACTGATATCAACAAGCTTAGAGCTATCACATAAATTGAGGCCGCTGTTTACATGCACCTGTTCAGCAGTTGTAGGTGTGGATAAACAATTTTGTTATCGTATTTAACCGACATGATGATGTACATCTCGTTTGTCCCTTTAGACAGGCTAGCATTATCATAACAGTGGTTATACGCTTCCACATAAGCACTGGGTCAGAACCCATACATACATGACATCAAATAAACACGGTTGCTTACTGTAAAACATAGCACCCATCATTTGGCGTGGAAAGCTAGAAGTATATCGTTCTTGATTTACGAAAATATTACCTTAAAACTGAGACGTCAAATATATAAAAATAGTAATAGTACGAAAATGCCTACCAATTTTAATTGTATATTACAGGTATATTCCTACCAACTGTTACGTTCATACGCAGGTGTAGCTGTGATGTTCTGTTTTATACTCTCTGATCGTTATGGGAAATTTTAACTTCTAGCACTGAGGATGGTCAATATGTGACCAAAAATCGATTTTGCGGGTAATAAAACAAAAAAATACGACCAACGCTGTTTCTCCTTCCAGTTACATCCATTATCTGGCCGTGGTGCACAGAACACTCCATGGAGTCGCCAATCAATGCCATTATTTCTGTCGCATCATTTAAAGTCGATTCAGTCGCGATATCTGAAAGTAACGCGTCTTTTACAATGTCTTTCCCACTATCTTGTGGATCCAACACACTTGCATTACTTGTTATCGAGACGGTTTAATACATCATGTGTTTCTGGTTATTTTGCTTAGCTTCTCCCATATGAGTAGATCACTGAAAAATAAATGTGTAGCAATAGATTTCTTCTTGATATAGATGTAGGTTGAGCCGTGGTGAGCTGGGATCAGTATTATTTTGTTCATGTATCGTTGAGATCGATGGTAGCTGAGCTAAGCTATCTTTGCATTTCGCGTGTCCAGTCCCAAAGAAAGCAGGTGCTGACAGATGTGAAAATTACCGAACTATCAGTTTAATAAGTCACAGCTGCAAAATACTAACGCGAATTCTTTACAGACGAATAGAAAAACTGGTAGATGCGGACCTCGGGGAGGATCAGTTTGGATTTCGTAGAAATGTTGGAACACGTGAGGCAATACTGACCTTACGACTTATCTTAGAAGAAAGATTAAGAAAAGGCAAACCTACGTTTCTCGCATTTGTAGACTTGGAGAAAGCTTTTGACAACGTTGACTGGAATACTCTCTTTCAAATTCTGAAGGTGTCAGGGGTAAAATACAGGGAGCGAAAGGCTATTTACAATTTGTACAGAAACCAGATGGCAGTTATAAGAGTCGAGGGACATGAAAGGGAAGCAGTGGTTGGGAAGGGAGTGAGACAGGTTTGTAGCCTCTCCCCGATATTATTCAATCTGTATATTGAGCAAGCAGTAGAGGAAACAAAAGAAAAATTCGGAGTAGGTATTAAAATTCATGGAGAAGAAGTAAAAACTTTGAGGTTCGCCGATGACATTGTAATTCTGTCAGAGACAGCAAAGGACCTGGAAGAGCAGTTGAACGGAATGGACAGTGACTTGTAAGGAGGATATAAGATGAACATCAACAAAAGCAAAACGAGGATAATGGAATGTAGTCGAATTAAATCGGGTGATGCTGAGGGAATTAGATTAGGAAATGAGACACTTAAAGTAGTAAAGGAGTTTTGCTATTTAGGAAGTAAAATAACTGATGATGGTCGAAGTAGAGAGGATATAAAATGTAGACTGGCAATGGCAAGGAAAGCGTTTCTGAAGAAGAGAAATTTGTTAACATCGAATATAGATTTAAGTTATAGGAAGTCGTTTCTGAAAGTATTTGTATCGAGTGTAGCCATGTATGGAAGTGAAACATGGACGATAACTAGTTTGGACAAGAGGAGAATAGAAGCTTTCGAAATGTGGTGCTACAGAAAAATGCTGAAGATAAGGTGGATAGATCACGTAACTAATGAGGAGGTATTGAATAGGATTGGGGAGAACAGAAGTTTGTGGCACAACTTGACTAGAAGAAGGGATCGGTTGGTAGGACATGTCCTGAGGCATCAAGGGATCACAAATTTAGCATTGGAGGGCAGCGTGGACGGTAAAAATCGTAGAGGGAGACCAAGAGATGACTACACTAAGCAGACTCAGAAGGATGTAGGTTGCAGTAGGTACTGGGAGATGAAGGAGCTTGCACAGGACAGAGTAGCATGGTGAGCTGCATCGAACGAGTCTCAGGACTGAAGACAACAACAACAACATCTTCCGGGGTAGAGGGCGGAGCGAGTTGGTTGTTAGCCTTTGACGGGCAACCCTTGAGATCTCGTGACATTCGCTGGGAGACGAGTGTCAACGGCTGACGAACGAGTGTGATGAGCGTTGTATGTTGTGGTGTGAGGCTGATCGGGCGTTTTGGCGACAGGGCAGCTTGGGGACACAAGCTCTGTGACTGCGCTGGGAACAAAATTTGAAGTGAAGCGGTGAAGCTGTGAAACCCGCTCCGTCGTACTGTGTACGTCGTACAGCAAGTAGGTCGTTGACCGACGCACTCAGAGCCATTTAAACTATATCATTGTGCTGAGACTTTCATAGTCGAAACTTAAGATTGTGTGGAAGAGTTCAGTTGGCCTAGTTAAATGGTGACCGCTATTTGAAAGTTTTCTCAGAAGTTTTACTATTGTTTTGTGTTTCTTGTAATCAAATGATTTTTTGTTGGCAGTTTCAAAGCCTGCACTCTATTAATACATTTGGCCATGTGTAAAATGGTGAAGGTCAAAGTTGCGATTTTGTCAGTAGTGTAACGTGTTCCTTTACA
This sequence comes from Schistocerca gregaria, assembly GCF_023897955.1. Taxonomy (NCBI): domain Eukaryota; kingdom Metazoa; phylum Arthropoda; class Insecta; order Orthoptera; family Acrididae; genus Schistocerca; species Schistocerca gregaria. Next base: position 194,800,200 of record NC_064920.1, read on the forward strand.
GGCTTACCCATATATCGAGACAAAGGTGATAGATGTTTGAGAGATATTGGAATGTCTTTGTGATTCGGGCAGAATCTTTTGACTGTGCCAGCGCTTTGGGAAATGTCGTCCTAGGCCTAGGTCTGGCAGTGTTTAAGAACCTGGCCACTATTGGGAGTTGTTCACATATCGCCTTCCGATGTCTTCCTTCTGCCAAGGCGGGCTAAGCTAGTAGATATACAGGTATAAATATATATTGTATGTAACCTGTTCGTGTCTGAACCTGTTTCCTTAAATATTACAGATTGGCAACTGGCTAAACCTTAAGCTGCATAGCACCCGCTGAGTTCCTTGTGCAGGTCTTTCTAGTAATTTTTTTACTGACACGTCTGAGCACGTGAACATTTATTTTTAAAGATCAGTGTTTATGCGGTAGCTTTTTACTTAACTGGTTCTATCATGTTATATAATTAGATCTCAGCTTGGCACTAGTGTTCAAGTGTCATTTGCTTACCCTTTACTGGTAATTGTTTTTATTATGAGTATTTTGAGCGAAATCCTATACGGGAGTTTGAATTTCTGAAGTTTGTCAGTAATTCTGTCTTCTTAATAAGGGACTGTATTTGCAAAACTTTATCTAGTGGCTCGTCCACAATTTTTAATTGTCAAATTCTTTAAAAGGCGTAATGTCAATAAATTGTCTTAATTATAAATTGTGACTACCATCCACGATTCCATCCCGATTCCTCTTTTATGGTTTTTAAGATATGGTGTGTAAATGTGGTACGATTAAGGAAATCGACGTACCAGATAATTAATCCCCTGTCACTTGAAAACACATTAGCCAAAGCCATCATCCACACATAATGTGAGGGACATTCTTTCTTATGACAGTTCCTTGGTGCAAATCTTCTTTCAAATAACACCTAGCTTCCGATCAGCCTAAAGCCTGTAAGACATATTCCTTTATTTTGTATTACTCATTTATGCTCAGGTATCTGGCGACCTTTGTAAATCGGTAACTACTTGGTACGGAGCGGTGATGAGGGGCATTGCCCGAAATGAATTACTCTCGGCACACTCTTGACACTGTGAATCGCGGAATATTGAACCGCCTAAGGATTTCCAAAATGGAATGTCCTATGCGTCTTGCTCCAGCTGTCACTCGGCTTTCAAAGTCTGTTAATTCCCTGTGGCCAAAATCAAGTCGCAAAACTTTTTCACAAGAATTATCTGAGTACAAACGCCATTTCCGCCAATACAGTGCCCTTTTATGCACTATTGGCCATTAAAATTGCTACACAAAGAAGAAATGCAGATGATAAACGGGTATTCAAATATATTACATTTTCACGCAATTTGGGTGCATAGATCCTGAGAAATCAGTACCCATAACAATCACCTCTGGCCGTAATAACGGCCTTGATACGCCTTGGCACTGAGTCAAACACAGCTTGGATGGCGTGTACAGGAGTATTGGAACAAGGCCATTGCCATTCCATTGCCGGTACCATTCCAAAGTACTGTTATCCATGATGGCGGACATGACGTCAGAGACACACCTGCCCGCCTACATATACGCGCTAGGCACAGCCTTTCGTAAATGTTTTCATAACACCGCCACCATTCCAAAGCACCGTTATTCAACAACAACAAGGTCGCACCCAGTGTATCCACCACGTGGTGCGTGTCTAGTTCATATTGCCGTGGCGCGGTGCGAGAGAGAGAGATAGCGTCATCTCTCTATGTCACAGCCCCGCGCCTACATACACGCGCTAGGCAGGACCTATATAAATCAGTGCACGCTGCACCTCACTCTAACACTGCTCGTATACTTCGTGCGTCCAGTACTTGTCACGTCTTCCTAATTAAACGTCCAAAAATGAAGCGTTCACGATCCGCCAGTGGCAGCAGCAGCAAACGTGCTCATGTGGACGATGTTCCCTCGTGGTTCTCGTCTGCTGTCCCGCTTGTCAGCTGGCCAGTCACCGCGAAAAAGTGTAAATGCACTCACTAAGGATACGATATTTTATACATGATTACTTATTGCCTAAGCCAATTCCTCTCACGTCATCACGTACAATACATTACAATTATTTTACAGAAAGACATTTCTTAAACAATATTTTCGAAACCTATTTATAAAAACAAACATGATGGACTTTTCCTGTGGATGAAATAAACTTTTATTAATTTAATCATCCCATTACCACATGGTCTCTAACTACTAATGTCTCTATTTCTACTTTCTACAGTTGACGTCAACATGCTACTACAGCATACCGTGACCTTTTATAGTAAACTCCTTTCCCTGGCGTCGCTCAGTTGCTGCTATTATCTGTGAACAATTAAAAACATTTGTTGCACGTTATTGTAGGTTACTGTAACTCTGAATTTCTCCGATACCCCTTTGCTGTTGTGCTTGCTTGACTGGTTATGGCATTGGTCTTCCGCTCCTACCCTGCTTCTGTCTGTAACGGTAGGCTCAATTCAACGCCATGCTTATCTGTTGAACAAAACAAGAGTTAGGTTTGCACGTTACAGCAAGCAAAAATCAGTGATAGTGGTCAACATTCATGGCTGTACTTCAGAGCATGTATCTTTTGTGGCGAACTTCATTATCTTCCTTTACATTAAATGGCATGTTGTTTTAGCGTCTCTGCTTAGCTCAAATAGTTAAGCCCAGACTCGGCTAGCATCGCTAATACGTCTCTACTACACTCCTACGGCGCAAATCAGCAGTAAGGTCTGTCGATCACGCTATTGCGTGCGACCAGCCACTAATTTACGTCTTCCTATGACGGCTCAAAACTCGCGTTTTCACACAACATCCTCATCGCTCCCATTACGAATTATCCATGTTTGGTGCGTCCCTATAGCCTAATTGCGATTGACCGGCCACCGGATAATCGTTTCGATCACCGTAGTCACACTAGCAACACAATTGAGAAAACAGGTGGGTCTCGAACACTACTGCGTCGGACAGACCACCTCATAATTATCACCCGAAACACCCACTATCCCCATACGCTAATAACGCAACGGGTGGATCCTGAACACTACCGCGTCGGACATCACACCCTGCACTTGTCTCAAGAAACGCAACACATTCGGTGGGACGCAACGTCCATCTACCACATCACAACACGCTCAACACACCCCAAATCCATCCACCGCAGATCCTGAAAGTTCTCCTGTCCAATAGCCTTGCCATATTTTGTATAGGAAGCCATCTACATAATATAACCCCTTCTATAATTAATCTAATACCTCTAAATATTGTTTGTGTCATAGCTGAAACAAATTTTCTATACTAAGTGACCCAGTGGTCCCCATACAACAAAATTTAACATCAAACACATAACATACACACAATCCATACCAAAATAAGACAAGCACAAGAAAAATAGCAAAATAAATACACACAACATAAAACAAATAATCACAAAACACAAATAAAACAGTGCCTATACTAATACAAATAAATATCGCCAACAAACCACAAAAATCTAATCTAATTACACACTACTTTGTTGCCGGCCACGTTCTTTCGCTGCCGAGTGTGTCGCCCTAGTCATTCTTGTCTGTTTTGCGCAGTTTGCGTACGGCCAGGGTTCGCCGGAAATATTTCGATTATTTGTGCTGGTTCTGGATTGCGGTCTTCACTCGCTCTCCAGTTCTGCACTGGTTGATCCCTTCCATTTTGATTGGCTGGGTTCCAGTCATTATTACCCTGGTTCCACCTACGTTTCTGTGGCGGAAAATTTTCTCGTGTATTATCGCGCCACTGTGGGTTGTTTCCCCTATTGTTACCGCTACCGGCATAGTTATTCCTCATCTGGTTTCTGTTTCTCTCTATATTCGCGTCTTGGCCTTCCTCATGCGGTTCCCTTTGCTTCTTCTTCTCACGCACCTGCTGCTCGTTATAGGCAAACTCCAGTTCCCTAAGAACGCCCTTAAATGCTTCTACCTCATTTCCGCATCTGCCAGCTAGCGTCTGCTGATATGTAAGTGGCAACTTCATATAGCATACGCGTATAATCTCCCCAGGGCTGCCCGGTTCGTCCAGATACTGATTCTTTTTCAGCATTTCCTCCTATCTATGTAATTATGTAGTTATGTAGTTCTCAATTCGTTCGAGCAATCAATCATTCATAATAGGAAACACAATCATAACTCAGTCACTCAAAATGATTCAAAAATTTTACTTGTTAGAATGAAATCAGGCGATGATTCTTCTTCCCTGCAGGCTCGTGCTTTGCGGCAGACTGCTAATCTGTACAAATAAAATGCCTCGTAATTTTGGGAGCGTTGTATAAGTCGGGAAACCTCAGATCAAGCGGATATTTGGCTTTGATGAAGTTTAACCTTCCGAAGAAGTAATGGAGCTCTTGGATTATTAAATGCAGGTTCGTATCCAGTCTTTCTGAAGCTCCTTCTGATTAACAACTACGCAATATATCGATGAATATCATTAATTCTCAAATGTCAAATACACACCTTTTTGTATGACGGAGCAATATATATATTTCCCTTTTAATCGTACAATTTCGTATCTGTTACCTTTTGTCATAAATCTTAATTTTCAGATTACAATTCTTCAAACACTACTCAGGCTAGTCGGCACGAAGATAATCTCGGAAGTTTTTTTTTCTAACAACCACCAGAGAGAGAGCTACAGAGAATAATTATGCGCTCATGGCATAGCTATTGTATGAAACTACTTTGCGCATGGATTCTGCGAGTACGGAGGTAGAAAATTAGTAAACCTCATTCAAGGGTAGAATTATATCAGAATAATTCATCCAATATAAAGAGATATTACAGCATATTCTCAAAAAATTTCACAACACTTCGGAAACCTGAGCTCTTGAAGTCGCGTGTCTCCTTTGATCAATATCTGCTCATAAATGCGTCGCGGAACTCTTGGTACGTTCTGCAACCTTTAGTAACACTACGCATACTTTCCGCTGATGCGCCTTCCAAGTGCGCACACACAAAGTCAAGTTAGTACATAAGGGCCACTGCTGTGGTAACGTTAGATCGAACTGTCCAATGAACGTTTTTGGGTGTGACGTGTTATTGTCATCCTGCTGGAACTTGCGTGCCGACAGAAAGTGTTTATAATCAAACTGCCTAGTCTCATCCTACTGCGGTGGCGTTTCGATGTTTTCATAAATTACCTCCGTGTGTGCCTCCTGGATATCCTGTGGCTCTTGCAAGTGCGAGGCGGATCGCCTAAGCGGGTAGCAATTGCTTGCGCCAGTTGTTCTCGTAGTGAACTCCGCCTCCGGCAAATCATTTATTACACGCGGTAGGTCCGTACGTGTGACTCGCGGTTCACAGCTGCCCTGACGTTCTAACGGTCTGGTTTCCAGCACGCATGCTTCATTATCAGGTCGGTTCACAGCTCCTGTGACAGATACTGTGTTCCGTTGCCGTACTTCCGAGGTCACCTCTTCTGTGGATACCGTCTGAGTATCGGCTCCAGTTTGTCCTGTATTTGTAGAAGTTCTGTCGCCTGACACTGCCCCTACCCTGCTCTCGATTTGTCGTTTAACTTCGGCAGATTCTGCCATCAGTGGTGCCTCTCCAGCTTCTTCCTTCCTGCTCGACACGGTTTCTTCAATCTTTTTCACTCGTGTCTGCAGCTTATTGATAACAGTTTTGCCGACCTTGGTCGTGCTCTCTGTGACCTCCTTCGTTTCTCTCGCTATTCTCTTGGCTCTCCACGCAATTAATTTTGCCTCACTGGTGGTTCTTTTCGCTTCGGCTATCTCTCGCTCTAACTTCTCGCGCAACGCCTTTACTTCATCCTTCACACCGCATGTTTCACGCTTTATGATGCCAAGCTGCGCCCGGGTTTCCTTTCTACACTCCTGTATGCTGCTCTGTGTTTCTTCACTGATTCTTTCCAGACTAGCTTGCCTCTCCTTTCTACACGTTTCAATTCTTTCCTGCATCACTTTCGTACTATCGTCTATCTTCTGCATCAAACGCTCCAAGAATCCAGCGATACCTGAACCGTCAACCACCAAGTCTCCCCTTTCCGCATGATAACTACTGCCAAGACTTGTAGGTGATCCCCTGCTCATTCTTTCGTCTCCTGTCAAGTGAGGTCCAAACCCTGCTCGGTACGACAGTGTCGGAGTATTCCGTTCCTATCCTCCTGTACATAACCCATTCATGATTCTCGTGGGCTGGTCGCACGCAATAGCGTGATCGACAGACCTTATTGGTGATTTGCGCCGTAGGAGTGTTGTAGAGACGTATTAGCGACGCTAGACGAATCTGGGCCTATTTGAGTTAAGCAGAGACGCTAAAACCACACGCTATTCAGTGTAAAGGAAGATAATAAAGATCACCACAAAAGATAGATGCTCTGAAGTACAGCCATGAATGTTGACCACTATCACTGATTTTTGCTTGCTGTAACGTGCAAACCTAACTCTTGTTTTGTTCAACAGATAAGCATGACGTTGAATTGAGCCTACCGTTACAGACAGAAGCAGGCTAGGAGCGGAAGACCAATGCCATAACCAGTCAAGCAAGCACAACAGCAAAGGGGTATCGGAGAAATTCAGAGTTACAGTAAGCTACAATAACGTGCAACAAATGTTTTTAATTGTTCACAGATAATAGCAGCAACTGAGCGACGCCAGGGAAAGGAGTTTACTATAAAAGGTCACGGTATGTTGTAGTAGCATGTTGACGTCAACTGTAGAAAGTAGAAATAGAGAAATTAGTTGTTAGAGACCATGTGGTGATGGGATGACTAAATTAATAAAAGTTTATTTCATCCACAGGAAAAGTCCATCATGTTTGTTTTTATAAATAGGTTTCGAAAATATTGTTTAAGAAATGTCTTTCTGTAAAATAATTGTAAAGTATTGTACGTGATGAGGTAAGAGGAAGTGGCTTAGGCAATAAGTAATCATGTATGAAATATCGTATCCTTAGTGAGTGCATTTACACTTTGTGGCGGTGACTGGCCAGCTGACAAGCGGGACAGCAGACGAGAACCACGAGGGAACATCGTCCACATGAGCACGTTTGCTGCTGCTGCCACTGGCGGATCGTGAACGCTTCATTTTTGGACGTTTAATTAGGAAGACGTGACAAGTACTGGACGCACGAAGTATACGAGCAGTGTTAGAGTGAGGTGCAGCGTGCACTGATTTATATAGGTCCTGCCAAGCGCGTGTATGTAGGCGCGGGGCTGTGACATAGAGAGATGACGCTATCTCTCTCTCTCGCACCGCGCCACGGCAATATGAACTAGACACGCACCACGTGGTGGATACACTGGGTGCGACCTTGTTGCTGTTGAATAACGGTGCTTTGGAATGGTGGCGGTGTTATGAAAACATTTACGAAAGGCTGTGCCTAGCGCGTATATGTAGGCGGAAAGGTGTGTCTCTGACGTCATGGCCGCCATCATGGATAACGGTACTTTGGAATGGTACCGGCAATGGAATGGCACTGGCCTTGTTCCAAAAATTACAGGTACAACTGCCCATGCAGCTTCAACACGATACTACAGTTCATCAAGAGTAGTGACTGGCGTATTGTGACGAGCCAGTTGATCGGCCACCATTGACCAGATGTTTTCAATCGGTGAGAGATCTGGAGAATGTGCTGGCGAGGGCAGCAGTCGAAATTTTCTGTATCCAGAAAGCCCCGTACAGGACCTGCAACATGCAGTCGTGCATTATCCTGCTGAAATGTTGGGTTTCGCAGGGATCGAATGAAGGGTAGAGCCACGGGTCGTAACACATCTGAAATGTAACGTCCACTGTTCAAAGTGCCGTTAATCCGAACAAGAGGTGACCGAGACGTGTAACCAATGACACCCCATAGCTTCACGCCGTGTGTTACGCGAGTATTGCGAGACGAATACACGCTTCCAATGTGCGTTCACCACGATGTCGACAAATACGGATGAGACCATCATGATGCTGTAAACAGAACCTGGATTCATCCGAAAAATTGACGTTTTGCCATTCGTGCACCCAGGATCATCGTTCAGTACACCATCGCAGGCGCTCCTGTCTGTGATTCGGCGATAAGGGTAACCGCAACCACGGTCTCCGAGCTGATAGTTTCAAATGGCTCTGAGCACTATGGGACTTAACATCTGTGGTCATCAGTCCCCTAGAACTTAGAACTACTTAAACCTAACTAACCTAAGGACATCACACACATCCATGCCCGAGGCAGGATTCGAACCTACGACCGTAGCAGTCGAACGGTTCCTGACTGGGCGCCTAGAACCGCTAGACTACCGCGGCCGGCGCCGAGCTGATAGTCCATGCTGCTGCAAACGTCGTCTAACTGTTCGTGCAGATGGTTGTTGTCTTGCAAACTTCCCCATCTGTTGACTCAGGGATCGAGACGTGGCTGTACGATGCCTGTCATCTCGACTGCTAGTGATACGAGGCCGGTGGGATCCAGCACGGCGTTCCGTATTACCCTCCGGAACCCACTGATTCCATTTTCTGCTCACAGTCATTGGATCTCGAACAACGCGAGCAGCAATGTCGCGATACGATTAACCGCAATCGCTATAGGCTACAATCCGACCTTTATCAAAATAGGAAACGTGATGGTACGCATTTCTCCTCCTTACACGAGGCATCACAACAACGTTTCACCAGGCAACGCCGGTCAACTGCTGTTTGTGCATGAGGAAACGGTAGGAATCTTTCCTCATGTCAGCACGTTGTAGGTGTCGCCACCGGCGCCAACCTTGTGTGAATGCTCTGAAAAGCTAATCATTTGCATTTCGCGTCTGTAGCACGTCATCTTGGTTGCGTAGCAATTATAATGGCCAGTAGTATACCTTGTGAATGCGACTCTACCGCCGTTTGTGTATGTGCATATACCTACCCATTGACTTTTGCCACCTCAGTGTAGGTGTGGAGCACACACACTGCAGGAGCGCGCTAGGAACGCCAAACAGCTGTGGCGGGGTCGCCGCACTTACGGCGCGGCGGGCCGCCCCCGTGCAGCCCACTGTAGCTACGCCCCCCCCCCCCCCCCCGCTCCCTGGCCCGAGGCGTTTTTATTGGCCGCTCCGGCATTTTGGGGTTTTTGCAGGGCCGGGGCCGTTCGCCTGTGTGTCGCCTTGCCTCGGCTCTGTGCCGCCTGGCTCCAGATAGGAAATCAATAGCGGCCTAGAGTGGTGCGGCGCGGCGTGGGCGGCTCCCGGGCCTTGCTGGCCCGGGCGGCGGGGGCGGCGGGGGCGGCGGCGGGGCGTCAAGAGGGGGGCGGGGGGTCGCAGGGCTGCGCCGCTAATTGTCATCACACCACGCGCTGCCGGCTGCTGTTCTCCTGTGTGGGCCGATACTTAGCTTGTTTCATGTATCAAAGGAATGAGGCGCTGCTCGCTACTCTCCGGGATGTTTAACTGTACAGGTTGTAAGACGTGTATATTTCTATTGTGTATTGTCAAACCAGAATTTATGAAAGATGTTTACATTTTATTAATAGGATTAAATAGGAATACGAGCTTTGTCCAGAAAATACGTATAAAAGTTGAATAATAACTTTATTTTACAATTATTCAGGTATTACAATATGGTCTTCTTCAAAGTACTCGCCCTGAGACGCGATACACTTCTGCCAACGCCGTTTCCGTTGTTGATAACACTGCTGAGAGTCTTCAGTTGTGATGCTGTTCAGTTGCCGTGTCGTTTTCCTTGATGTCTGGGCGAGGGTCATCAGTCGCTACTTCTCGGACATCCCGCAACTTTTTCAACCACTTGTTCACAGTTGGTTCCTTCAGAGAATTGTCTCCGTAAACCTGTTTCACACTCCCAAGTGCCGCCCCCGAAGCACCATTTTGCATTTCGGGAACATGAAGAAGTCACACGGGGCTAAATCGGTTGAATAAGGGGGGTGGTCTGTCACGGTGACTGAGCTTCGGGAGAAAAACTCGCGCACAACGAGCGACGTGTGAGCGGGAGCATTGTTGTGATGAAGTATCCTCCTGCCCCCTTTTGCCAACTCCGGTCGAGCTCAGGCCACACGAGCTATGAAGTTCAACGTAAAAAATTCCGTTCACTCTCTGGCCTGGAGGCACAAATTCTTTTTGAACAATGCCCCTAGAATCAAAGAAAACACTCAACATTGTCTTCACATTCGTCCTTGATTTTCGCGACTTTTTTGTTCTCGGTTCTCCTGCTGGTTTCCATTCCTTGCTTTGAAATTTGAGCTCCACATCGAATTCGTAAAACCAGGACACGTCTCCAGTGATGACTGGGTTCAGAAAGTCCCCTCGTTCCTCTGGTTCCAAGCAATCCTCACAGCTCTCAACCCTCTTTGCTTTCTGTTCTGGCGTCAAGAGCTTCGGTACGATTTTCGCACACAATTTCTTCATTTCAAGTTTTTGTGTCAGGATTTCGTGAACGATTGTTTTGGGGATTGGCAGCTCGCCAGCAATCATTCTGACTGTCAATCTACGGTCTCTAAGAACACAAGCCCGAATTCGTTCAACATGTGCATCGGAACTCGACGTCGACGGGCGTCCTGGGCGAGGGTCATCCTTCACTACTTCTCGGCCATCCCGCAACCTTTTTAACCACTTGTTCACGGTTGGTTCCTTCAGAGAATTGTCTCCGTAAACCTGTTTCAAACACTCAAAAATCTCACAGACATTCTTGGCAAGCTTTGCAAGAAACTTGATGATGACGCGTTGTTCCTCAATCAGGGAGAGCTCCATGCAGACGGCAGGTGAAAAAGGGTAACTGTCAACAAGCTGCCGCACACTGCCACCTTCACTCAGAGAGCTCTGACTCGAACTGAGCGTTGATGGGATTGATTGCAGCAATAGACCCACTTGGCGGTGTCTGCAACTTGTAACATAAAGACATTATTCAACTTTTATACGTATTTTCCGGACAAACCTTGTAATTAATATTTATCATGTTGGAAATAATTGTGGTAGCAGGGAATGTCTGCACCGAAGTATTGTTGGCAAGAGAGACCGCACATTGATATAATTTTAAAAATGACGGGAGAGACAGCCTATGGATACATTTTAAGAAAACAGTGGGAAAAACCGCGCATTGATACATTTTGTAATGGTAGCAGGGATTGTCTGCATCAGAAAGCATTGTTGGCAGGAGAGACCGCAATTTAGCGTTCGTAGGAAGTCAGTAGTAAGCGAGATGTGAAGCGAGTCGGTAGCAGGTTTGAAGCGAGAGATTGAGAGGAGCGGTGTGCCTGCCAGCCACCAGCTATGATTTACAACAGAGACATCAACTAACTATTATCATAAGAGGAACTAATTTTATTGAATTAATTTTATGAGAAACTCAAGACTACTGAAGGTATGTTTGCGCATTGCTAGTTGTAAGATTATTGTAAAAAGTAAGTCCCATTTGAACGTTTGTAAAATCATTTCATTCAGAATATAATTAATTTTTGCCTGCAATATTGCATTACTGATTATAATACATCCCATAAACCATCAGCGTAAAACTTTGCAAAATTTTATTGTTGTCAAGAAAAAGTTTAACTATGAATTACGTAACTTCAGTCAAATTGATTAAAGAATAACGTCAGCTTTGCTATTAAAGAATAACGTCAGCTTTGGTAATAAATGCAGCCACTTATTATGACAGCCCACCAGCAGCTAATAGAGTGTAGTAAAACAGAGTAAGTATATTCATGTCGCAGTTCGATGTAGCAGACAGATGGCGATCCAGTAACAGTAAAAAAAGGGTAAGGAACAGTTTTGGGCTATTACACGTGACGACTGAGGGGCATGACGACGACACATTCAATGTTTCGTCGAAATAATTAGAAAATAACTTTTAATATGCAGCATTTAAATTTGTATGCGAAAATTGAGAAAGCGGATTAATTTCAAAGGGAAGATTTCATTTGTTATTATTAAGCAAGAGGTACAAATTCTAAGGGAAGTTATCATAGGTTATTGTAAAAGGGATGGTTTCAAGGTATAGAGACTGTACAAGGCAGCACCCTCAAGAGTAATCGAATTAGGGGTACTTCCTTAGCCGACTTACTGAATCTGTGGACACAAACACTGGAAATATAAAAAATGACATACAAAAATATACTTTTCTTACTTAATAATTTCATAGAAATATTAACAAATGTTGGAAACTAAGGAAGCAAACAAACAAATAAGATTAGGGTTTGACATACAATCGACAACGATATTATTAGAGAAGGAGCAGAAGCTCAAATTGGAGAAAGATTAGAAAGGGGAAAGCAACAGTTCTGGCACTCGCCTTAAGTGATTTAAGGAAAAATGCAAAACGTATTAAAGGTGATAATTAAGGAAGGTAGATTTTGGATTACGACTGTGGACGGGGACCGAATCAATTACTATTGGTTTTCTTTGCAATTTCATTCATTTATTTCAATAAATAATTTTTGAAAACAAGCCAATGAGGTCGCAATCACACTTTTAAGGCACGTAACCTCAATCACGGCTGAAGGCCTTTAACGTGATTATGGCAATAATTTAAAATTTAACAAATACATAACATACAGACACAGCAATAATTTCGAAGACAAGTCAATGTGATCACAGTCAGAATTTTAAGACAAGTAACCACAATCACGGCTGAAGGCCTTTAACGCCCAAAATGACAATTATTAAAAAAAATAGCAAACATACTTAAAATACAGACAGCAAATAATTTTTCAAGAACACCCAATGTGGTCCAGAATGAGATTTTCACTCTGCAGCGGAGTGTGCGCTGATATGAAACTTCCTGGCAGATTAAAACTGTATGCCCGACCGAGACTCGAAGTCGGGACTTTTGCCTTTCGCGGGCAAGTGCTCTACCAACTGAGCTACCGAAGCACGACTCACGTCCGGTACTCACAGCTTTACTTCTGCCAGTATCCGTCTCCTACCTTCCAAACTTTACAGAAGCTCTCCTGCGAACCTTGCAGAACTAGCACTCCTGAAAGAAAGGATACTGCGGAGACATTCTGGAAACATCCCCCAGGCTGTGGCTAAGCCATGTCTCCGCAGTATCCTTTCTTTCAGGAGTGCTAGTTCTGCAAGGTTCGCAGAAGAGCTTCTGTAAAGTTTGGTAGGTAGGAGACGGATACTAGCAGAAGTAAAGCTGTGACTACCGGACGTGAGTCGTGCTTCGGTAGCTCAGTTGGTAGAGCACTTGCCTGCGAAAGGCAAAAGTCCCGAGTTAGAGTCTCGGTTGGGCACACAGTTTTAATCTGCCCGGAAGTTTCACCCAATGTGGTCGCAATCAGAATTTTAAGGCAAGTAACCAAAGTCACACATGGAGGCCATTAATGCCAAAATGGCAATTATAAAATATTTAACAAATATACTGTCAAACGGCAAATGGCATAGCAAAAGTTAATTAAAAAACACAAACAACAGATCACCAAACAGGTGAGACAAATGATGGTAACTTAATAATACAATAATAAAATAAAACACAAGGGCCAGTGACAGACGGTGCTACAGGAATCGACCTCTGAGTAGGTCACACCAAAAACACTTTTGTGAGCGACGAGAAAGGCAGCCAAGAGTTGCATTCAGATCACAAGATGGTAACTCGGACCAGTGGCAGTCCAACGAATGACTAATGATATTTTTCCTGAGGTTGCCTGACATCCAACAAACAAATGCAAGATGTAAAATTACGCCAAAGCTGGAACCAGTGGTCTGGGCTCCGCCCGCAGAATACTGTGCTTAGAGCGCCCGGAACAAGAAGCAATGACTACCACTAAGTAGAAGAACGCCACCCAACCTTCAACCAAGAAGCTGTCAAACTTACACGCCTCACCGGACAGCGGCGGCAAAGCGAGCAAATGTACACTGCCGTTACAAACACTATAACCCTCAGGGCAGGTAACTGGGGCGTTAGCGGCCACAAGACAGAAAAATACCGCTGGTTGAACTTAACAATATACGGAGTTAAAAATAGCAAATAGCAATTAGAATCTCAGGAAGGCTAATCAGATCCGCCTTCCCCAGGTACTCCACTCGCTGCTTTTCGCCCCGGCGACACTATGAGCAGCAACACGAACCCAAGTCACAGGGGAATCGCGAGATTTCACAATGGTGGAGGTTTCTCTACGCGAATTGCAATGCACTCAAACCTGCAGGATCCGGTTTCGACGACATCGTGCACCCTCCTGACCAACGCTCTTCGATCTGGCAATCCATACGCGCCACCAGCGATCCCAGCGCGGTGTCGCTCTCCAAGGACCTCGCCGCTCCTCGTCCCCAAACGAACCCTCCACTCACCACGCACGGAAGAAGAAAGAGGTCGCCCCAAAGATACGGCAGCAGAACTACATATCGATAAACACCGCTGCTGCCACCAGCTGACAGGCAAGGCTTACGAAACCGACGGGCACCAGTGAACACGAGAAGAAGACAAACAACGCAACCATGCCAACTAAACGATACGGTCTGGCAGAAACCTACACACGGCACCAATGCGAGCCGCAGCACGGCTCAACGTATACTGTTATGCGGACTGGAACCTGAGCTGCCGTCCTACGTTTTACACGTCCAGTGCCTCACCACAGTGGTGCCTAGCTCTGTCTCAGTTGCATACCAGTACACGAGTCGTAATCTCTATATATAAAACGAAATGTCCTGACTGACTGAGTCATTCACTGTGTAAGGCGACAGGCAAATCCAACACCTTACATGAAAACCCTGACATGATAAGCAAATCCAGTAGTATGTCACATAGCTCCGAATAAATCGTGACATTAAATTAACCAAAGTAATACGAGTAACGAGTGAGCAAATGGAATACCACAGACTAACACAAGAATGCCTAAATGCATGTCGTACCTTCCCACCGTGAGGCAGACGCAGTTCCGAGGGGAGAAACGAGGACAGAAGCCGAGAGCAGAACCGTGTTAAGCTAGAAAAGAGAGGGGCTGGGCACCCGCGGCGAGCCTACCTGTACAACTATACAACCCGCACGTTTTAGCGTGAGGCTTTTTCGCGTTTCAGGTATGTCAAGGACAACCCCCAGCCCATGTTAAAAGCTAGAGCCCTCCAGAAAAGCAGTATAGATCTTACGATAACACAAAAAAGGGCCACTACCACCCGCAAGTTTTAGCGTGAGAGTTTTTCGCGTGTCTGTTACATTAGGATCACTCCACAGCCCATGTTAAAATATAGAGCCCTCCAGAAGAGCAGTATAGATCTTACGATAACGCTAAAAGGACCACACTAGCTGCAGGTTTTAGCGTGAGACTTTTTAGCGTCTCTGTTACGTTGCAAACTTTAAAAACATTGCCCCACCACGAAAAGTATAACGTTTCCCATTGGATAGACAGAATTTTTGTAGGCGGAGCGTAAGGTTAACATTGAGACCCTGATTGGTCAGATGAAAACACAGCCAGATAGCTTTTTTAAACTAACTTCGGTAAATTGTAGTAAGGAGAAGTTAGAGAGTTAGTTCCGAGACGGCGGGCTGGATGGCTGCTGCACCGGCCGCTGCCGCCCTGACGCTGCTTAGACACCGACAAGGTAATGAACGCACGCAATGCCGCATTTTTGAGCGCATAAGGCTTCACTCAGAACTGCAGAAGTCTCATCTGTTACACCCCTTTTTGCGTAATACTAGTGTCGATCGTTAATTAAAACTCATGGTGTTCACATTTGCCACTTGAAGTAAAGATCTGAAACGCGATGATTTTTCTTTTATATAGTTATTGAGAAACCACATCAGCCACTGTAATTTACGACAAGTTAAATAAGTAATTAAAGATAATTGAGGGTCACTGTAGACCATTTTGATAGTTTTCTCTTTTGTGAAACTTAATTAAAACCTAGATTATAGATGTGATATGGCATAGGTCATCCTTCGATCGATTGTAGAACTTGGAAACCCATTTAGGGAATATTCGTTCACATTTTTGTTGAACGCAGTTGGTTTTTACCATCCTGTATTAAAAACATTTCCTTTTATCAATAGTGCAATTTATAAACGATGTTTTGTGATTAGAATAAATTTCCAATGGTAAACTTAACTGCTTTTTCGACGTTATTTTACCAGCTAACTAAAAATAGGAAAGCCTTGAACCCTTTACACTAAATTTAGTTAGTATTAAGATTCTTTTACAGGGAGTGCAGTGGAGCTGACGCTGAGATCATTTAGTATTTAGTTATATCATCGCTAGTCTCATTGAACTCTTCTGAATTCTACATGTCATGTGTGGTCTGGCGTCTCCTTACCAGCAACAGGTCCCAGGTTCAAACTAGTCAATTCCCTAAAAAACACGCTCAGAGCGAAAGTGGTCGGGAGACACGATATAGAACAAACAGACACCACCATGAATGTTTAGACGTCGAAGGATACATGAAACTAACAGTATCTAATTTTTCTAGCCGGGAATAATTCGGTAAATTCCTGTTGCCGATAACAGATGTAGTATACAATATTTACCGAGAGAGGTGGAGTAGCGGTCAACGCACTGAATTCACATTCGGGGAAACAGTGGTTAAAATCTTCGTCCAGCAATCCAGAGTTAAATTATCCGTCATTTCCCAAATTCACTCCAAGCAATAGCAAAGATGATTCTTTTGAAAGCACACGGCCTCGTTTTCTTCCTCATCTTTCGCCAAACTAAGCTTGTGGTGCGGCTCCTATGAGCTCATCGTCGATGAAATGTTAAAACCTGAAATTTTATCGTGTAACATACAAGCAGCTGGTCCTATGATTTTTGCCTCTACATGCACAAAGACTAAAATATCCAAGACGGGTAAAAGTGTTTAAGGAACCGATAAATAACATGGAAGATACAGCCGCATTCGAGAATACAGAAACTGTATAATCTCACCTAATCACCAGGCAAAGTGTGCCGGTTTAAAGCACGCCTATAGGGAAACTACAACGGCACTTAGAAATAATGAAAAATAGTCTCTTGGGGACAAGCACCATATTTCGCTTCGCACGGTTGCTGCTGAATCGCTTTCTCGGCATCGAATACCTGAGTGTATGGTGTCATTTGCCTTATTTTACAGGGGTGTTAAATGATATGTTAAAGGCCAAGTAAGTATTAGAAGCATCCCATAATTACAGAGTGAAAAATAATTACAAAGTCATTGAACTCACGTACTTTTAGAAAATTTTCCAATGAAACATCAAAGGGTGGAGAGCGGGACACGATCGCACCGTCTCCTCTTCAAAGACTCACCTAACCATAGACTTTCTTTGAATGACTCTAGAACTCAGATGGTCGGTAAAAACATGCAACGATTAACTTGGTTCCAGCTATAGCTGTTATCCACAGCCATCAGCTTAACAAGACGTTTGCCGCAGAGCGTTTTGTCAATGCTGAGATGCAACGTAAATACTTGGAACCACTTCACACCTTTCCAGCAGCTGTGAAAGTCTGAACACAAGTGTGTGTTTACATCGGAACCTGCCTACTTCCTCGCTGCTGTAGCATCTTAAGAAAATAAAAAAGAACGCAACTCCAACTACAAGCAGTGAGTTACCGAACCAGATCATGCAATACTTGTTGGTTCTGTCCTCAAAAGACCGAATACAGACTGGGACGTGTTTGGATTCATTGCATGGGATACACACATACGGTCACGTCACGTCACGTCAAGTGCTTTTAAACACTTGTTTCAAAAACTGTCTTGAGCAGCTAGTTAGGCAGCCTAACACACAATGGAAGTGTCGTGGACCTTGTAGCTACAAACAGGCTGGACCTTATCGATGGTGTTATTATAGAGACGGGTATCAGGGATCATGGTTACGAAAGTTAATAAATCAGTCAAAAGCGCTTGGAGAGTGTTTCTGCTAGAAATAGCGAATAAGTAGTTGTTAGTATCTCACTTGGACAATGAACTGCAAATCACTTAGTTCCAGAATGATGGCCATAGAGGAATTTCGGGCCAAGTTTAAACGCACTGTAAATTGTACTCTGGACAAGTATGTGTCTAGTGAGTGGATTAAGGACGGAAAAGACGCACCGTGGTTTAATAAAGAAATTCGGAAAATTCTGAGGAACCAAAGGCTGTTGCCTTCCCGGTTCAATAGAGGACGCGCAAATACTGGCAGGCAAAGATTAGTAGAGATTCATGCGTCTGTGAAAAGATTTATGCGCGAAGCATATAAAGGCTATCGCCATCGCACCTTGGTTAAAGATCTGGTGGAGAACCCGAAAAAATTCTAGTCCTATGTACATTTGCGAAGCGGCTCTAAGGCTTCCATTTAGTCATTCATTGACCACTCTGCTTTGGCAATAGAAGGTAGAAAAAGGGATGGCAATAGTTTTAAATTCCACGTTTAAGAAAACGTTCTCGCACCGAGTCCCGTATCCGTTGTAGAGAAACAACTGAGAGAGCTGAACACAAATATGTCTCCAGGTTCGGCTGAAATCCCAACTCTGTTTCACAAAGAGTGCTCTACGGCCTCGGCCCATTACTTAGTTTGCATCTCTCGACCAACGCAAAGTGCCTATCGACTGGGAAAAAGACGAAGTGACTCCTCCAAGTGACTCCTGTGTATAAAAAGTGCAAAAGAACGGACACGCAAAATTACAGACTAATATCCTTAACATTGGTTTTCTGCAGAATTCTAGAGCAAATTCTGAGTTCGAATATAAGCATCGATCTTGCGAAATCTAGTTTGCTCTTTTCTCACATGGTATACCGCAAACTATGGAAGAAGGGTAAAAGGACGATTCCACGTTTCTATACTTCCGAAAAACATAAGACCGGGAACAGCACTGCAGACTGTCAACAAAAGTACATACATACGAAATAGGCTCCCAGATATGAGACTTGCTCGAAGATTTATTATGTAATTGAGTCCAGTACGCTCTCCTCGACGGTGAGTGTTCATCGGAGACAGGGTAAAATCAGGAGTGCCCCAGGGAAGTGTGACAGAGCCGTTGCTATTTCCTATATACCGTGTGATCAAAAAGTCAGTATAAATTTGAAAACTTAATGAACCACGGTATAATGTAGATAGAGAGCTAAAAATTGACACACATGCTTGGAATGCATAGAACCAAAAAAGAAAAAAAAATATTGCTAGGTGCGTGAAAGATCTCTTGCGTGCTACGTCTGGTGATGATTGTGTGATGAGCCGCCACTTTCGTTATATGCCTCCCATGTCCCCAGACCTCAGTCCGTGCGATTATTGGCTTTGGGGTTACCTGAAGTCGCAAGTGTATCGTGATCGACCGACATCTCTAGGGATGCTAAAAGACAACATCCGACGCCAGTGCCTCACCATAACTCCGGACATGCTTTACAGTGCTGTTCACAACATTATTTCTCCACTACAGCTATTGTTGAGGAATGATGGTGGACATATTGAGCATTTTCTGTAAAGAACATCATCTTTGCTTTGTGTTACTTTGTTATGCTAATTATTGCTATTCTGATCAGATGAAGCGCCATCTGTCGGACATTTATTGAACGTTTGTATTTTTTTGGGTCTAATAAAACCCCTTGTCATTCCAGCAGGTGTGTCAATATGTACCTCTCTATCTACATTATTCCGTGATCTGCGGTTGTTCGCTGATGACGCTATTGTAAGTAGGCTGCTTGGGTTTTTATATTGGTAACGCCACGTAGCGCTCTGTATGAAAATCACTGGCTGTGCTGTGTTCAGTCTGTGGTTGGGTGGCATTGTTATAATATTCGCTATTGTAGTGTTGGGCAGTTGAATGGTAACAGCGTGTAGCGTTGCACAGTTGGAGGTGAGCCGCCAGCAGTGGTGGCTGTGGGGAAGTGAGATGGCGGATTTTTGAGAGCGGATGATCTGGACGTGTGTCCATTAGAAACATTACATCTGTAAGACTGGATGTCATGAACTGCTATATATATTATGACTATTAAGGTAAATACATTGTTTTTTCTCTATCAAAATCTTTCATTTGCTAACTATGCGTATCAGTAGTTAGTGCCTTCAGTAGTTTGAATCTTTTATTTAGCTGGCAGTAGTGGCGCTCGCTGTATTGCAGTAATTCGAGTAACGAAGACTTTTGTGAGGTAAGTGATTTGTGAAAGGTACAGGTTAATGTTAGTCAGGGCCATTCTTTTGTAGGGATTATTTAAAGTCAGATTGCGTTGCGCTAAAAATATTGTGTGTCAGTTTAGTGTTGATCAGAATAGGTAAAGAGCGAAATGTCTGAGTACGTTCAGTTTTGCGCAGCTGCTTGAAAAGCAAATAATGTAAGAGGTTTATCAGCACAGTAATTCAATAATTTTTCTTAGGGGAAAATGTACTATGATGTACAGAAAGTTGTCGAAGATAAGTGAGTATAGGTTGACAGAAGATGACCTAGGCAAAATTTCTAGCTGGTGTGGTGAATGCCATCTGCCTCTAAATGTAGGAAAATGTAAGTTAATGCGGATGAGTAGGAAAAAACACCTCTAATGTTCGGATACAGCATTATTAGTGTCAATCACGTCGTTTACATCTCTGGGCGTAGCGTTGCGAAGTGATGAGAAATGGAACAAGCATGTGAGGATTGTGGTACGGAAGGCGAATGGTCTACTTCGGTATATTGGGAGAATCTTAGGATAGTGTGGTTCGTCTGTAAAGGAGACCTCATATAGGAAGCTAGTGCGACCTATTCTTGAGTACTGCTCGACTGTTTGGCATCTGCACCACGTCAGACTGAAAGAAGACATCGAAGCAATTCAGAGGCGAGCTTCCAGATTTGTTACCGATAGGTTGGATCACGATGCAAGTGTTACGGAGATGCTTTGGGAGATCAAGTGGGAAGCACTGGAGGGAAGAAGACATTAATTTCGAAGAACACTACTGAGAAAGTTTAGAGAACCGGCATTTGAAGCTGAGTGCAAAACGGTCCTACTGACGCCAACATACGTTTCACGCAGGGACCACGAAGATAAGATACGAGAAATTAGTTATCATGCAAAGTCGTATAGATAGTCGTTTTTCCCTCGCTCTGTCTGCGAGTATAACACGAAATTAAACAACTAGTTGTAGCACAGGGTGACCCCCGCCACGCACTCTAAGTTGGTTCGCGGAATATGTAAGTAGATGTAGGTGTAGAAGCGCTTAATGTGACTGTATGTTCACCGAGTGAAGGAGAGTGTACTGCTGTTGTGGCTAGAGAGAAATACCCAAGTACAAATGTTCGATTAACTGAATTGTATTTCCTCGCTTATTATATTTGATACAAAGAACTTATATATATTCATGCTCATAAATTAAGGATACTTGCAGAACGTGGTGGCACTACGCAAAACTGCAAAACTGGCGCTAATAGCATAGGCACATAGGGAACATACACGACACAGATCTATAAGTCCACGGGTATTGGTGATGAGTTGAGAAAACCGTAGCGAAACACATGTGCAATAAAACGCCACTGTTTCCTGCGCAGGTACCCCGCCATCAATATGAGATACGCTCACTATGCATACGTACACAAGCCGCACAACAGGTTGCCATACTGTGGATCAGGTGGTCGAGCAGCTGCTGGTGTATAGCCTCCCATTCTTGCACCAGTGCTTGTCGGAGCTCCTGAAGAGTCGTAGGGGTTTTAAGACGTGCAGCGATACGTCGACCGAGAGCATCTCAAACGTGTTCGATGGGGTTTTGGTCTGGAGTACACGCAGGCCATTCCATTCGCCTGATATCTTCCGTTTCAAGGTACTCCTCCACGATGGTAGCTCCATAAGAAGGAAGGTGGGACCCACTGCACCCCTGAAAAGGCGGACATGCTGGTGCAAAATGACGCCCGATACACCTGACCTGTTACAGTTCCTCCGTTAAAGACATGCAGGGTTGTACGTGCACCAATCATAATCCCACCCCACACCATCAGACCACGACCTCCGAACAGGTCCCTTGCAAGAACATTAAGAGGTCCTGGTTCACGCCAGATGAAAACCCAGCGAGAATCACTGTTCAGACTATACCTGGACTCTTCCGTCAACATAACCTGGGACCACTGTTCAATTCGCCATGTACTGTGTTCTTGACACAAGGCTTTACGGGCTCTCCTGTGACTAGGGGTCAGTGAAACGCACCTTGCAGGTTTCCAGGCGAAGTAACCATGTCTGTTCAGTCGTCTGTAGACTGTGTGTCTGGAGACAATTGTTGCAGTGGCTGCGGAAGGTCCAGAGCAAGCCTTCTTGCAGTACTCCGTGGCCGTCTGAGTGCACTGATGGTGAGATATCGGTCTTCTTGTGGTGTAGCGCCTGTACACGTTTCCTGTCTGCTGAAGTCGTTGCCATAATCTTGAGATCACACTTTGTGGCACATGGAGGGCACGTGCTACGACCTGCTGTGTTTGACCAGCCTCCAGTCGCCCTAGTATTCTACCCCTCATAACGTCATCAATACGTGTTCTTTAAGCCATTTTCAACATACAGTCACCATCACCATTAGCACGTCTGAAAACGTCTGCACACTTACTCGCTGCACCGTACTATATATATATATATATATATATATATATATGATTTGGTGACCGTTTAATGAAAACGACTGAAACGTCTGCTGTGTCTGCTATGAGTATGTGTACGGCGTAAGTCAACAAATAAGCGTAACTCTGGGGTCCCAGAACGAACAAAATATTTTACATTTCACAAAATAAAATGAAGTGTCGTATTTTATTGTTTAAAAGATTACTTTCCGCTTGTCACTTTTTCTTTGTTGCACTATTGTTCAATTTTTGTCTTTGATCGTTTTCAAGTATCGTGATTAAATGAATTGATAACACAACAATGTATCTAAAATCATTTAAGAAAGTAAACACAGTGACAAATGAGATCATGACATATACTAAAGATGCACGTCAATGCAATAATGTACCATCGCTAATTTTTGTCAAGTGTAGTGTCTACACGCATCAATCAATTCATTATTCTGAACGTTTTCTTTGCGCTCTCTAATCTTTTTCTCATGATTTCGACGCCAAATAAACGTTGATGGCAATGCAATCTTCAAATAACAGTGCTCTAAATTCATCGATTAAGTGTTCCACGAAAACTGGGTCGTCTTTCTTCCAAGGATTCCAACTTAAGTTTTCTGAGCATTTCTGCTTACACTTGGATAAGGGATATACAGAGCTACTCCTATAAAAAAGAAAAAGAAAACACAGTGTAAATTTCTTCGTTGCCGACCCTTTCTTTAAGAAAGTTTTCCACTATTTCAGTAGAACTATGACTGAACTGTTATTGAACCTTAGAATTTTCCAGCAAATTTCCTGAGAGGTACGCCGGTCGGAGGGGCCGGGCTGTTCTAGGCGCTACAGTCTGGAACCGAGCGACCGCTACGGTCGCAGGTTCGAATCCTGCCTCGAGTATGGATGTGTGTGACGTCCTTAGGTTAGTTAGGTTTAATTAGTTCTAAGTTCTAGGCGACTGATGACCTCAGAAGTTAAGTCGCATAGTGCTCAGAGCCATTTGAACCTGACAGGTACTGTTTTTTGGCCCACGTGTTGGTTTCGTTTCCTGTTGCACCACGTGGTGACAGCAAAGAAATATGATTTCTGTGGTTGAAACTCTTGAAAGTTTTTTGATGTTGCAGTTAAAAATGTAAGATCCTTACGCATATTTACGAGGGACCCATTACATTTGCAGACAATGTTGTACATTTGCGTTTGTGTGTAACAAGAAAAAAACTATAAGGCTGCTGGATCCAAAGATATTCATGAAGTTTTATCCTGACATGCGTAACAATACACGGACGTTTCCAAGGAAACCATTCAGAGCACGATCGGAAGTAAGAGGCGGTCCATGTCACACAAAGAGGTCATCGAGCAGTGAAGGCCGCCTAGAAATTCGTCGCTGTGTTTGCAGAATCGTCTCTCACCGACGCCTTAGGTGAGTCTTTGAAGAGAGACGGTGCGACCGTGTACCGTTCTCCAGCCTTTTATATTCCATTGCAAATTTTTTTAAAGGTACGCGAGTTCAAGTACTTTGTAATTATTTGTCACTCTGTAATTATGGCACGCTTTTAATACCTATTTGGGCCTTTAACATACCACTTAACACCTCTGTAAAGTAAGGCAAATGATACCGTATTCTCAGATACTCGATGCCGAGAAAGAGATTCAGCAGCAACCATGCGAAGCGAAAGATGGTGCTCGTCCCCAAGAGAATATTTTTCATTATTTCTAAGTGTCGTTGCAATTTAGAAACTGGAGATTGTTGTTTCAGTCTTATGTGCATTTGTGGCAATTAATCGAATTTACAATAATGTTTATGTTATCTACTGTTATTTAGTACAAGATGAGTAGTTCGACGGATTCTGGTCGTATAATAAGTTCGATAATTCTGTCATTATTTCCTAATGCGTCATTACATAAGCATGATTTAATTTTTAATGAGAACTGCTGTATTATTCTAAACATGAATTAATATTATACGAAAAGTTTCCTCCATTATGTGCAAGGTGCAACCTCGATGTTGAGACTTTTTGTTTTACCGCAAAGTTGAGTCCAACAGCAATCTTTCTGTGACACCTGGTAGCAAAAATGAAG
Source organism: Schistocerca gregaria (assembly GCF_023897955.1). NCBI lineage: Eukaryota > Metazoa > Arthropoda > Insecta > Orthoptera > Acrididae > Schistocerca > Schistocerca gregaria. The sequence goes on from NC_064920.1 coordinate 194,824,650, forward strand.
TCATCCGTTGAATCCATAAGAAAACTTGGTCCTATTAGTTTACCAAAGAGAATATATTTGTATTTATAAAATTAATCCTTGACCGAAGTAAATGAGCGTGATATTACTCTGATGAGGTTGGTAGTGAGTGACAGAGCAATGGCTGATGAGGTGTAGTTTATGTGGAAGAGGCGTTTCTCGTTTCATACAAAGAGAGGGTACGCTGTAAGACCAGTTGTAGGTGTAATGGGAACGTTGTAGGCTCACAAAGGAAGACAGTGATTGGTTCATTGTACTGGAGCCAAATTATGTCTCTGTATGGCTGTAGGACACAGTTTTGAGTCGGTTAAAATAGGTGTTTGGATCCTCGATGGTCCTGATTAAAGGAAGCTCTACAGGGGGCAGCACTGTATCTATTAATTCATTAGTAACGTATATATGGGAAACCGTGCTTCGTTAAGTTCATTACTAATCGCAAAACAAAGTGGGGGCATACTGCAGCAGTGATGAGTGTTGTGTGATGTTGGGAATCGATGCACACTTTACAGTTTCACATGAATGAGAACTGTGCTGGTTCAGAATGTCTGCTGGTCAATGTGTATTCACTATTAATAACAAGGTTATTGATTTTTTTTATATGCTTCGTACTTTGTTTTTATTTATTTCTGTTATTCTCTTTTGGGACCTATTGCACCATGCGGTGTACAATGAACGGCATTTTCAGAGTTTTCTGCCTAAATATTTTTCAGTCTAGTACATCAATCTTTTTATTCTTTTTTCCTTCTGGTCTTCTAGTACTGCACTGGCCCTTGGTATTCGTCCAACATAATATTTGCTGGGATTTTCATAGAATTCCACAACGTGTGTGGGTAATGCGGTAGGTTCCATTATTTCAGCACGACCGTAAAATTTTCGATTGCGTTCTATCCTACCAGTTATAAATTTTGTATTATATTAATTTTCTTTATTTTCTCTTAGCATGTATGTTCCTCAGTACAGTTCTGATCTAAGATGTTCCTGATAACCTTTCGTTACCTCATTTGCATTCCTCAGTGTCTCTCTTTCTGTTTAAAATGAGTTTCTACCTAAAAAAAAACATTCTGGTTTGATGACTGTATCCCAGTGTCTTGCCCTTGTGAACATTTAGATGCATTTATTGTTATGGATATCTTTTGTAAGTTTGGAGGCCACTCCCACTTTCCGACAAAAAATTTCCAGGCCATTTTTCTGATCGGTTTGTCCTAAATATCTGAACTGAGAAACCCGCTCGATTTTCTAGTATTTAGTTTTTAAAATGTTCAGCTTTATGTTGCTGCTATACAGGGATTCTGGTTTTTATTTCAGTGTTTTCCGTATCAGTGATGTTTTCTGTTTTATTACTCCTATGTAACCCTTATATTTTTGTGTTCTTTTATTACCCATTTTATTGACTGTCTTTCGTTTTTTGCTTTACAATTCATTTTTCCGTGTCAACTTCTTTAATTTGTTTCAGTTTCTTAGCTTCAGTGCAGAGTCAGAATCTTCAGAAGACATTTCCTTGATCATTTTCCAACACAGTTTTCGACTGATTTGTGTTAGATGTATTCGTTTCAATTCTAGGTGTTACTATTTTAGATGTACTAATTTCAGTTCTAGTTTTCAAATGGTTCAAATGGCTCTGAGCACTATGGGACTTAACGTCTGATGTCATCAGTCCCCTAGACTCAGGACTATTAAACCTAACTAACCTAAGGACATCACACACATCCATTCCCGAGGCAGGATCCGAACCTGCAACCGTTGCGGTCGTGCGGTTCCAGACTGTAGCGCCTAGAACCGCTCGGCCACTCCGGCGGGCAATTCTAGTTTTCTTAAGACGTATTGAACATCTTTCCCTCGTTCTTTACATTTATGTGATCACTCCACAGGAAGATGAGTAATTTCATTTGGAAAGAACATATGGTGGAACATTTCATTATTTTCATGATTCTTTTTGTTTACTTCTTACTGTCTACGTACTTGCGTGAGGCAGTAATCTACGCACAATCATGCTATGTTCGCAAACCTAAAACCGTTACGAAATTTTTCCATTCGCATAAATTATCCGTATTATACGGACTGAAGGATCAAATCATACCGCAGATTGGTGTTCCTGATGGGTATTTAGCACACATTATCACCTTTGGCTAGGACGACTGGAGATGTATTAAAATTATCTGCTCAAAAGTATACAGAGACCCCTCCCTATCTTCCCACGTAATGTGTAAAAGCCCACTAGACATTACACGAAGTGGACCAGCTACTATAATTAACAGCAGAATGGGTCGGTCGGTCAGCAAAGCTCAGTGATTTCGAAACCTGGACTAATTATTTGACGTCACCTGAATAACCAACCTATCAGGGATATTTCAATCCTTTTACAGCTGACCGTATCGACTCTTGGCGTTGTGACTGTGAAATGAAAATATGATGGAACAACCGAAGCTAAAATGAGATTAGGCAGACCACATATTCTTACGTACGGGAGCCATCGAGCATTGTGGCAGTTGGTAATAAAAAATCGCATTAAATCCACCGAAGAAATGACTCTTGAGTTCGAAAGCTCTGCCAGTAGTCTACGTAGCACAATGAGCGTGCATGGCAGTTAGAATGATTGGACTAAAATGGTGGAGCAGCTTCCCTTAAGCCACACATGTCTCTAGTCACAGGTGGTGTACAGAACAAAGCCACTGACAGAAGATGACTGGAAACAAGAGATTTGGAGTTATGAATCATACTGTGCCCTGTGGCAATCTGATGGATAGGTTTGGATATAGTGTATGCTTACAGAAAATTGCCTGTCATCATCTGTAATGCTAAAACACAGTAAGGAGCAGATGGTGTTATGATATGGTATGCTCCTCTTACATGCTTCAGAAATCACAAAATGTGCAAGGTTATGAATACATTTTACAACATTGTGAGTAGAATGTCACTGTGGCATCTGGCCCAAATACCTGGCTCAGAATCCATCAGCACTTCTTTCTAGTTTCGTATAACAGCTGATGAAGTTCTGCATGCCATGGTCAAGGCCACTGGCGATTCATGGCAAGGTCGCTTGAGGTTGAGGAAGGTGATGGGGTGGGGAGGGAGATGGGAGATCGACATAAGGGCATCAAACTCCATCCTACCCCTATTTTACTCTCATCCAGTAGGGGCCATTTGAGTTCTGTGCTCTCCAGGGCGACGGCCAGCCTCCCACCCTTTGATCAAATTCTTTATAATTTGTCCACTGCCTGCACTTCATGGACACCACAAATTGTTACACTTATGCAACGTGTAAAATAATGACACATAGTATAGTCTGCAGGATGTTCGCTGAGTGGCGCCAAAAGTATCTGAACAACTGGATTGCTCTGTACTGACGTTATTCCAATGTCACTTATGCTAGCTTCACACCAACATTATGTGCATTATACAGTTCTGGACGTGGCAAGATGTAAGCAACCTGCGCTGGAACGTAATGGCGCGGATTCTTTGTTGTAAGTAACCGAAACATCTTTTATTTAATAATAATACTCGGTTTGCATCACTTAAAATTGTCATGAGGCACAATTACAAGTAAAAAGACGTTGTCTCACGTCTTGTTTTGATTGTAGGACACCACCACCCCAACGAAATTTCGTCAGAAACAAAAGACGAAAGGTAACGTAAAACGTAAACTAACCGTCTGAAGATCAACCTGTCGGCTCGAAACCGGTAACGGCGCTGTTTAAATAAATAAATAACATTATAAAAAGTGGCTTGTTGCTGTAACCTTGTGTGTAAGAGTCGACCTATATTAAGTACTTATTGTCCCCGCTAAATCTATTTAGACCCCAGTAACCATGTCGTTTGCATAATTATTAATAAGATAGCCATTAACCAGGAGATGGTTGGCATAAGTATGAAAGTTACGTATGTGAACCACTATAGTCCCGGCAGCAACATGTTTTCCTCCCAGTCCAGTGGATAGTAAATTACTAGACCACTTAGGTATAGATGTTAAGCGCCCTCAGCGCAAGGATTATGTTACGTATGTTTTGTCCGTCTGTGAGATTCGGACAGAGTCCCATAATAAACTGAATCTTTGAACGAGGATTAACATCACACGCTTCACGCTAATAATTTCAGTCACCTGATCTAAGGAACAATGGAATCCTGAACAGATTAATCCCCTGAAAGAACACTGACTGACACATGAATTAAATGAGACTCCCATGTGTTTACTTATCATGTCAGACTGTATTGCTTGTGCTTCCACGCTTTGGTTGCTTGCCCATCCCCCCTACGCTTTATCTACTATGCTTAGTTGTCTAACTCACGATTATAGTAAATAACTGATAGAATGAATAGTTGGGCTGACTGCCTATTAATTAACAAGAAGCACTGAATCAAAGAAAGGAGCGCGAGCGTTAGCAATTATAGAACCGTTACTCAGTGCATTATGTCGAGTCTTACTCAGGAGGAGAATAAACAGACCCTGAAAGGTTTCACTTTAATTAAATGTACTGAACTTTTCTTTAAACTTGGGAGAAGATCTGTATCTATATCCGTTCTAGGGGAAATGGATCATATTTTCTTCACCACCTTCCTCCCGCGATCATAAGCTATACAGTGAGCTCGTCGTCCAGGCCTTGAAGGTCCGTGGGATACCTACCAGCCTACGTGTCATCCTATGCCTTGGAGGGGCATATGGTTATCACACCGCTCTCCCGGCCTTTTTGCAAACTTTCCAGACCGTGGATCCATTACTATTAGGGCAAGCAGCTCCTCAACTGTCATCAGGATACTGAGTGTGCACGCTGTACCAGTCTTGTCACCAAGGAAAAAACAAAGGCAGTACTCGAAACCGAAACCTCATCCTCCGGATGGCAGCCATCAAAGCTGACCACACAGCTGTGAGGAGGGCTCATAGGCACTACAGCTTCATAACATTCATTGTGTCTCACAAAAGGGTTCAGATGTGAAATGGGTGTTTAACAAATGATATTACTCAAAGAGGAAAGTATTTTGCAATACGATCAATAAATGAATCTCTCTCATCTCCCGTGACGTACAAGAAGCTACAGATTTTTTTCAGTAGAATAATGTAATTTTTGATGGCCAGCGGCAGTTGACGAAATTAGTACTTGTGTGCGTTTGGACCATTATAAATGGAAAAATTACACATTTATATTTATATCGACAATGAGCTGCTTCAGTAGATGTTGACCTTTCTAGTCCTCAGTTGCTTGTTTAATAAAATACTGTTTTCAAGATTTCGTTGCAACTGAGCTGCATTACCATGTTATTGAGGTGAAAATGGCAACAACAGAAGAGTAACTGTTATTCGAAATTGTCTTTGAAGAGATTTCTCTGCACAAAAAAGGGGAATTAGTCTGGGAAAAATTAGCGCCCGTTTTATTGCATTTTTGGCGGAATACTTGTAACCCAGTTTAATTTTAATAATGACAAGTAGCACTGAAACTTACCAAAGGATTTTATTTCTGTAACTTAACCACCTGAAAAGTGCGTAAACAATTCACAGCACACAGTTACCACCTATTTTGTTCCTTTCTCCGTTCATTGTGAATTCTTCAACTTTTTTACCTTAAATACCTGAAACATATAGCCCATTTTCATACTGACGAGTGAACGCATAATCTTTTCCAACTAGAGCAATGATAATCTATCGATTCAGAATAGTAGTTCTCATTCAGACAACATAACTATTTCTTTGCTCTGATCTTTCTTAGGACTGTGCGCCAGGGCGGAAATAGATTACGAAAATCTTTGACTAAACAAAATACACTCCTGGAAATGGAAAAAAGAACACATTGACACCGGTGTGTCAGACCCACCATACTTGCTCCGGACACTGCGAGAGGGCTATACAAGCAATGATCACATGCACGGCACAGCGGACACACCAGGAACCGCGGTGTTGGCCGTCGAATGGCGCTAGCTGCGCAGCATTTGTGCACCGCCGCCGTCAGTGTCAGCCAGTTTGCCGTGGCATACGGAGCTCCATCGCAGTCTTTAACACTGGTAGCATGCCGCGACAGCGTGGACTTGAACCGTATGTGCAGTTGACGGACTTTGAGCGAGGGCGTATAGTGGGCATGCGGGAGGCCGGGTGGACGTACCGCCGAATTGCTCAACACGTGGGGCGTGAGGTCTCCACAGTACATCGATGTTGTCGCCAGTGGTCGGCTGAAGGTGCACGTGCCCGTCGACCTGGGACCGGACCGCAGCGACGCACGGATGCACGCCAAGACCGTAGGATCCTACGCAGTGCCGTAGGGGACCGCACCGCCACTTCCCAGCAAATTAGGGACACTGTTGCTCCTGGGGTATCGGCGAGGACCATTCGCAACCGTCTCCATGAAGCTGGGCTACGGACCCGCACACCGTTAGGCCGTCTTCCGCTCACGCCCCAACATCGTGCAGCCCGTCTCCAGTGGTGTCGCGACAGGCGTGAATGGAGGGACGAATGGAGACGTGTCGTCTTCAGCGATGAGAGTCGCTTCTGCCTTGGTGCCAATGATGGTCGTATGCGTGTTTGGCGCCGTGCAGGTGAGCGCCACAATGAGGACTGCATACGACCGAGGCACACAGGACCAACACCCGGCATCATGGTGTGGGGAGCGATCTCCTACACTGGCCGTACACCTCTGGTGATCGTCGAGGGGACACTGAATAGTGCACGGTACATCCAAACCGTCATCGAACCCATCGTTCTACCATTCCTAGACCGGCAAGGGAACTTGCTGTTCCAACAGGACAATGCACGTCCGCATGTATCCTGTGCCACCCAACGTTCTCTAGAAGGTGTAAGTCAACTACCCTGGCCAGCAAGATGTCCGGATCTGTCCCCCATTGAGCATGTTTGCGACTGGATGAAGCGTCGTTTCACGCGGTCTGCACGTCCAGCACGAACGCTGGTCCAACTGAGGCGCCAGGTGGAAATGGCATGGCAAGCCGTTCCACAGGACTACATCCAGCATCTGTACGATCGTCTCCATGGGAGAATAGCAGCCTGCATTGCTGCGAAAGTTGGATATACACTGTACTAGTGCCGACATTGTGCATACTCTGTTGCCTGTGTCTATGTGCCTGTGGTTCTGTGAGTGTGATCATGTGATGTATCTGACCCCAGGAATGCGTCAATAAAGTTTCCCCTTCTTGGGACAATGGATTCACGGTGTTCTTATTTCAATTTCCAGGAGTGTATATTTGAGAGGAGAATGTGTTATCACGCTGCACAGCGATAGGACAGAGAAAACGATACACCATTTGGTGTAAATCCTATTACATATTTTTTAAATCATGAAGGTGTAGAAGGAAAATAGTTTGGGAAGTTTGAGTCCCAGTCGTTCATGGGTACAAACACACAAGCCGCAACAGAAGGAGAGATTTGTTTCCGCCTCTCGACTCACTAACCTTTTTTTCTTCCATAGAAGCATCAACAGTAGTGCGTTTCGAGTAAAACCTACATTCCACTTGGAGTAGTGCTAAATTTTGTTTATTCTGCCAAAACACAGTGAAGTTTATAAAACTCCAACTCACCAAGACGCTAAGACAATTTCAGTTGCGACTAATTCCTGGAACTGTAGTACCTTCTCTAGATTGTCGCACAGATGACGAAATGGTAGATATCGAAATAGACGACAGAGAGATAGAGAAACAATTAAAATCGCTCAAAAGAGGAATGGCCGTTGGACCTGATGGGATACCAGTTCGACTTTACACACAGTACGCGAAGGAACTTGCCCCCCTTCTTGGAGCGGTATACCGTAGGTCTCTAGAAGAGCGTAGCGTTCCAAAGGATTGGAAAAGGGTACAGGTCATCATGAGGATAAAATCAGAGAGATTAGAGCCCACACAGAGGCATAACGACGATCCTTCTTTCCACGAATAATACGAGACTGGAATAGAAGGGAGAACCGATAGAGGTACTCAGGGTACCCTCCGACACACACCGTCGGGTGGCTTGCGCAGTATGGATGTAGATGTAGATGTAGATGTAGAACTGCACATTATTAGAGAACCAACTGAGGAGAAGCTTATGTTAAAGTTTATTGCCGATGTGAAAAGAAATGTGTAATTTCTTTACTGATGTCGTTGCAAACACACAAAAATGACCGTTTCCCCATTACAGGTGGTCCTATAAATTACATTATTCGAGTAAATATATCTATAATTACATGTACAATGCAGACAGTGACAGATTTGTGCATGTTGGCCATTGTCTTTTGCAATAAATTCTTTCCGATATCTTGAAGTCTTTATGATATATGATAAATGTTATGATTTGTTGACTCCCACTGTATGGTTTACGTACAAGAACGAAAGAGACTGTGCTACATTCAGCCAACTTCCTCGAGAATTGAGCTAGATCTGGATCTCCGAGGAAATTTAAAGAAAAATTCAATACGCTGACTAATTTCATAAGCGGGAAAATGTGATCCAATACACACCACGTGTAAACTCATAGCAACTCCTGTTTCATTGCAGATTAGTCGAATTATGTGCAGTACGTTTATTATTCACGAAATATTTCAGCAACTGTGATCATTAACGAAAAAATAACAACTTCATCATTAAGCTGCGAATGTGGCCTCAAATTGCGTTTTTTTTTACTGAATTTTTGTTTAAAACTGATTGAGAAACAGTGCAGAGCATCCGCCGTGCATGTTACTCTCTACTCCTAGTGTTAATCATTTTAACGATAGGTTTATGCAATTACTGTGTTTGACTACAACCTTCTCAGGGTGTCTTTCTTTTTTTACCTCAATGAATGGATTTGGTTTTAGTCCTTATTAACGAAACAGTCCTGTAGATTTATTTGAATAAAAGCAGATTTCCTATTCTGCTTCCTTGGTAACAAAGTCCAACTCACAGCGTGTGCTAGGATGGTACCGAATCTCAAAAAATGAGAAATTTAAGACCTGGTATCTGACGTTCACTGAATAAAAGAAAGGACTCTGGAAAACGAATATGATCCGGCATGACCATGCGGTGGCGAACAGCTTTAGTGATATTTTATTATTCATCTGCCACCAAACTATTTCTCCTTTAATTCTGCCATGTAATTTGTCTTTTGGGGGATGAATACAAAATGGTTAATTCATTCCCAATGGAACAACCATTTATTACACAAATCTCAATTCAATACACCTCAAAATCAGTGATAATATTCCCCCTAAGTTTGGTTCCGTAAACACACAGACAATGAATCAGAATCAAACGAAAGAATCAACGACAGTGCGTCTCAGTTAGATTGGGGATAAAGCAATCCGTCCATCTCAGTATGATAGGCCAGTGTTTTTCAGTCTTTTTGAATACGCGACCACTTTCCAATTAAAAATGTTCTAGCGACTCCCAGAACCATAATAAAAGTATGTCAATGATTTCAAAGGCAATGTATTTAATTTTCTTTCTGTGGATACTATACTGACTGAGGAATCAAGTACAATGTGAAAAGAGGTCGGAGTGGACGTGAGCATCTTTTAAATGCACTTTGATAAATTGTTCTCGTCCCATGTTATATTTTTATCAGAGCAGATAATTAGCACGTAAACTAAGTTGTCAGTAATAGACAAGAGGCTGCCACTGCAGCGCCGTTCCAGCCCGGAAGTTGATGTCGTCCTTCCCTCTCCCTGAAAACCTCTCAGAGGTAAATACCGTCTGTACAGGACTAAGTGTCTCTCGCCGTCCTAGTTCCATTACGCAGAAGTGGGAAGAAATCGATAGACATCGTGTGTCATCTCACTGCTGCAAATGTTTGCATATTTTAATTCTTCAAGAGGTTTCAATTAAATTCGTATTCATTGTTATTGTTTGCAAGGTGCTTTCACAAAACCTCGTCACTTCTGTGTGACATTTATACCATAGCACATGATCGTCATGAAACATACGTTAGGTCGCGACCCACAGAGTGAAAAACACTGGTATGGGGGATAAAGCAATTAATCACCCTGGAAGAAAAGAAAGCACAAGTCGAACACGTCAGTTAAAATTTAGTTATATTTCCAGCAGTTACGTGGAAGAAGAAACGTCATCCATGCACACGTAAATTCCATCCTTAGTAAGTGGGATCATGCAGTTAGGCTGGATACTACGAAGTAATAAGAAAGAGAAGTGCACCTTCCGGAAGTAAAGTGCTCCAAATTTCACAAAATTCATCATAAGATCCGGACGTTACTGTTGTCGGTATTCGTTGTGAAACGTCCCCTTAGAACAATTATACATTACTGTGATTAAACTGACACACAATCACTTACCTCAGAAAAATCTTCGTTACTCAAACTACTGCAATACAGCGAGCGCCACTACTGCCAGCTAAATAAAAGATTCAAACTACGGAAGGCACTAACTACTGATAGGCATAGTTAGCGAATGAAAGATTTTATTAGAGAACAAACAATGTATTTACCTTAATAGTCATAATATATATATCAGTTCATGACACCAATTCTTACAAATTTCAAAACTCCGCCATCTCTCTCCCCACGTCCACCACTGCTGGCGTCTCACCTCCAACTGCGCAACGCTACGCGCTGTTCACACCCAGCTGCCCAACACTACAATGGCAGACAACAATGCTAACGAGGCACAGACTGCACACAGCACAGCCAGTGATTTTTCATACAGAGCGCTATGTGGCGTTACCAGTAAAAAAAACCTTAACAGCCTACTTACATAGCCCCCATGCTCCCCACAAAAAAAATTACAATTTGTTTTGGGCAGTGGCCAATACAGATTTGAAAAAAAATTTTCATAATTATGATTACAATAACAAAGAAATCAAATGCACACACTTATTGATACAATGTTGGTCAAAAGCTAAAATTTTCTCACAGTCCATAAATACAGTCCTGATCGTTCATCACAGTAAAATAGCAGTGTTTTTGATCAATGTCTGAGCAGTGAAAGAAAATGCACATGGAAGTAGTGGATTTCCATGCAGTCGTGAAGAAGCAGTGTTGTCCTTCCAACGGAGAAACAGTGCTCACTCTTGACATGCAGACAGGTAATGGGCCACAACAGAGCAAACCCACAGCAGAGTCAGTCGAAGTTTTGAAGAATATTGGTAGGTTGGTCAACACAGAGTAGACCCATTGTAGTCCTGGTAGAGATTATGGTATTGGTGGGCCACCAGAGGTGCAGACCCAGTGCAGTCCTTGTAGAAATAATGGTATTGGTGGGCCATCAAAAATGCAGACCCATTGTAGTTCTTGTAGAGATGGCTAGCAGCCATCCGTTGCGATTGTGCTCGTGCACAATCACCATCGAAGAGTCTTGCAGACAATATTGCAAGTCCTTGAACCACCACTTGTGCACTCACAAAGTTTTTTTTCTAATTGTCCTTAGAACCAGCAATGCTGTTAACCAGTCCCTTGCTGAATTATCAACACACATGCAAACACTATCAGTCCCTACTTCTCACATATTGTCCATACACTATGATCAACAGAAACGTGTGCAGTGAAATGTAACTTACAAGTTACTTAATTTGATGAACTGGTGTCAATTACAATTTTATAACATAAGAATACAATTACAAAGGTACAAAATACATCTTTAAAGAACATAATAATTCAGATAACATTTGTAGTAAAACAGGCTTTACAAAAGAGTCGAAATAACAAATACATCAGTGTTACAAAAATTATGACATAAGTACATACATAAAAGATCAGAATAACTTTTGAAACATCAACTTCACACATGAGCATTAGAACAAAACAGAATAAATAATGTGTACACATATTTACGAAGTAAATAACATGTTATTAATGCAAATTATATTTGAGGATAACAGTATTCCTCATCATAGTGAATGTAGCTTAGTATTAGAAGAGAAAAAATTCAATGAAACATTTCACAGAGACAGGAAGAAAATAAATACACAAGGGTACACAAACACGTAGTGGGATAACGCAGAAGGAAAGGACAGGGTTTGTTTTCAGTGTAGCATTTGGTACTGCAGTCCAACCCAAAACTTCATTCCATAGATCGTCCCTCTTATTTCAACATTTGCTCCAGCAAAAAAAAAAAAAAAAAAAAAAAAAAAAAAAAAAAAAAAAAAAAAAAAAATCCAAGCGTGCTTTCTGTATTTTGTTCACATCCTCTTTCAAAAATAGTTTTTCTCCACTGTACACTACGTTTTTGGCTAAACCATTTCCTTATAGCTTCTCTATGCTTCTCTTCCAGTTCATCACTACTCGTTCTCTTTTATAGCCTACTCCATCTTAAGCTAACTTAAAGCAACTGAGCTCAGATGCTAAACTAAGGGAGGACGCAATGCAGCAGCACAAAACAATTAACACAAACAGCTATGACAAAAAAATGCAAATTGGCAAAAAAAGCTACAGTAAATCAAAATTACCAAGCAAATGCAATATAACAACTAATATGAGCCAATTTGCAGCAACAATAAAAATAAATCAGTAGTAAAACTGGATTAACAGAGCAATAGAAAGTGAAATTCAGTAACACTATGCCTGGCAAACAGCAGCAGCAAGTGCAATAACTTATATCTAAACATGACAAAGCTGAAGCAGAAAAAATATTACAGTAAAGACAACAATGCAGAAAAGGGAAATGTCTATTCACATATGAATATCTATGTAATTAAAGTGGTGCACCACAAAACTAATTCTACAAAAGATATTACCAAGTAGTTGAAAAGAAAATTAAGTATGCAGCAACTGTTTAAGTTTTCCTGAGTTTTTGCAAGTTGCGTAACCGAACCGGTAGATGCAACTGAGTCAGTTTTGGCTTGCAAGGTCTCATGATTTTCATGAACAATAGTTTGCAGTTCTTTTATGGCTGCTTCGTGATTCTGCAATGCATTTTCATGCCGCGAAAAAATAGGTTGAAAATGCTCACAAATTTGTGTTTTTACATCATTACAGACTTTTTGACATTTCGATTCAACGTTATGTAACTCATTAGTTAAATCTTCACGTGTTTCTTCAAGCGTGGCGTCTAACTTTTGAAGCTTTTGTTCCATTGTGTCTAACTTTTGAAGATTTTGTTCCATTGTGTCTAACGTTTGAAGCTTTTGCTGTGTTTGTCTCTGATTTTGTTCCATTGTGTCTAACTTTTGAGATTTTCTCCCATTTGTTTCTGATTTTGTTCAAGCATTGTGTCTAACTTTTGAAGATTTTGTTCCATTGTGTCTAACTTTTGAAGCTTTTGTCCCATTTGTTGCGTTAATCGTAATAACAATGCACTGGTGTCTGAAACATGTTCCTCAGTGCTATTCGGCAATGCATTTGAACCGGCAATATTCGCAGTTTGAAAAACAGAAAATGTGTCTTGACTTATTTGAGAAAACGATGAGGACGCAAAACCTGAATCTACAGTATTTGCAAGAATGTGTCCTGTCATTTCGGAATCCTGAGGCGAGCTGTTGCCGACCGATCGATCGATAATGCTTCCCTGTTCACTAATTGTTTCAATGCCTACATCATTATTTGCAGCCCGCTCCATTTCCCTATGCACTATTACCAAATTACTACTTTGAACATTAGTTAATTCATTACATGGTAGCGCTAAGACACTGCTTTCGTCTTCACTGTCATTTCTCAGTTTACTTTGGAGCCTAGTATTACGTTTTTCACACGCCATTATTGTCACAATATTTCACACGACAACACAGAAAAACACAATTTGAAGAGCAAAAACTAAGAGAACACATTAACATAGCAAATAATATCTAGTTAATTGCAAGCGCAGCTGCGAAATACTTGGTGCAACTCTACATGCATGCCACAACTCTTTTACTGTACAACAATGAAAGACTACAACTACAAAGGGGATTCTCTCTACAATTACGCGCTAGCAATAAACAAAATCTACACTAACCACACAAACTACAAGAAAAAAAATCAGAAGATTCCAGTGAGATATCCTCGTCTAAGGGTCGACATATGAAACGTCCCCTTAGAACAATTATACATAACTGTGCTTAAACTGACACCCAATATTTTTAGCGCAACGCAATCTGACTTTCAGTAATCCCTACAAGAGAATGGCCCTGACTGATTAACCTATACGTTTCACAAATCACTTACCTCAGAGTTGTACTCAGGAGATCAATTTCTATGTACTAAAATAACAAGCATAAGTTGGTTGGCACGTGGTGCTCAACACTGCAAGAAGAGAGAGATGTGATCGCGGTAAAATTCCATCACTGGAAAAAGAAACTTTTCACCCATGTTAGCATTACAGTGATAATATTCGCTGAACGTTAGGAAAATAAAGAACGATAATTGCAAATCAAGAATGCGAAGGAACAGACGTACGGCGGGCAGCCACAGAAGTTTCCAAATTTACGTTATTGTTAAGATTTCTCTTTTCAGTCAAGAACTGCATTCAGACTCTGTTCAGATAATTAAACATCATGGAATGATTAATTTGAGATATGACAAGTGGAAGTTATCACATGTAACATAGCATCAGCACATGGATATCCGCTGTTGACGGACAGAGCCTGAACACAAAGTCTAACGTTACTGATTAGTAAATTGATCATCATGTGCTAATCTGATCAAAAGGATACACTTAATCAATAAAAGAACATGAAACTACTGATTCTTCCACATACAGCACTGACTAACTCCATATACGCATCCCTACTTATCGTAACACTATTTTCTCAAGAAAAAGGCACATTCCCTGGTCAACGTCTGCTGTTTGACTCTAAGAAATTCTCCTCTGCTCTGCCATTAGGAAAAGCACTTTATTCTTTTACAAGGAAAGGGTGTGGCATCCGCTCCACTAGCCGACAGGGAGAAACAGAAAAACTTCAGAGGTCTTGAAGGTGTATTATTGGTTGGGTGCCGTTTTTAGACAAACTGAAAGAACCGTGAAGGCTACCAGTTATTTTGCAAAGCATATTTGGAGCTCAAACTGAGTGGAGTGAAGGGGAGGGAGATGGGGAGTCAGTCCAAAAGCTGGTACTGTAACAAAAAAAATGGCTCAGAGCACTATGGGACTTAACTTCTGTGGTCATCAGTCCCCTAGAACTGAGAACTACTTAAAGCTAACTAACCTAAGGACATCACACACATCCATGCCCGAAGCAGGATTCGAACGTGCGACCGTAGCGGTCGCGCGGTTCCAGACTATGGCGTCTAGAACTGCTCGGCCACTCCCGCCGGCGGCTCTAAAATGCATACTTTAATAGCTGCGAGCACTTGTTCAGTAATGCAGTTGAGTTTCACAACAGTGAAGATTAAAAAGAGCTCACTGTCATTAACATATGCACTTTAAAAGCCAAATTTACAGTACATTTTTTCTTATTTTGATCCATACTACGACCTCACAAAATAAGGAAGGAAAAGTGCTTATAGTAGAAGAGATTTGTTTTACAGTATCAAGAATGAAAAAGTACTCGTCGCTCTTTAATTGTACATTTTATAGCCCATATTTGCTAGTCACATTTTTTCTTGTTTTGGTGCATACCAGCAACTCAGAAAGTTTGTCGACGGAGGTCTGGCTCACCGTTTTGTTCTATGGGATATTACTTTTGAATCACAGTGTATATTGTGCAGGCCACATCATCTATGCGTAACTGCTGCACCCTACATCTAGTTTTAAGTTCCAGGGGACTGATGACCTCAGAAGTTAAGTCCCATAGTGCTCAGAGCCATCTGAACCATTTTGAAGTCCGGGACAGCGCTGGTGCTCCGGTCGCACGTTCGAACCCCGTATCGGGCATGGAAGTGTGTGATGTCCTTAGCTTAGGTGTAAGTAGTTCTAAGTGTATGGGACTGATGACCTTAGATGTTAAGTCCCATAGTGCTTAGAGCCATTTAGTCTTACAGCCCATTTTTACTAGACATTTTTTCCTGTTTTGATGTATACTACTATCTCTGATAGTTGTCGCAGAAGTCCTGGTTCATCTCATTCGCTCTCTGGGACACGATGTTTGATTCAACCTGGATACCAGCGTGGAATCTGAGGCAAGCCATTCTTCTGACTGAAAGACCACATCAACGGCGTTCTCTTTGAAACAAGTTGTACTACGGCTTGTAACTAGGCTTAAAGTGCAATGTATTCCCATCGTTTCACAGACTATGAAAGCAGAAAATCTATGGTGTGGATAAGCGGGATCATCTCACAAATATCTGAGTTCTACAATTCGTGGTGCTAGACTCTGGAGATACTAGTAAAATATTTTATAATGGATACATAACTGTTAAGCACGATTACACTCCAGACTATGACAACGGCGACCCTGATCCATGCCCCCGTTGTCCTGCGAAGCATCTGGCACATCCCATTGATCGCAGCTGGCTACCTGGGGTTCGCGGTATTACAGGCGCGGCCAGGCTGCGGTGATTTACGGCGAGTGCGACGGCCGTTATTACAGCGCGAACGACCCGCTGGCGGTCCCGGCGATGGATGCCCCGCCGAGACACCAGCTAACGCGGCTGTTTGACCTCTGGCCTTACCCTGCGAGCGAGAGCGAGGCTGGCTATCGATCTGGCATGCACTGATGCTCATAAATTGCCCCAGTGATGGGTAACCGGCAGCAATGGGCGAAACAGGACATCTACTTCCCTCATTGTGGTCGTCATGGCCCCTGTAACCTTCTTCTTTTTCTCCTCCTCCTCACACAGTGCCAATGCCATAGGTCCGATTTCCAAATCGATGTACTGCTTGTTCCAATGAGACATGCAGCATTCCACCAGTCCCATCCTCTATTATACAAACTAATGAGCCAGAACATTAAACCCTCCAACAGCGTGTGGCTCCACGCTGGAAGGTGATACATAAGTGATTCTCATTCACATGGGTTTAACGAACGCCTGATGTGTATGCACAGGTCAATATATTATGGGCTGCGATTTTTGTGTGTGGAATTGGGGCATTCCCAGATGGAACCGAGAATCATACTAGGCGGATTTGATGGTGATGACATTGCCATGAGTTCGCCATATCGCTGCTCAAACCACTGCTGCTCGGTTTTGGCCTTGTGACATGTACAGTTATCCTGCTGGAAAATTTCATTGCCATTGGGGAAGACATCGAGCGTGAAGGGATATGGGTGATCCACAATAAACGTCGCTTAGTTGACAGCTAACACAGTTGAGCGTAAAAATTGCTGTTTTTGAAGAGCGCGCCGCAGCGCGTTGTGTGAAGCAGTTGCACTCCGTTTCTGGCGGTGGCGCCGCTGTGGCAATCACAGCTTTGGTGTCTCCCTCTGGTGGGAAAGGTTGCCTTTTCACGTGCATTTAAGGGGCGCTATGAGATCGCCAGTTAGTCTGGATGAGTCTGGAGTCAGTCTGGGGTCAGTCTCTCATCCCCAGCTTGCTAGTCTGTCTCTCGTCCGAATTTGTTGCGCAGTGAGAGAACTCAACGAGTGGTCGCCCCGTCGGGGGCTTAGTTCCTACACTTGAGTCTGCTCGTTAGGCCGCCAGTCTGCTCTAGTGTGCTCAGGCAACGGTGATTCGCGGCTGGATCGATCGGTTGGTCGGTCGCCACTGGGACACAAGATGACTTGTCCGCATTGAGGGTCGGCCCATGTGAGGTCGCCTCGTGAGTCCAGTAGGCTGCGCCGTATGGTGAGGGGTAGCGACTTCGCGGCCGGCACGAGAGCAACAGCAGTCAACCCACGACATCGGTCTGGCCGGTGCGAGCTGCGACGCCGTGAGACGAGAGATCGGTGCGCCTTCCTGCGTCCGTTGAAGCGGCTGGCAGCGGACGGTTCGGGAGAGCGTTGAGGGTGCTGCGCCAGGTCTTCGCCAGAAATCGCAGTTTATTATAAGTTAAGTGGTTGGTGATATGTTGTTTGTTGTTGTTGTTGTTTTTGGGGAAGGAGACCAGACAGCGAGGTCATCGGACTCATCGGATAGGGAAGGATGGGGAAGGAAGTCGGCCGTGCCCTTTCAGAAGAACCATCCCGGCATTTGCCTGGAGTGATTTAGGGAAATCACGGAAAACCTAAATCAGGATGGCCGGACGCGGGATTGAACCGTCGTCCTCCCGAATGCGAGTCCAGTGTCTAAGATATGTTGTTTCATTTACTTGTTAAATTCTACTTGTTTTCTTGGTGAGGTCACCAGCCGCTTTGTTTTGGAGTCGTCCCACCATTCTTCTCCGTTTTCCCACCCGCGGGAAGATGGTTATTTATGAGTTGGGTGGTCCGTTTTTCCCTTGTGGAGTACGGGTGGGTTAGAGCAACCTGCGGTTCGCGTTGTTTGGTAATCTCCCTACCAATTTGCCGTACGTTAATAGCTGCCTCGGTCATGTTTGTCGGATTCGGTGTGTTAACGAATTTACTGCTTGAAGTGTAGTCGCCTAATTCCTGAAATATGTTTTTATCTTGTCTATCATCTTGAGAGGCGGTATATGTGTACTGTAGAGCATGTTTGCATGTTTGACCAACCTTGTATAATTTTATGGAAGATTGCATTTCATGGTCTTTTATTTAAATGGTCATTTTAGTATATAAAGTTGCCACCCTTCCACCGTAAGACTTTTCTTAGAAGTTAAAATCAAGCTGCACCTTCGGTGGCAAGTTAATCTTTTAATTTTAGTGTTTTGTACCATTTCCATCCGTCCTACGGGGTGCATAGTTTGTGTGCTTGTTTGAACTGTTAAAACTTTTACTTTAAGGTAATCTGGTGTGTTGCAGATTTGCACCTGTGTAGTCTTTCAGAGGTTGTTGTGAGAGGTCGTGACTACAGCCGTGTCAAAAGGTAGCGGCAATGTTCTCAGCCCGAAAGCTCATACACTCAAAAATGTGTTCCTTTCTGCCTCTGAATAAATTGTAACTTGATATTTAGAGGGTGCTTTCTGCTTATAATTTTAAATCCGTTTCTTAAAAAAAAAGCTTTTGGGAGTAAAATTCGCATTTGTTAAACGCAATTTCATTTTTATTTCATCAGTTACTCCATGGCAACTACTTCCACGCTTAAATGTGTTAATGTTCTTGATGAATCGCTAGTAAATAAAGTAAATTCTTAAGAAAAAGTTTTTAAGTAAATTCACGGTTCAACAGTGCCTTCTATTACTGCGAAAAACCCCATGAAAGCATTGGTGAGTGTCCCTCATAGCTTAGTACTGTCCCAACTGCGTCCATTATGCGGTGCACGTTACGAGCAGCTGTTCACCTGGAGACAGCACATCAGGACGTAAGCATCAATCTGGTGTAACAAGAACAACCAGGCGACACATCTCCACTGGTCCACTGTTCAATCTCGATACCCTCAGCCCTGCAGTCGCATTTGTCTATATCGTTAGGTCGACATGGAAATGTATAGGAGTCGTCTGCTGCAGAGCCGTGCGTTCCACACTGTGTCCTAAACGATGTGCTACAATCACACATGTGCCTCCTTCAGCATTGTAATCTATCGACGGATCTGCCTCCGATGGCTGCCTATCCTGCTTTACAGAGGGGGTAAGCCTCATTGTGATGAAGCGTGGATGCCCAACACCTTGTCTCCTGTTAGTGGTTCCACTACCTTTCTACAACTTTCCTTAGATGGTCATAATAGTAGCACGCTGGCAGCCGAATAACTTCTCCGTTTCTAAAATACTTGCTCCTAGTCACTGATAACACTCTACCATACGTGATAATCAGCTACGTCAGTGGATTTCCACATAACCATGCCGTATCGTCACTAGAATCGTTTCCTATTCGTCTCTGTTCTGCTTGTGTACTGTCCTTACTGCATCTCGTGCCGACAACGCCATTCTCGTGGCGGGCAGTGATCATAACCTTTTCTCATCAGGGTGTATGCTAGGCAATATGTTGTAATATGAAATGTGCACAATACTATATGTTAGGGGCCAGAAGTACAGATATGGTGATTTAACTATTATTGCAAACAAATAATTTGATCGTCAAGAAAAAAATGAGAGGTCAATAGTCATGTTTCAGAAAATATCAAATGGCTCTTATGAACTCAATACGGGGTTGGCAGAATGGTGGAATTCACAGTAGGAGGAACGGCAGTATCGATCACAAATTTTTAATCAGATCGATTTCAACTACTGTGTAGCTATCTAGAACGCTATGTAAATACAAAAACATAATGAGAACCAGGCGTAAAAAATGTAAATGAAACCATATCAAAATATAGCAGCTTGTAAACACGTAAATTTACATATCATTACAGCCAAGTCATGATGAATCATCGCACATATAGTAGTGCCTAATATCACACTTGACGATATAGATAACAAACATCAGTTAAACTGAGCTTGCTGCCAACATTTCCATGCAGTTGACCTGGACATGTGAAGTCAATAGTAACTAGCACCCTATTCATAACTGTCATTTATGTTCTACATTTTTTCTAAATGTTTTGTATGGTAAAATATAATAAAAACACAATTATATCCTTAAATTACATTCAGTATTTACGTTAAAACAAGAAGGAAGAATGCATTTGTAGGTGGTGAAAATTAGAAATTTTTTAAAAATCAATACTAATATTGAAAAAGAGTTACTTCTACGTATTATGGATGCATATCGCACGCTGAGTGCATAATTACCCCTTCCAAATTGGTTTAAATTATGAAACGTTACCGAAATGATAGTCAAGTATAAACCAGCGTTAGGATCTCCAGGAAAAGGCTATGTACAAAATGAGTTATAAAAGCTTATTAATGCTTTTATAAAAACATATGTAACTTGGTTTGGTATTAATAATAATACAGAATCATATACTAATATTCAAAAAGAGTTACTGCTACCTATTATGGATGCATATCGCACGCTGAGTGCACAATTGCCCTTTCCAAATTGGTTTATATTATGAAACGTGACCGAAATGATTGTCAAGTATAAACCAGCGTTAGGATCTCAAAGAAAAGGCAACGTACAAAATGAGTTATAAAAGCTTATTAATGTTTTTTATACAAACATGCGCAGTGTCAAGAAGACTGGCAGCAAAGTTTGATTTTTCATCCATATCATTCTTCTATAATGGCATATGCTCACAAAATCTAACGTCAAGCCTCCGCCCAGTTGACCCTGCGGAACGGGCATTGCATTCGTGACATTGTACTTCGTATACTCCTGATTCATGGATAAAATCAGTTTCATCTATATCATTAACAAACAAATAGCGAAATTTACTTTCATTTCAAAAAGAAACAAAAACTGGTTTTCTTTCAAACAGATGTTATCCTTGTACTAAATGTGCCATAATGGGGCAATGTAATCAAATTATTGCTGATATCATTAACTTTATTTGTCACAACATTTGTGATTCCCTGTTTTTTTGTCTTTGTAATTTTATTGGAAATGTTACTTACATACCTTTAGGATAGATATCTGTTTTTCTAACATATTCGATGACTTCAAGTTCTGTTTTGTAATCACAATCTAAAAGTGAAAGCTTAAATATCTTCTTAACGGGAACTTAAAAAAATGCCTCTTTTGTTGACAGGGAGAGTTTGAATGGTAATCTAAAATGACATCAGTATAAGTAACCTCTCGAAAAATACCTGTGGCACGTTTGCTATTTCCATTCCCCATGTTTAGATCGAGGAGAATTATCGAAATTTTAACCATAAATTTTATTTTCTCATGTAGACTACTGAACTGCGTTGCAGCTGCGTCTATATAATTATTACTTTCTTTTATTAATAAAAGCGCATCATCAACGTAGATAATTTTACGTTGAAATTCAAGATTTTAAAGGAAAATTTTTTCCCGATAATTAATAAAGATGTCAGCTAACAATCCGTATTTGAGCCATATTTTTGTAGATAAATTTTGTTACTAAATATGCAATAATTATATTTAAAATAGAGGCAAAGTAAATCAGTAAATACTGTGATCTCCCTTTTTTCGAAAGAAAGGCAATAAGGCGAAGAAAATTTTATCTTTAGTTTAGGACCTCCGATATCTCTGCGGCGTAAATCCCTGTTTTTAATTGTCTTTCCTTCCGTCGATTGGACTTGACGTGTAGCCATTTTTAACTCCTTTTTTCGTCTTCGTGTTCTACGATTCTGACACGGGTGCGTACGACCCTCGTAGTTTTTGCGCCCTAAAACAAAACAAAACTAACAAACAAAAGCCAATCAACATAAAATGGCATTTTTCACTAAGCAATTAATAGGATATTTAAGCTTCTATTATCAGATTCCGATTACAAAATAGACTTGAAGGTTATCAAATACACTGGCGGGAAACAACTCCAACTCCAAAATATAATTAATGTAGAGTTATGAAATTTAGGGAATACATTTGTCTAGGTAACATATTTAAACGATTAACATCACAAGACCGCACATTAATGCAAATTGTAAATTATATAAATTTGTGGTAAGATCTTACGGGCCGCGCGGGGTAGCCGCGTGGTCTTAGGTGCCTTGTCACGGTCTGTGCGGCTCCCCTGTCGGAGGTTCGAGTCCTCCCTCGGGCATGGGTGTGTGTGTTGTCCTTAGCATAAGTTAGTTTAAGTTAGATTAAGTAGTTCGTAAGCTTAGGGACCGATGGCCTCATTAGTTTGGTCCCGTAAGACCTTACCACAAATTTCCAAATTTTCATATGGGACCAAACTGTCTAGGTCATCGGTCCCTAAGCTCACACACTACTTAATCTAACTTAAACTATCTTACTATATGGACAACACACACACCCATGCCCGAGGGAGGATTCGAACCTCCTACGGGGACACATAAATATAGTCGCGAGATAAGCCAATGCAAATGTGAAATGCTGTAACATTAATAACCGGTGTAGCCGGCAGAATTTTGAATGCATGCATGCAAAACTGTATGCATTGCGTTGTACAGGAGCCTAGTGTCAGTTTTTGGAATTGAGTTCCATGCCTGCTTCACTTGGACGGTCAATACTAGAACAGTTAATACTGGTGGTTGTGAATGACACTGGGGTTGTCGTCCGATGATGTCCTATGTGTGCTCGACTAGATACAGATTTGATGATGGAGCAGCTCAAGGCAACATGTTGACAATCTACTGAGCATGTTAGGTCACAACAGTGGTATGTGGACGAACGTTCCGCTGTCGCAAAACGCTCCCTGGAATGTTGTTCATGAATGACAACACAACAGATCGAATCACAAGACTGACGTCCAAATTTGCAATCAGGGAGCATGGAATAACCGCGAGAGTACTCCTACTATCAAACAAAATCGCACCATAATTCCAGGTGTAGATCCAGTGTGTCTAACACACAGAAAGGTTGGTCGCAGGCTCTCATTTGGCCTCCTCCTAACCAACACACGGCCATCACAAGTACGAAGACAGAAGAAGCTTACATCAGAAAACCTCCACCCTGGCCTCCAATGAGCTCTCGCTTGAGACCACTCAAGTCGCAAACCGTTTCAGCGCTTGTTTGAAGTAAAGTTGCTTTGCAGTGTAATAGTGGCGCTATCAGCGCCTCTCTTATGTGACTGGTACGAATTCTGAATATACATCATGTTTCATATGTACGAGGGTCAGTCAAAAAGTAATGCCTCCTATTTTTTTTTCTACGTTTAATTGTCAGGAAATTTAAATGCAATTACATAGGTTGAAAACCACAACATTGAGGATCATTTTGTCATTTTTCAATGTAATCTCCGCCCATCTCTACAGTTTTGGTCCATCTTTGAACAAGGGCATGTATCCCAGCACGGTAAAAATCACAGCTCTGCTTCCTAAGCCATTGACGCACGGATGTTTTGACGGCCTCCTCATCTTCAAAATGAATCCCACGATGAGCTTCTTTTAGTGGCCCGAACAGATGGAAGTCTGATGGTGCCAGGTCAGGGCTGTATGGGGGATGAGGCAAAACTTCCCATCCAATTTTGACAATCTCGTCAGAGGTGTGACGACTGGTGTGTGGTCTTGCATTGTCATGCAAAAGAAGAACATCTGCCATTGATTTTGTTGGGCGAACTCGCTGAAGACGTGCTTTAAGTTTTTTGAGGGTTGTGACGTATTGAACAGAATTTATTGTGCATCCCTGCTCCAAAAAATCAACCAGAATCACACCCTCTGTATCCCAGAAAACTGTTGCCATAACTTTCCCTGCCGATCGCACAGTTTTGAATTTTTTCTTCCTCGGCGAGCTTGTGTGACGCCACTCCATTGACTGCCTCTTTGATTCGGGTTCAAAAAAATGCACCCATGTTTCGTCCCCGGTCACAATTTTTTTCAGAAACTCATCTCCCTCCAAACGGAAGCGCTGCAAGTGTTGGGAGGCTATTGTTTTCCTTGCCTCTTTATTCTGATCGGTTAACATTCTTGGAACCCACCGTGCACAAACTTTTGAGTACCCCAATTGTTTAATAATCGTGATCACACTGCCTTTACTAAGAGAAATAATGCGACACACTTCATCTGCAGTCACCCGACGGTCACCACGAATGATGTCATCAACTTGCTGAATGTTGTGTGGAGTCACTGCACTCACCGGCCTGCCGCTCCGCTTTTCGTCAGTCAACGGTGTTTGCCCTTCAGCTTCCTTACAACGACGAACCCATCGTCTAACAGTGCTGACATCCACTGTCACAACACCATACACCTTCTTCAGTCTTTCATGAATGCGTATGGGCGTTTCACCTTCTGCATTCAAGAATTCAATCACACAACGCTGTCTCAAACGAACATCGATGTCGGCCATCTTACAAACTTCTGCTGTGCTGCCACCTGTTGAAACAGAAAGTTACTACTGCAGTGGATTGCAGAAGAAGGTTTGAGGAATGGCGCCAAATTCAAATTTTTCACTTAACTTAATTTTTTTAAGTAGAAAGAAAATGGGAGGCATTACTTTTTGACCGACCCTCGTAGAAACATGTCTAGCAACTTTCATGTGTGCCGCACAATTCTTTTTTGGTACTGTGATTTTTTTCGATCAGTATGTATTGTAAAAACAGACAACTATCCACAAGAGGAGGTGAACAACATTGACAATAAAATAGCAAAGGCAAAGGAACGGGGAATAAAAAATTGTGTGACTAAATATGTTAATGACAGAAACGAAAAGTTCATTACTTTGCCCTATTACGGCACTCTGAGAACCTATTTTTAAAACAGTAAAATGTAGTCGTTTCTTTTTCCATTGGAAGTAAATTTAGTCATTTGTATGTTAATCGATTTTGTCCATGACTCGGGAGTAAACAAATTACACCACCCCAGTTGCAACGGCTGTTTCTCAGGGCAAACTGGGCGAAGGCTCGAGATTAGATTTTGTGGGCATGTGGTATTAGAGACGAACGATATAGCTGAAGAATCAAATTTTGCTGCTCATCTTCTGGACAATGGTACGGTCCTCCTGATCTGACTTCGCAAATGAGCTGCTGCACTGTGGAGGCAAGAGCAGATTTTTTAATCTCCTTGAAGAAATGGAGGTTTTTGTTATCGGAGATCAGCCCATGCCACCTTGCTCAGTGAGCAGTAAGCAGTGAGAAGCACTCAGTTTTGTGAGTGTTTAGAAATCCAACTTATTAATAAAAAAAGAGATGGGGGCTTTCATGTATTCGAAAAGCGACACATAACGTATCGTAAGTACTGCTGTGTTAGTGATGATTCCAACAAAATTCATAGTTCATGAACCAAGCTGTTTTCCCAGTACCCACTCACAACGCACGTGTCTCTATTATTATTAACGCCAAACCAAGTTGCATACGTTTCTATAAAAATCAGCAAAATGTTTTTACAAGTTATTGTAAGTTGCAATTTTCTTGAGATCGAGTCACTGGTTTACATTTGACGTCCTTTTAAGTTACTTTTCAAAATGTAAGGCGATATGGAAGAGATAATTAAGTACTCAGCGTGCTATACGCACCCATAATGCGTACCAGTAACCTTACTAACATATTTGTACTGATTCTAAAAAAATTCACTCTATTTTTATTTGCGCCACCTGCAAGTGCAATCTTCCTTTTTGTTTTGACGTAGTTACTGAATGTACTTTAGTATTAAGGGGTACCATTGTAGTGTTATGTATTTTTATTACATTTTACCATATAAATCATTTTTTTAAATGTAGATCTTCATCCTATAGTAAATCTTATCAGTAAGTATGGAAACAGACCTGAATGTGGTGTAACATTCGTATTGTAGAATATTAGATTCTAGACTAAAGGACATGCACGTAGATTTGTTAATGGACCGTAGCTCGAGACTATTTCAGAGAGTAAAGAAAGAAAATCAATGAGATAACGTGCTGGTAGTCACCTGTCACAGTTTCGCCTGGTTGTAGTTGCAGCCACAGCCTGGGAGATGACATCTCACAAACAACTATCCCGACATTAGCCTTAAACGAATCAGAGAAACCATGGACAGCCGAAATTTGGATGTTTGGACGAGAATTTGAACCATTATCGTCCTGAATACGAATGCATTGCCTTACCACTGCGCCATCGTAATAAAACGGACTAATGTACACGGTGTCCGAGAAGTCCCCATATCATTCATGACATTGTACTTTTGGGAAATAAATATTTGTTTTATTGACATTCCTGCTCTGACAGGTAGACGAAGAGCATTGTTGTCGGTACTGTATTGTTTGGTTTCAATATTCCGTGATTTCAGTTGTGAAGCTCTGGCTGACATTGGAGACACCGTTACACAGTTGAGAACCGATTAGCAGCGTGTCTGAGGTAAATAATAACAGAGGTAATGAGTACGTTTCCATATCGCTTTGTAATCCCCACCTCTTAGAGCAACCGTGCTTGACATTCTTTGAATGTAAGAAAATGCGAGAGGAAACACGTGTCACTGTCGATCAGTCAGTTGAGCGGTATCCGATGAAACACTTTGCCAAAGGAGGAACTGAACACCTCGTTCCGCAGTCAACAATGCATGACCGTCTTAAATAAGATTTGTAAATGAAAGGATTTACGTCAGTGTTTGTCAATGAATTATCTGACAATGGCTTGAAGCAGCACGGAACTGTCTCCCATGCTTTGTTGGCACAATTTCAAAACGCAGTGTCTTACTCAAGTGTGTTATTTTCAGACGAGTGTGAGACACATGGCAGTTAAAACAGGAGGGATGTAATTTTCTGGTCTAAGGAAGTTCTCCCTATTACGTGCAGGAGCATCCAGCCTTACGTTACGATAGAAGCTGGAATGATGTCACAGTATCTGTTCAGATCACATTTTTTTATGGGTAGACTCCCTCCGAACAAGATTTGGAAGACCCAAAGTTACCGACCGACCGCCGTGTCATCCTAAGCCGACTGGCGTCACTGGATGCGGATATGAAGCATCATATGTTTAGCACACCGCTCTCCGAGTAGTCGTCGGTTTTCGTCATCAGAACCACTACCTCTCAATCAAGTAATTCCTCAACTGTCCACACAAGGGCTGAGTACATCCTGCTTGCCAACAGCACTCTGCAGAGCCGTTGGGTACCCATCCAAGTGCTACCCAAGCCCAACAGCACTTAATTAAGGTGAGTTGACCGGAACCACTGTTTATCACTGTGGCAAGGCCGTTGGCTGTTTTTAT
This sequence comes from Schistocerca gregaria, assembly GCF_023897955.1. Classification (NCBI taxonomy): domain Eukaryota; kingdom Metazoa; phylum Arthropoda; class Insecta; order Orthoptera; family Acrididae; genus Schistocerca; species Schistocerca gregaria. The sequence continues at coordinate 194,852,051 of NC_064920.1, forward strand.
GGGTACCTGAATGTAAATTCTTATTTCGATATGTTGCAGGCGTGGTTATTAGCTCAGTTCACAGACAAGGGAATTATGCGTAAGATGTGACTACAGCAGAACCGAGGTCTAGCACACTTTGCGTTTGAGATATTTGAGTTATTTTAGGAAAAATTTCGAGGTCGCTGACTGGGCACGGTACAGCAATGTCTCCAATGAAATATGACCATGCCAGACAATTATTTATGAGGAACAATCAACTCCTATGTAGCTGAACGTCGTAGCAGACTAATGAGCAACAGCGCAAAAATGTGGAGGAACTCTTCCTAAGGATAACTCCTGAGATGCTCCGCAAGATATTAAAAGGGACAAGTAGATGTAGATATGTCGATCTACACGTGATATGGCACATAGAGATCCGCCATATACATAGGTTTTATATCTAGGTTCTACAGTACCCAATCCATACGTATTTTAAAAACGAATGTACTTATATAGGCCTACATACGAGGGTTGGAACTTAAAGAGTGGCAACTACTTATTAACAACCGATACAAAAGAGTTATATGTTTGCATCTGTTACTGTCTTACAAAGTAGTCACCAGCGTTGCCATCGATGTGGAAGGCGTAGTACACCGTTAGCAGAACCTGTTCTGTTAATGATGCAAATGGAGCTGTCTACTATCTGTCGAAAATGGAACAATTCTGAAGCGAATGCCATGAAATGGTTCCTTCATCTACAGAATCAAATCAGAGTCACAATGACTTGAGTCCGGGGAGTATGGTGGATGGTACAGTACATTCAAGTCCCATCGACTGAACAGAGCAGCCACAGCTTGCGCTGTATGCGCCCGCGCATAGTCGTGCAAAATGATGGATGGGTTGCTCAGAAAGTGTCGCCCCTTCTTTCGCAAGGCTGGTCGCAGGTGATGCTCCGAAAGCGAACAGTAATACTGTGCATTGACGGTTTGCTGCGGGGGAACGTAATGCGTTAGGATAACACCATCACAGTCGTACACGAGAATCACCATAACTTCCACCATATTGTGGCTCTGACGCACTTTCGACTTTCGCGGCGACCCATAATGACGCCATTCGCTGGACTGGCGTTTCAGTTCTGGCTAGTACGATGTGGCCCATGTTTCAACCAGTGTCACGATACGGCGTAACAAAGAACTCTCCTTCGCGCCTATAGCGCTCCAAGTGCGTCTGAGTACCGTCGTAACGCATCCATTTCTGCATTTCCCTCAAGTCATGCGGAACCCATCGTGATGAAATTTTTCGCATGCCCAGGAGTCCTTCAGGATGCGAAGCACAGTCGTATACGCTAATGCGGTTTCGTGGGCGAACTCACGAATCGTATGGCGTCGACACTGTTGACTAACGCCGCAACAGCAGGCACTTTTTCTTCAGAGACCATAGGGCGACCTGCCCGATGCACAGTTTGCCGACCTTCGTTGAAGGCTTTTACCCAATGTGCCACTGTTCTGTACGGCAATGCCGATTCTCCGCACGCCTCTTGAAGACCTTGATGACACTGTCGTGCTGTACGACCTCTGGCACATTCAATATTGATCCAACTCCGATGTTCCTGTTTCGAAAACATAGTGACACCGTTACGTTAGACTGATCGCTCACAAGTGACTGTGTTTCCCTCAATGGTGCAGACGCCGATGACGTGCGTCGGGCGAGTCCATTTGCTCGGAGGTAAGGTAGGTATGTCAGCAACGTGTGCTATCAGCGACAATAGTAGATTCCATTGCTCACTGTCTCCACAGCAGTGTTTCCACTACTGAAGTTTCAACCTACGTATGTATGTTCCACATTTCCTCAAAACCAAACTTGATATACCGGGTGATCAAAAAGTCAGTATTAATTTGAAAACTGAATAAATCACGGAATAATGTAGATAGAGAGGTACAAATTGACACACATGCTTGGAATGACATGGGGTTTTATTAGAACAAAAAAAAAAAAAAAAAAAATACAAAAGTTCAAAAAATGTCCGACAGATGGTGCTTCATCTGATCAGAATAGCAATAATTAGCATAACAAAGCAAGACAAAGCAAAGATGATGTTCTTTACAGGAAATGCACAATATGTCCACCATCATTCCTCAACAATAGCTGTAGTGGAGGAATAATGTTGTGAACAGCACTGTAAAGCATATCCGAAGTTATGGTGAGGCATTGGGTCGTATGTTGTCTTTCAGAATCCCTAGAGATGTCAGTCGATCACGATACACTTGCGACTTCAGGTAAAGCCAATAATCGCACGGACTGAGGTCTGGGGACATGGGAGGCTTATGACGAAAGTGGTGGCTCAGTACACGATCATCACCAAACGACGCGCGCAAGAGATCTTTCACTCGTCTAGCAATGAGGCGTGGGGCGCCATCCTGCATAAACGTCGTACGTTCCAGCAGGTGTTTATCAGCCGGACTGGAGATGATGCGATTCTATAACATATCGGCGTACCTCTCACCCGTCACGGTAGCAGTTACAAAACCAGAATCACGCATTTCCTCGAAGACAAAAGGCACGATAACGGTAGATGTTGCAAATCCAACCCATACCGTGACTTTCTCGTCGAGCAATGGTGTTTCCACGACAGTTCTACGATTTTCGGTAGCCAAAATTCTGCAGTTGTGGGCGTTGACAGACACCCGAAGCGTGAAATGAGCTTCGTCGGTTCACAACACGTTCCTCCACCAATCGTCATCTTCCGCCATCTTTTGAAACGCCCACACCGCAAATGCCCCCCGCTTCACTAAATCGCCAGGTAACAGGTCAGGGTGCCGATGGTTTCTGTACGGATAGCATCGGAGGGTACGCCCAAGTGCCAACCGAACAGTAGTGTATGGAATGCTGGTGTGACGTGCGACTGCACGAGCGTTGACTTCCCCATGCATAGACGAACCCGCTACAGTCTGCATGTGTTCCTAAACTATCTCAGCAGCATTACGCCTTGTGCTTGGTCGGCCACTACGGGGTCTATCGTCTAAACAACCCGTGGCTTCGAACTTTGAAATCATTCTTGCCACAGCTGCTGAATTTGTCGACGGACCTTTTACCCGTTCGAATCCCCTTCCTATGGCGATAGGATCGTAACGCTGAACTAGCACATTCCCCATTCCGATAATACAGCTTAACTTAAAGCGCCTTTTCAGGTAACGTCAACATGCTGCGACTGGTGGCGCATCTGATTCTCTCTCTCATCACAGCTCCTTTTATACACGATTGTCATGCGCAGTCACTGACGTTTTGATGTCCAGCGCCATCTGTCCGACATTTTGTGAACTTTTTTTTGTTCTAATAAAACCTCATGTAATTCCAAGCATGTGTGTCAATTTTTACCTCTATATCTACATTATTCCGTGGTTTATTAAGTTTTCAAATTTATACTGACTTTTTGATCACCCGGTACCTACGGCTTACCAGCTGGAAATCATTGACTTGCGGGGGTAAGAACCACCTACCTATCAAAGAGTTGGGGGTGAAAAAGCAGAGTAGCCCACGACTCGCAAATACCTGTACTTTAGTCTTTCACTAATTGAGAACGAGAGCATTTAGAGACTTACAACAGACTGTACGAAACTCGTTTCTGAAGCGTGCAGCTCTATGCTTTAAACCTTTATGAATCGGTTGCAAGAAGGTAAATAAATGGACAAAGTCAAAACGAATTTTTTTCATCCAGTAATCTTTATCCGTTTTTGAGGTACGATAGTTTTAAGTTGAGCTAAATGTAGTACATGGAATACGTTCTCACGTGAACTGAAAGCGCGGAAAAGGGTCAAAGTGAATCAAATAAATAAAAAATGTATTCGTACGATAAATTTGAAAACTCTGTTTCAAAACTCTAGCTTCATTCGGATATTACTTCCAAAAAAACACGCTTTTGTGAATTTCTTACCCGTGCCGCTTGTATGTCTCAGATTTGTGAGACTCGGTTAAAATTTTGTAAGAAGTCAGATAAATAAATTTAATTAATGGTCGTCCTGTTGTTTGGTGAAATCTTTATCCGTTGCTACGATGTCAGTCACATGCTTCGAAAGACAACAGGGAGACCTATACCGCATCAATTTTCGCCTCGGTCAACAAAAATCGATACCAGCTGCAAAGCTATGGCGGTCTAATGTCACAAATATGGTAGAACAAATGTTGGAAGGCAGAATGAGAAAGGTTTTCATCATAGCTAAAAAAAAATAAAAAATAAAACAGGTATATCCTGGGAATAATTAGGGATGTGAAAGAAAGGAACTAGCTTTGCCAGTATGTGGCAGCTTCAAAGATACATAAATCAGATTATCTTGCCATACCCGCACTTTTTTTTAGTTGAATCTACTTCTCCAGCGCACTGAGCTCCTCTTAGTTGCAAGGAGTTGGCACACTTGCGTCTTGAAATATATAGGCTACAATCCCTGACATGTTCCCAAAATCCAGAAGATTCGCCAGCAAAACAATTATTTCATATCCGGGTTGGAGGGGTGTGACTTCTTCCACAGACCTATCCCCCGTTACATGTACGGTAAGGGATGTAAGAACAAATTGACATAAGTTAGAGTAGGATACGTTACAATAGGAAGTATCCGACAATGGGGGTGCCTCTTTAATAGGTAGTATCCGAGAGTGGTGATGCATGCATCCTATAGTTTAATGGCACGTTGTGTCATACACTGAGATGGCAAAACTCCTGGGATAGCGATATGCACATACATGGTGTTACAAAAAGATACCGCCAAACTTTCAGGAAACATTCTTCACACACAAATAAAGAAAAGATGTTATGTGGACATGTGTCCAGAAACTCTTCATTTCCATGTTAGAGCTCATTTTAGTTTCGTCAGCATGTACTGTACGTTATCATGATTACATGCGGGATACTCTACCTGTGCTGCTAGAACATGTGCCTTTACAAGTACAACACAACATGTGGTTCATGCACGATGGAGCTCCTGCACATTTCAGTCGAAGTGTTCGTACGCTTCTCAGCAACAGATTCGGTGACCGATGGATTGGTAGAGGCTGACCAACTCCATGGCCTCCACGCTCTCCTGACCTCAACCCTCTTTACTTTCATTTATGGGGGCATTTGAAAGCTCTTGTCTACGCAACCTTGGTACCAAATGTAGAGACTCTTCGTGCTCGTATTGTGGACGGCTGTGATACAAAACGCCAATCTCCAGGGCTGCATCAGCGCATGAAGGGTTCCATGCGACGGATGGTGGATGCTTGTATCCTCGTTAACGGAGGACATTTTGAACATTTCCTGCAACAAACTGTTTGAAGTCACGCTGGTACGTGCTGTCGCTGTGTGTTTCCATTCCATGATTAATGTTATTTGAAGAGAAGTAATAAAATGAGCTCTAACATGGAAAGTAAACTTTTCCGGACACATGTCCACATAACATATTTTCTCTCTTTGTGTGTGATGAATGTTTCCTGAAAGTTTGGCCGTACCTTTTAGTAACACCCTGTATACAGATCGTGGTAGCATCGCGTATACAAGGTATAAAAGGGAGTGGAAAGGCGGAGCTGTCATTCGTGCTCAGGTGATTCAAGTGAAAGCATGTCCGACGTGATTGTTGCAGCACGGCGGGAATTAACAGACTCTGAACGCAGAATGGATGGGTGATTGGAGAGGGTTGTATGGGCGCATGACGGCAAGTTCTTCAGCGCCCGCTCAGTAACAGATTGAGACGGGTGTCAAGAAAAGACTCAGAACAGTAAGATGAAACAGAACGGTAAAACAAGGTAACAAGCTTGGAAAAATGTGTGCCTACCCACACCGAAGCGAGGGACGCAGCATACCGTCAGCAGTAAAACATGGACAACACTGGAAGAAAGTGGTAGAGGGAGCTAGAACAATATAACAGATGGAAGTGGCTGGCTGACCGCAAGGAAAAAAGGGAGGAGCCAGCCACTTTGCAATACACTAATACCTCCAGCCTAAACGTTTAGGCCAGTGTCCAGACACACACATCTCATCATTAGCTAAAACAGAGGTCAAATCCCCAACAACTTGTGCTTCTGCCTTTGCATCGCGGTATAAAATGCAGTCTGTTAAAATGTGCCGACAGAGATGTGCACACCACAAGTATCACAAAACGGGGGATCCTCCCGCCGTAATAGAAAGCTATGTGTGAGAGGACAGTGCCCAGTCCTAAGACGCATAGTTGGAGCTAGATGGATGGGACACTCGGTTTCGCAAATAGTTAGGGAATTCAGTATTCCAGGATCCACAGTGTCAAGAGCGTGCCGAGAATACGAAATTTCAGGTATAACCTCTCACGACGGACATCGCGGTGGACGACGGCCTTCACTTAACGACCGAGAGCAGCTGCATTTGCTTCGAGATATCAATGCAAACTGACAAGCAATGCTGCGTGAAATAATCACATAAACCAATATGGGACGAACGACGAACGTGTCCGTTAGTACAGTAGGGCGAAATTTGGCACTACGGGGCTGTGGCAGCAAATGACGAATGCGAGTGCCTTTGTTAACAGCACGACAACGGCTTCAGCACCCCTCTTGGGCTTGTAACCGTATCGGTTGGACCCTATACGACTGTAAAACTGTGATCTAGTCAGATAAGCCCCGATATCGGTAGGTAAGAGCCGATGGTAGGATTCGAGTGTGACTCAGGGTTTCTGCAGAGGACTTCCAACGACTTGTTGTCTCCATGCCACGTTGTGTTGCTGCACGATATTAGGTGGTATACCGTGACTTGTCAACTCTGTGTACTGCACGTCATGATGAATGTCATGTTGGATGACATGATGGCATGTGTCATATTATGTGACATGACATCATTTATCACGTTACTTTGACATAATGCATGATATTACATGACCTGAGTACTAATACTACCAAGTAAAAAAGCGTAAATACAAGGTGATTCAAAAAGAATACCACAACTTTAAAAATGTGTATTTAATGAAAGAAATATAATATAACCTTCTGTTATACATCATTACAAAGAGTATTTAAAAAGGTTTCTTTTTCACTCAAAAACAAGTTCAGAGATGTTCAATATAGCCCCCTCCAGACACTCGAGCAATATCAACCCGATACTCCAACTCGTTCCACACTCTCTGTAGCATATCAGGCGTAACAGTTTGGATAGCTGCTGTTATTTCTCGTTTCAAATCAGCAATGGTGGCTGGGAGAGGTGGCCGAAACACCATATCCTTAACATACCCCTATAAGAAAAAATCGCAGGGGGTAAGATCAGGGTTTCTTGGAGGCCAGTGATGAAGTGCTCTGTCACGGGCTGCCTGGCAGCCGATCCATCGCCTCGGGTAGTTGACGTTCAGGTAGTTACGGACAGATAAGTGCCAATGTGGTGGCGCTCCATCCTGCTGAAATATGAATTGTTGTGCTTCTTGTTCGAGCTGAGGGAACAGCCAATTCTCTAACATCTCCAGGTACTGTAGTCCAGTTACAGTAGCACCTTCGAAGAAAAAGGGACCAAAAACTTTATTGGCTGAAATGGCACAGAAAACGTTCACGTTCATACTGAGTTGTTTCCGGCGGATTCTCAGTGCCCATATACAGACATTGTGACGGTTGAGTTTCCCGTTAGTGTTGAAAGTTGCTTCATCACTAAACACAATCTTTGAAACGAAAGATTCATCTATTTCCATTTGAGCAAGGATAAAATCACAGAAATCGATTCATTTAATCTTATCAGCTGCAGACAGTGCTTGAACCAATTTCAGACGATAAGGTTTCATAACTAACCCTTTTCGTAGGACTCTCCATACAGTTGATTGTGGAATTTGCAGCTCTCTGCTAGCTCTGCGAGTCGATTTTCCTGGGCTGCGAACAAATGCTTGCTGGATGCGTGCTACATTTTCATCACTCGTTCTCGGTCGTCCAGAATTTTTCCCTTTGCACAAACACCCATTCTCTGTAAACTGTTTATACCAACGTTTAATACACCACCTATCAGGAGGTTTAACACCATACTTCGTTCGAAATGCACGCTGAACCATTGTCGTCGATTCACTTCTGCCGTACTCAATAACACAAAAAGCTTTCTGTTGAGCGGTCGCCATCTTAGCATCAACTGACGCTGACGCCTAGTCAACAGCGCCTCAAGCGAACAAATGTACAACTAAATGAAACTTTATAGCTCCCTTAATTCGCTGACAGATAGTGCTTAGCTCTGCCTTTTGTCGTTGCAGAGTTTTAAATTCCTAAAGTTGTGGTATTCTTTTTGAATCACCCTGTATATCAAGATGTTTTGACTTAAATGTCTTTCAAGCTGCCGCGTAAGTCGAAAACCTAGTTCCCTTCTATTAGATGGCTGATACTGCCTGTGACATATTCGGCTGTTCTGAACTATGATAGATATATCTGATACAGTTGTAAGTAGGCTGTTTAGGTTTTTATGTTGGTAACGCCACGTAGCGCTCTGTATGAAAATCACTGACTGTGCTGTGTGCAGTCTGTGGTTGGTTTGCATTGTTGGAATATTTGCTATTGTAGTGTTGGGATGTTGGATGTGAACAGAGCACAGTTGGAGGTGAGCCCCCAGCAGTGGTGGATGTGGGGAGAGAGAAGGCAGAATTTTGAGAGCGGACGATCTGGATGTGTGTTCGGCAGAAGAAAGGAAACTTGTAAGACTGGATGTCATGAACTTATATATATATATATATATATATATATATATATATATATATATATATATATATATATATATAATGACTTTTGAACACTATTAAGGTAAATACATTGTTTGTTCTGTACGAAAATCTTTCATTTGCTAACTATGCCTATCAGTTGTTAGCGCCTTCAGTAGTTGGAACCTTTTATTTAGCTGGCAGTATTGGCGCTCGCTGTATTGCAGTAGAAGGAGTAACGTGAGGTAAGTGATTCGAGAAAGGCATAGGTTCTTGTTAGTCAGGGCCATTCTTTTGTGGGGATTATTGAAAGTCAGATTGCGTTGCGCTAAAAATATTGTATCCGTTTAGTGATTATCAGAATAAGTAAAGAGAGAAATGTCTGAGTACGTTCAGTTTTGCTCAGCTGTTTGAAAATCAAATAACGTAGAGATTTACCAGCACAGTAATGTCTAATTTTCCAAAGGGGACGTTTCACAGTATAGTGTTCATACCTTATGGTATGGGGACTCACTAGACATTCGAATCTCAAACTGGTTAGTTTAAAATACAAATCGTCACTTAAATAGCTGTCACATAATAGTGAATCCGCACCTATTATAAAAATGGGTGTACATTAATTGTATATATGTCGTGAACACTGACATGTGTGAGAAACAGCTGCATCATGCACGACGTTTAAATTTATTATTTATTTGCTCCTAACGCTTATAGTAACATATTTTGCGTACAGTATCCACATTTATCACTGAATATGCGTACAAAATTATACCATCATACGACACTTAATTCAAGAGATACGAAGTCGTAAACACTGAGATGCATCAAAAATTGTCGCTTCATGCATGACGCTTTAATTTACTGCTTCTTTACTACTAACTGTATTCGCCACACATTTTGCAGTCAGTGTTCACAAGTACCACTGAATGTAACAGCAAAATTGTAACATTGTACGTTACATAATTCAGAAAATATGAGGTCGTGAACATTGAGATCACTGAAGACCTGCAGCATCATTCAGCGTTTTAATTTATTATTTCTTTACTACTGACGCTATTCGAAACACATTTAGCTGACATACACAACTGGGTGTAGTTGCAAAATTTTATCATTTTACGATACGTAACTCTGGAGATACGACTTTATGTACAGGGTTTCCCATTTATCTTGACCAGCCTAAACAACTGTTTGTGCAGATGCAAATTACAGAATGTTCCAAGCAAATGTCCTTTAGCCGTCAGGGGGGCATCAATCAGCATGACTGCCTTCGTGGTAGCTTAGTTTTTAACAGCGATATGAACAGCGGTATGACTTTTTTAAAGGGAAACCTGTATTTTGTATTGGGTTATTCATTTCCTCTCCTAAAGACGTATTCAAAAATGTATCACAGTGTACCATTCACTCAAACACAACGTCATTAATTACATAACACAACACGGACTTTGAGCCCTGTATTACAAACTCGTTCACTTTCTGGAGTTGTCAGAAAACAAATGAAAACCAAGTAAAAACATAACACAAAATTTACTTTGACTCGTGTGAGCCATTGCCCAGGTGCTCATTGTGGTGATCCTGGACACCGATACACTGGTGCACTCGTTGAATGAAAGAATTGTTTACTGCTTCTTGATGAGAATAACAAGCAAGCACGATACGTTCCCGTATGTCCTATGGAGTTGTTGGAACATCGCGATAGACAACGTCTTTAATGCATCCCTAAAAAAGCCCAGAGGATTTAAATCAGGAGAACTAGCAGACCGAGTAACTGTTCCTCCTCGACCAATCTATCTGGCAGGATACCTTCAGTTCAGAAGACGACGTGCTCGCAAGGCATTATGTGCTGGACATCCAACGTGTTGATACCATATAAGCATTCAGGTTCTTAGCGGCACTTCATCCAGAAGAGGAGGAAGAATTCGCCTGAGGAAGCTGGCATACTTTGTGCCGTTTAGACTACAATTGCTGAAATAAGGGATAATAATTGTAGTACCAACCATCCCACACCAGAACTTAACTCTCTGTTGACGCTGATGTTCCACCTGTGTAAGCCATCGTGGGTTGTCGCTAGACCAATAATGCATGTTCCTTGTATTTACCTGTCCTTTGTTTGAGAGGGAACGTCTATCGGTAAATAGAACATTGGAGAAGAAGCTCGGGTTGGCAAGGATTTGCTGCTATACCCACGGACAGAACTGTACACGTTTCTGGAAATCATTACCATGCAATTCTTGATGTAGGTGTACACCGTAAGAATGGAACCGGTGACGTGTAAGAATACGATGTACACTGGTTTTAGGAATGCCAATCTAGTGTTCAAGCTGTCGTGTGCTCTCATGTGGACTCATACTAACGGAAGCGAGAACAGTAACTTCGGCAGCTTCGTGTGTGAGAGTGCTACGACGATTGCGTTGTCGTGGGTTGAAACTTTCGGTTTCCTGAAGCGTCGCAGGAAGACGAGAAAACATCCGTCGTGAAGATGTCTTCTCGTCAGGATATCGCTCTCTGCACAGTTCCCCTGCATGCGTAGCCTTTCGCCTAACGTTAACAACAACAACAATAAAAGAAACGTTATCACGATCTAGTTTGTAGGAAGGACAGCCTTTACTGTATGCCTACTGTAACATTACAGGACATATTGGGACATATTGAAGTATTCGATACTGTAGACTTTTAGGGGATGTCGATACAGATATGCAAAATGTAAAGGGAAACTTTGGTGATGTTTAAATATTGTACTGTGTCAATATTAGGACATTTTGCACAGAAAGAACAAAAATAGAATTAATGTAAATATATATTAGTGTTAGTAACCTATTTTCAGTCAATTTTGTAATTATATTTCATTTTGTAAAAGAAAGACTCACTGTTTGCTGTAGCTCTGATTAATTGTATAAATTATCAGTTTTGAGCTAAATTATTTCGTATAATATGGACAAGATACTTTTAAAAACTCACCAGCTAAAGAGAAAGTCTGTAAATGAATGTTTAATGCACACTTCTGGAACTTTCTATGGAGAAATTCTATATTATGATCGCAAAGATACGAAAACTTGTGAAAACTGTTTCATAACCTAGTTTCGAGGGACGATTTGTATCAAGAAATATTGCTGGAAAGATTTATTTACGTTTTGAAACACGATTTAAATCATTTTACATATAAATAGTTGTTCTAAATCACTCAAAAAATATCCAGAATCAAATGTCAAGATATTTCTGGAAACATCGGTACAAATCTGGTGAAGGTTATCCAGAAGCTGGTAGAAAAATGTTATAAAATCTATTTGGAAATTATGCTTGTAAGAATTTATATGTACTGATCCTTTTACTTACTTTAATCTGTACTAAAATTCTGTAATGTCTAATTTAGTTTTAAGTCGTGAATTGCTATCGTATTGTAAACAAAACATTGTCAAAGACTCTCATTGTTTGGAAAGATATTAATACACCTAGGAGTTGTCAGTTGCCAGTTCAGTTCGGATATGCAGTGCGGTTAGCTCTGAGAGTCAGTTGTTGAGTCTGTGAAGTCTGTCAGTTCTGTTTGTAAATAAACGTCTGTAATGAAGAATTACTTGTTGTCGTCAATATGAACTCAAGACCTTTTTGCACGAAGCAGACACCTCCTAATGCAACGTTTTAATTTGGTGTTGAGGAGCTGAAATGTTATAAATTTGGTTGAGGAAGCTGGGATGTTATACTACTCTATACAACACAACAGGACTAAACTGCTGTACTAAATGTACCAGTACATAAGAAAACAGTATTGCAATTACTGTTCTGCTAACATACATTCTCCATAGATGAGTAGCGTTTCTACCTTCACTTCGTTGGTGTACATTCAACTCACACAACTCTTCAACTGAGGATGGTTGACGGGTGTGCATTCTACTTTTGTTTACGTTTGTCCTCTGCCAACGTCAACACGTGGATGTGTTCCATTACCCCGAGTACCTGCGCTAAGTGCTGGGAGCGTCAACGTCAATGTCGTATTATGTAATTAATAACGTTGAGTTTCAGTGAATGGTACACTGTGATACATTTTTGAATTGGTCTGTAGGAGAGGATATGAATTACCGAATAAAAAATACGGGGTGCCATTTAAAAAAGTCATACCTCTGTTCATATCTTTGTTAAAAACTGAGCTACAACGAAGGCAATCATGCTGATTATTGTTCCCCAGAACGACTAAAGAACATTTGCTTGAAACATTTTGTAATTTGCATCTGGACAAACAGTTGTTTAGGATGGTCAAAATAAATGGAACACCCTGTATATTGAGCTGCGTGAAAGTGAACCTGCAGGATGAAATTCACTGGAAGTACAGGTGAAATATGTGTACAAATTTCTGCGGAATATATTAAACATATATGAAATGTATGTGACATGAGCGTATCTGGACAAAGCTACTGGCAAAAAAAAAAAAAAAAAAAAAAAAAATCTCCTCAGAAACACCTGAAGCGATTTCAATAAAATGTATTATTCACAACACGATCTGGAAAGATATGCTGTGGGGTAACATCCAACAACCTTCTGTTGGGTGATGGCGTGGAGAGAGAAGGGCGAAGGAAGACATGGACAGGGGGAAGAGGATATGAACATAGACATAGAGGAGGAGGAGAAGGCCAGAGAGAGGAGATGGAGGAGATGGATACAGTGAGGGGGCAGGAGAAGACAGAAGGAGCGAGGATGAGAGAGAGGAATGAAAGGAGATGGACTCAGAGAGGGGGAGAAGGAGAAGGACAGGGGAGGGGGGGGAAGCAATAGACGGACAAAGTGGCCAGAGGGGGAAGGAGCAGAAGGAAAGAGAGAGTGGCAAGTAGTAGGTAGAGAGAGTGAGGGATTGGAGGAGGTTTCTTGGAGAAAAGGGGGTGGAAGAGGTGGATAGAGCGACGGAGTAGAAGGAGGACTGAGGGAGGGGAAGCAGGAAATAAATTAATAGAATTTGACTAAATACAAACTCGAGAAACGCCAGGTACGCAGGTAGTATTTACATAAAGGATTTGGCCAACGCTGGGCTTAACAAAATTCAGCACTAGAGGCACAATTTTTGAGATGCGCCCGAGCGGGGCTTCTGCACAGTTCTGCCAGCTGTTTCTCGCGAAGAAACTTGGAGACTTTTCAACTAAACCGTTTGACACATGGTGCTTGGCAACGACCAGGCACGCTGGACGCTACGCACTGTTCCGCAGCGCGGGCACAGCACAGTGAATCGATGTAGCGGGCGGCGGAGCCGTGTCGGATGAGCCTAGGCTCGCGCATTCGACAGGTGGTCCACGTGGAGGCTGGAGGCCGGAGCTGGAGCCGTTGCTGTCGCATTGCGGCACGCGGGGCCGGGCGCCCAGGCGCGGGCACGGCCGGGCGGCGAACGCCTCTCGCTGGAGAGCCGCCCTGCCCCAGACGTTTGTAGAACAGGAAAGCAGTAAGAATTCGGAACATATACCATGCCTGAATATTATGAAATAACTCGAACAATATGGTCTATTGACAAATAGTCATCACGGATTCAGATGAGACGTGCTTGTGAAAATCAAAAATGACTCTTGAGTACTATGGGACTCAACATCTATGGTAATCAGTCCCCTAGAACTTAGAACTACTTAAACCTAACTAATCCAAGGACAGCACACAACACTCAGGCATCACGAGGCAGAGAAAATCCCTGACCCGACCGGGAATCGAACCCTGGAACCCGGGCGTGGGAAGCGAGAACGCTACCGCACGACCACGAGATGCGGGCTTGTGAAAATCTACCGGCTCTTTATTCACGTGACGTAAAGACTGCTGTAGACAGAGGATCACATTTGAATCTACATGGATATTCTGAAAATCACACTTAAATGTCTGGCAGAGGGTTAAGGGGGGGGGGGGGGGGGGGTAGGACGTCAAACGAGCCGACTTGGAGCAGGAGAGGCGCCACAGGATATTTTAATTTCCACTGTCTATACTTTCACAAGTAAATTCATAAAACTTTGTCAGCACGACCAGGAAGGATTCAGGATTCACACTCGTAGCAGCGGAAGTTCAAGAACATAACAAAATAATTTTTATTACATGTGAAAATTCATCATTTATTCACTTACTATTGGCTGCATTTGTTGCTGTAGGTACACTGTTCTTCATAAGTAAGAGAGACTGTTCGATGAATTTTGCACAGCATACAAACCATAGTTACAGGTGTCTGAAACTCAAGGATCTATTTAATTTATGAAAAATGAATTAACTGTTACGTTCAAACTTTATGTTTAGAAAAAATCACATTTTCTAGCTAATTATTTGAATTTTTAAATTAGGAAAATTCTAGAGTTTCACACACCTGTAAGTATGGTTTGTATGCTATGCAAACTTCATCAAAGTATCTCTCTTACTTGTGAAAAAAATGTACCTATAGCAACAAATGTAGCCAATAGTAAGTGGAAAAATGATGAAATTTCACATGTAAAAAAATTTATTTTGTTATGCTTTTTAACTTCCGCTGCTATGAGTGTGAATCCCGAATCCTTTCTGGTCATGCTGACAAAGTTTTATGAATTTATTTGTAAAACTATAGACAGTAGGAAATAAAATGTCCCTTTGATGCCTCTCCTGCTCCAAGTCGGCCCGTTTGACGTCCTACCCCCCTTAACTGAACCATCTTCACAATAACCCTCTATTCCACTCCCGAACTGCGCACGGATAAAAACGAATACCTGTATCTTTCCGTGCGAGTTCTGATTTCCCTTATTTTATTATGATGATCGTTTCTTCCTGTGCAGGTCGTCATCAACAAAATATTTTCGCATTTGGAGGAGAAAGTTGGTGATTGAAATTTCGTGAGAAGATCCCGCCGCAACGAAAAACGCCTTTGTTTTAATGGTGTCCATCCCAAATCCTGTAACATGTCCGTGACACTCTCTCCGCCATTTTGCGATGATACGCTGGTCTTCTTTGAACTACCTCGATGTACTCCGTTAATCCTGTCTGGTAAGGATCTCAGACCGCGAAGCAGTACTCCAAAAGGGAACGGACAAGCGAAGAGTAGAGACAGCCTCTTTTGCACATCTGTTGCATGTGCTAAGTATTCTGCCAATAAAACGCACCCTTTGGTGCTCCTTCCCCACAACTTTCTCTATGTGATCCTTCCAATTAAATTTGCTCGTAATTCAGAATGAGTTTTTCACTCTACAACGGAGTGTGCGCTGATACGAAACTTCCTGGCAGATTAAAACTGCATGTAGGACAGAGACTCGAACTCGGGACCTTTGCCTTTCGCAGGCAAGTGCTCTACCATCTGAGCTACCCAAGCACGACTCACGCCTCGTGGTAGAGCACTTGCCCACGAAATGCAAAGATCCCGAGTTATAGTCTCGGTCCGGCATACAGTTTTAATCTGCCAGGACGTTGCTCGTAATTGTAATTCCTAGGAAGTTAGCTGAATTTACGGCCTTTAGATTTGACTGATTTATCGAGTAGCCAAAGTTTAACATACTTCTTTCAGCACTCATGTGGACGACCTCACACTTTTCATTATT
The DNA here is from genome assembly GCF_023897955.1 of Schistocerca gregaria. Lineage (NCBI taxonomy): Eukaryota > Metazoa > Arthropoda > Insecta > Orthoptera > Acrididae > Schistocerca > Schistocerca gregaria. The sequence goes on from NC_064920.1 coordinate 194,868,165, forward strand.
TAGGATCAATTGGTAATTTTCGCACCATTCAAATGTCTTTTCTAATTCGTTTTGCAGTTGACTTTACTGAACGCTAAACGACAATTCCATCTCCAAAAAATCCAAGAGGGCTGTTGACCTGTTGACTTTGTCTTCCAAATCATTTATGCATTAAAAACCGCAGAGGGACTATATCACTTATTTCTAGATATGCAAAAAGCTTTTGGCATTGTTCTCACAAACAGTTTGCAATCGAACTGCGAGAATATGGAGTATCGTCTCAGTACTATAACTAGATTCGTGATTTCCTAACAGAAGGGTCACAGTTCGTAGTACTTGATGGGAAGCCATTGTGTGAAACAGAAATGAAATCTGACGTTCCTCAAGGAAGTTTTATACGCCCTCTGGTGTTTTCAATCTGCATAAATGATTTGGAAGACAATGTGAACAGCCCTCTTGGATTTTTTCGGGATAAAACTGTCGTTCAGCGTTTAGTAAAGTCAACGGAAGATTAAAACCATTTGCAAAATGATTTACTCGAGACATCTGTAAGATGCAATTTGCTAGCAATTTACATGGAATAATAAAAAGTGTGAGTTGCTCCACATGGATACTAAAAGGAATCCGGTAAATTTAGGTTACACGATATATAATAGAAATTTAAAGTAGGTCCGTTAAACTAAACTCCTAGGGATTAAAACTACGAAAAACTAGAACCATAATGAAATAAATGCGCGGAAGGCGATAAAAACCGCTTTTTATTGGCTGAAAACTTATAACATGTAACAAAACGATAATGAACAATTAAAAAGTTTCCGGTTGACGTCGTTGCTGCAGCGTACATGCATAGCATGAGTACAGTGGTCCTACATAAGCACCGACATTTTGGCAAAGATCTAGTGTGGCATTCATGTCTTTCAAAAGTGCGTGCGTTAAATGCGGAAATGTGAACTAAGGCGACGTTAATACCAAATACACAGGCTATTAACATTGCTACTCCAAGAAGAAATGCAGATGATAAACGGGCATTCATTGGACAGATATATTATACTAGAACTGACATGTGATTACATTTTCACGCAATTTCGGTGCATAGATCCTGAGAAATCAGTACCCAGAACAACCACCTTTGGCCGTTATAACTGCCTTGATACGACTGCGCAGTGAGTCGAACAGAGCTCGGATGGCGTGTACAGGTACAGCTGCCCATGAAGCTTCAACACGATACCACAGTTCATCAAGAGTAGTGACTGGCGTATTGTGACGAGCCAGTTGCTCGGCCACTATTGACCACACGCTTTCAGTTGGTGAGAGATCTGGAGAATATGCTGGCCAGGGCAGTAGTCGAACATTTTCTGTATCCAGAAAGGCCCGTACAGGACCTGCAACATGCGGTCGTGCATTATCCTGCTGAAATGTAGGGTTTCGCAGGGATCGAATGAAGGGTAGAGCCACAGGTAGTAACACATTTGAAATGTAATGTCCACTGTTCAAAGTGCCGTCAATGCGAACAAGAGGTGACCGAGAGGTGTAACCAATGGCACCCCATACCATCACGCCAGGTGATACGCCAGTATGGCGATGACGAATACACGCTTCCAATGTGCGTTCATCGCGATGTCGCCAAACCCGGATGCGACCATCATGATGCCGTGAACAGAACCTAGATTCATCAGAAAAAATTATGTTTTGCCATTCGTGCACCCAGGTTCGTCGTTGAGTACACCATCGCAGGTGCTCCTGTCCGTGATGCACCGTCAAGGGTAACTGCAGCCATGGTCTCCGAGCTGATAGTCCATGCTGCTGCAAACGTCGTCAAACTGTTCGTGCAGATGGTTGACGTCTTGCAAACGTCCCAATCTGTTGACTCAGGGATCGAGACGTGCCTGCACGATTCGTTGAAGCCATGCTGATAAGATGCCTGTCGTCTCGACTGCTAGTGATGCGTGGCCGTTGAGCTCCAGCACGGCGTTCCGTATTACCCTCCTGAACTCACTGATTCCATTTTCTGCTAACAGTCATTGGATCTCGAACAACGCGAGCAGCAATGTCGTGATACGATTAACCGCAATCGCAATAGGCTACAATCCGACCATTATCAAAGTCGGAAACTTGATGGTACGCATTTCTCCTCCTTACACGAGGCATCACAACAACGTTTCACCAGGCCACGCCGGTCAACTGTTGTTTGTGTATGAGAAATCGGTTGGAAACTTTCCTCGTGTCAGCATGTTATAGGTGTCGCCACCGGCGCGAACCTTGTGTGAATGCTCTGAAAAGCTAATCATCTGCATATCACAGCATCTTCTTCCTGTCGGTTAAATTTCTCGTCTGTAGCTCGTCATCTTCGTGGTGTAGCAATATTAATGGCCAGTAGTGTACATCCAAACAGGATCAACTTGCTGTTACTCTTTTCTTGGCTGCAGAAGGACAAACATCGGTAGGCATCCATTGGAGAATGAGACTGTGTATGGGGCAGATAATGTCTGTCCAAAACCATAGTTGTGGAATGCTGCTGCTTCAAGACAACGCATGACCCCATATCGCAAATTTCGTAACACGGAATTTACACCAACTCAAGTGGGAGACACTCGAGCAGCCGTCTTATATTCCTGATATCTCCCCATGAAATTTTTACGCCTTCGGTCCCTTAAAAACGCCTTGAGTGGTCGAAGATTCCTGTCGGACGAGGATGTGCAGCATTAAGTTACGGTCGTCTTCATGCAGCACGTCACTGTGTTGTACCAAACGAGTATCTTCAACCTAGATCGTCGGTGGGATCATTGGCCCAACGGTCGGCGATTTTACCTTGTTTTCATACATATTCTGGATTATACTGCCTTCAAAAGAAAACTGTTTGGTCACCCCTTATCCTAAACATACTGCCTAAACTACGCTTGTCTGTTTTCTGCTAGAGTATTAGCGCACGATGTGGTATTGTTACCAGATAGAATTTACGGAGGAGATCGAAAAAGAAAGGCACCTCGTTTTGAATTATCATGAGGGAGGTTATCACGGATATAATATGCGAGGTGGGGTAGCAAACATTAAATCTATGTCGTTTTTCACTGTGGTCGGAGCTTTTCACAAAATTTCAATGACCAACTTGCTCTTCCGAATGCGAAAAAAATGTGGTTGCTTCCACGTACATAGGGAGACGTCACCCATTGTAATAAAATAAGAGAAACCAGAGCTCGCACGGGAAGTCTTAGGTGTTAATTTTTCCCATGTGCTATTCGAGAGAGGACATCATGAAGATGTATACGTAGAAAAAAGATTTTAGAAAAATCTGCTCATAAAAACACATTAACTTACCATATGTTTGGTAAGGGCTCCCTCCGCCGCTATGCAGGACGCCCGCTCTGTAGAGAGTTTTTTGTAAAAATGTTTCCTTATTCTTACAGCATGTAGTGATGGTCAGAACTAGAAAAAAGTCCAACAAACATACTAGCAAAGATACTAGTTGACATATGGTCCCTGTTTTTTTGTGTTGAGGACGATCGGTACTGAGTGTAGTTGACCGACGTCATGTACTACGAAACACTGATGTGCTTAGCACAGGGAACTTCGCATTATACAACCTATATGGGGCTTATTTCCGTTCCAGTTGCGTGTAGATCGCGGGAAGAGTGACGTATTAAACGTTTCTCTGCACGCTGTCCGTATGCCTTACCACTGATGAATGATTTTAGTTGTTTTCTTCTCCACAAACACTTTTCTCATGTTAGTCATTTCGTTGTTCGCGCATTGATTGAAAGGAAGAACTTCGAGATTATCATCTGGGGCGAAGCAATTCCGGATGATCGAATTCTGTTCTTCCTTTCCTTTTGCTCATTTCAGCTTTGTTCAGATTTTGCTTCCCAACAAGTCTTTTAATTCTGCCAAAAAATTCTCCTTGGTAATACTTTGCAACGCGTCTATTGAACCACAGCGCATATTTCCCCTCAGTTGCAACCTAGCTGGCAGTGTACTAGTCTGAGGCGTGTTGTACAACATTTTTCAGCTTTATGAATTGTTACGTCACATACTCGTCTGCAGGGCTGAGTACCTGATGTTGACCGTTCAGATAATTTGAAATTTGTTTCCTGCTACTCTTTCTAAGCAACAAATAAACGAGATAGTTAAACGGCATAGGTTATATAGTTCTCACCGTGGTGAGCCTAGCGTGGAGGGAACAACGGAAGAAATAACAATATTAGCAGCAGAATTAAAAACATACAGCTACTATTTCCGGGTACAGGGCAACGAGACTCACAAAACTTTGTCAATTAGTTCCCTCTTATGATAATAAAGAGGCGTGTAATTAGTTGATTTAGTGCCTATGAAAAGTATGCAAAATATTCCTGCACGGGACGCGAAACGCAATTAATTTTCATGGTGACACAAATAATAGATCTGTAAGAGGTCGAATTGAAGCTTATAAGTTTGTGCATCAACTACTTCCGCTGTTAAAAATATCCTATGAGCGTTTGACACCTCTGCATATGTCATATCTTTAAAAACAGTGCTTGGCTATTGCACACAACGTATACTCGCCACAATGAAGCAAACATCCTGGAAATGAGTCTGGTAATATTTATTATTTAAGAGTCACATAATCATAGAAAAGCTGTAAGATATTAGGAATCTCAAAATGTATGTCATACTGAGAATACGAAACTTTTATTTAATCTATTCGCATGAACAACTGACAGTGAATAATATGGAGCAAAGTTCTAAGAACTGTTGCAGACTAAAATTAGATGAATCTTAGCTCTGTGGGACTCGTGTTTGGTTGGAACACTGCAAGAAGCAAAGTTAGCAAGACTTCCATATCTGGGCAGCTCACAAAAGCTATATAAATGAGACAAATACTTAATATAGATAACTGAGCATTCTAGTGCACAGCCAAATGAGTTAAATATGAGCTGCTTAGAAGATGGATTATCCTACAGCCTCAGCGAAACGTACATTCTTCACGTACAGTGAGACGGAGCCTGTCAGCAGTAGATGAGAGCCAGAATGTTTTTATAAAACAATTTTCTCTCCAGAACCCTCATAATTCTCAAGCTCCACTTGGAGGGGAGACTGATGCTGCTACCACTCTGACGAACGAATATCCTCCATTTTCTATGTCAAAATAGAGGAAAGCAACAGAAATTTGCCACTCAAACATTACAAAATGCATTACTATAATTCAAAAGGTTGGTAATGGTTCTTAACAGTCTCTGTCTACTGCGTAGCACCGATCACAGCACATCTGGTGGTGGAGGCGTTACTCTGAACTGGACGGTCCATAATTCTGAAGCGGAGCAACGAACTTTCTCGCAGCAGGAAACCACCAGAGGGCAGCCTCCTCTTTGATGTACGTACAGGAAGCCAAATTTCATCCTCAGGGGAAATCTGAGGCCACCGGCGACATCCGTGCCTGTGGCAAGGGGATTAGCGCCAGGAGAAACAGCACTATTTCTGCAAACACTGTTTGCCACTTGGGAGGCGCGAGTTTTCTGCTATTGAAACACCATGAAAAGGCTTATGCTAACCTTTTGGCATCGTCGACCTCTCCGGACCTACGCTCTTGCGGTGAAGAACCGAATACTTGTGACAGCTATGTCATTACGTTTATCTCTATCCATAAAAGGAAATGACCTGATTAACTGTCTCATCATCGCCCAGCCCAAACCACTGAGAAAGAAACTTGAAATTGGGGGAGGGTGTTGATCGTATACTGCAGGGACTGTTTAAGCAAAAATTTTTCGAAATTCCATCCCTAAGGGTGAAAAATAGGAGAAGAAAGGTTCAATGAGAAATACAGTTTTGAATCTCGAACTACGAATTTGGTATTTGATTTCTTGGTCAGAAAAAAAAGGACAAGTGTTTAAGCATTTTTGGAAATTCAACACCTAGGAGGATATAAGTTTTTTTTAAAAAAATCACTTTTAAAGAACTACTACGGCATATTTAAAGTTACATATATGAAAACTGGTATTCGAGTTATTGGTTAGAAATTAAAAAAATACATGTATCAGTGGTTTTGGAAATTCTATCCCTAAGGGGGAGAAATAGTGGATGAAAATTTTTATGGAAATATTTCATTATGAAAGAATTCTTGAAACTAGATCTGTGGGAATTTGTACTTAGTTTCTCGGTTAGAAAAAAAAACCTTACGTGTTTCAGTGGCCAACCCCTAAGAAGATGAAACAGGCGAAGAAAATTTTTTTGAAAAAATTTCGTTATTTCGGTTGGAATTAGGGAATATTATACTGAAAACATTTTTTAAGAAGGGATTTTTCGAAATCCCATCCCTAAGGGGGTGAAATAGGGGATGAAAAGTTTATTGAAAATATGACAATTCTGAAGCTAGAACAACGAAAAATTGGTATTTGGTTGGTCGGTCAGATATAAAAATAATACGTGTTCAAATATTTTTGAAAATTCAACCCCAAACGAGGTGAAATACTGGGTTAATTTTTTTTTAATTCATATTTTTTAAAGAATTACTAAAACATATTTAAAGCCACATCTCTGAAAATTAATAATTCATTTCTCAGTTAGAAAAATAAAAAAAGGAATAAAAACAGATGATTCAGTGCTTTTGGAAATTCAACCTCTATGGGGATGATATACGGGATGAAATTTTTTATGGAAATATTTAGTTATCTCGGTCTGAAATACAGAAATGTTTGTTAGGGGTGAAATTTCTACGGAAATTTCACCTCAATATCTCAAAAGGTAGGATTAACAAAAGCCTCCGACGGCAGCTACGAGAATCGCCTTCTGGTCAGAAGTACATACGGAAACAGACATGCTGCTTCCGCAGCCTTAATTAGATCTTACAGTATATGTGAGCGAAGCAGCGTACGCTAAGCTGGTCTATAGCAACATTATGTATTAGATCGTAAGCCAGTCACAGTTAAACCATTGAAACAATTTCGATGAAATTTGGTGTGATGATAGCTTGAACGCTGAGGCAGAAGATAGGCTACTTAAAAAAAAAATCTACAAGGGTGAAGCAGGGAACGGAACATCCTTTTTTTACATCAGTGAACATGAACCATATTATCAAATTGTAAATTTGTTGCAAAATGTTCAGATTGTATTACGTATACCTATTTCTTCAGCATGATGCTTAGATGTACACACCTGCCTACATCCCTCCGTACACACTTCTCGGCAGCCACAGTGCACGTGCCATGTGGGGCAGTTGGTGGAGCGAAAGAGAGGGGGAGGGAGGGGTTGGAGACGGTTCATCATGAGCTATGCGTACCCGAATAGATAGATACGTGAGGGCAGCTGACGTTACTGCACATACAAACACCTACATCTACTAGAACTTTGTAATAGGAATTTTGAAGCTTCCTGTCTATGGACTGTGCAAGAAAGTTTTGCACCTCCTTCGTGAGCTGCCTGCTACGTGTTTTCCGATCTGCAACATCTTTCTCAGTTCTCATTTGTCCAAAAGAAAATATAGTCACTGTTGCAATGGAGGTGAAAGAGAACCTGTATTATCGGTGGAGTTCGGTAGAGCGCATTGCGAACGGGACAGTGCGGCTTGGTACACTGTTAGACAGTCAGTATGCCCCTAAGGGACTTTTCAAGATTAAACTCTGAGCACAGCGTCACTTTTCGACAGGACAGGCTGTCAGCATCGGACATTACCTGCGTAACATTCATCCGTTTTCTTGAAACACAAACCGTTGAAGATGTGGTGGCCCTGGTCAATATTACTAACTGATGAACTCTACTTACGATTTATTAACAATAATAGGTTACGCGAAGAAAATGCAACAGACCTGTCCACTCCCTATCTGGTGGCAAATGGGAGGGCTATGCCGACCAAGACATTATGCAAACCTCTCCACACTATCAGTTAAGCGTCTAGCCGGCCATTACGAGCCACTTCCCAGCACCGGGCGCAGGTTCTCTTCTTCGAAAAATGTCCGATTTATTTGACCCATGATGATTGTCGTGTAAGATTGTGATGGCGATCAGGCCTCTCATCGCTTCAAACAGTAATTTTAGGCTGCATAGTACCAGGACACGGTCCTCCAAACTGTTGTCCACCACTACAGTCAACGATTAAACTATGGATTCACCTTAAAAGACCATAAGACACGAGCACATCACAACGAAGTTGTGAACACCTTACTCCCGGAAGCAGGCATCACCAGAGTGGAATGGCCTACAGTATCACATAAAAAATTTAACGCAAATCCCAAACACTTGGCAAAGTTTTACAGAAGTTCGAAATTTAGTGCTAACTCCAAAGCGACATGCTTTTAAAAGTTTCCACAGTGAAACCCTGACTCGAATCCTGGCGGAAAATCTAGAGAGGTACTGGTCGGATGTAAAGTACACCAGTGGCAAGACACAAATAATACCATCAGTATCCTATGGCGAAGGTAATGTTACCGATGACTTATATTATTTTCCGAAATTCCTGCACCAAAGGAGATGAAATCTATCTCTCAGAATTCAAATCAAGAACTGCTGCCAACATGACTAGCGTGGAAGTAGGTGGCAACGGTGTAGCGAAGAAGCTCAAATTACTTAAGGAAAGTAAGTCCTCTGGTTCAGGTTGTATACCAGTTAGATTCCTTAACAATCATATACAATCGATCGCTCGTTGAAAGATCCGTACCAAAAGACTGTAGAGTACCACAGGGTGCCCTAAGAAAGAAAATATGAATAATCCGCTGAATTACAGATCCTATATCACTAACGTCGATTTATAGTAGCACTTTGGAACATATACTGTGTTCAAACAATATGTATTAGCTCCAAGAAAACTAATTATTGACAAATAGCCACCACAGATTTAGAAAATATTGTTTTTGTGAAACAAAACTAAATCTTCATTCTCATGAAGTAATGAGTGCTACAGGCAGGAGATCTCAGATTGATTCCATATAACTAGATCGCCAAAAGCCTTGTGATATCGTTCCTCACAAGGGGTTTCTAATCCAGTAGCGTGGTAATGGAGTACGTATCAGTTACGCGACTGGATTCACGATTTCCTGTGGAGATGGTCAAGGTTGGTAGTTTCTGATGGCATGTCATAGAGTACAACAGAAGTGATTTCATTCCCCAAGGAAGTGTTACAAGCCTCTACTGTTTCTGATGCATATGAACGATTTAGGAGACAATCTGAGCAGCCTGTTTAGACTGTCTGCACATGATGTCATTTACCGTATAGTAAAGTCATCAAAAGATCACAACCAATTGCAGAATGATAGATATCAGTATGATGCGAAAACTAAAATAGAAGCTAAATAAAGAAAAGTGTGAGGTCACCCACATGTGCATTAAAAGGCATCCATTAAATTTCGGTTACACGGTAAAACACAGAAATCTGAAGGCTATCAATGCATCTAAATACCTGGATTGCAACTACTAACGACTTACATTGTCCCGATCACATAATGTTGTAAGGAAGAGAAACCAAAGTGTGCGTTTTAATGATAGAACAGTTAGAAGATGCAAGAGGTCTGCTAAACAGAGTGGCTATAATACGCTTGTTCGTCCTCTTATAGAGTACGATATAGTATTGACAGAGGGCACCGAAAGAGTTCAAAGAATGGCAGTTTGTTTTGTATTACGGACGAATAGGATAGTCATGAATGTGATACCCGAGTCGGAGTGACTGTCATTAAGCCAAAAGCGTTTTTCGTTGCGAGGGGAGGGGGGGGGGGGGATATTTCAATGTACAACTTTCTGATCAGAAATCAAAAATATTTTGTTGACACCCACCTACTTAGGGAGAAACGACCATTGAAATAAAATAAGAGAAATAGAGCTCTCACGGAAAGAGTTACGTGCGCTGTTCGTGAGTGGAATGGTAGGGAGACATAGTGAAAGTGGTTCGGTAGACCCTCTACAGGCACCAAGGTGTCAACTGCAGCGTAGTCATGCAGATGTAGATGTTACAGCTCATAGGATGGAGCGACACACTGTTGAATATTACCCAGCAGCATATTTTGATTGCACCGATGTATGAAAGATGTGCATCTCCGAATAGGCATTTTGAGTGTTTTATACTTAATAGTCACGTTGTTTCCCTAATTTCACGAGGCTTCTTCTTCATTCCCTGATCCCCCTGAATCTATCCCCACACATGTTCACAGTTATGTGGGGTTACAATTGGCAGTGTTTCCATTCCTCATGATGATGACGGTGGACGGAGACGTCGAAAGTTCGGGATCTTCATCCAGGCAGTCACAGCTTATAAGCAAAAGGTTTTGCATACGATGTGAGCTATGTATACAAAATATCTATTAGAGCTAATACTTACGTTTACCGTCAATTATTCTTCCCACGTTCTTTTCGATAGTGGAGAAGGATGTGGAGATCAGTTACTGGTAGCAGAACTATCCTTCGCCACACACCGTCATGTGGTTTGACGTGTATAGATGTACATGTAGATTTATCGATTTTATTGCGTAAGTGGAAACATAGTTAAGCGTTCTCTAAAGACTTAACACAAACAATACCAATGCATTTTCAGTAACGTGTATTACCAGCGGGGAGGGGATGGTGTACTTCATACCCACCTTACCGAAAATTAAAAAAGTAACGAAAGTCGCTTATTATGTGATCGAAGGCTTTCCCGGCGTTTGTGTCGTTTCCAGAGCTCTTGGGTGTCCAGCCGGATGCGATCGATGAAGTCCCACGATGTTTCGGAGAATGACCTTTCCGCCATCATCAGGTGGCTCTGATGGAATGAACCACCTGATGATGGCGGAAAGGTTATGCGGAGAAATATTGTGGGACTTCATCGATCGCCTCCGGCTGGACATTCGAGAGCCCTGGAAACAAAGTCGGTTATTGTTGTTAACTTACAACAATAACATACTTTTTAAGGAAATACTGGTGTGTAAACAGGATTCAGACAGTGAAGGGATCTGTTAGCGCAATATTACCAATACCAGCGTGTACTTCCAAGGGGAGGGGGTGGATACGTATAGTGAGCAGCGTAAAAATATTTAAAGTACAAATTAAGTTGATTGTTGTTGAATTTTACTCAAAATATGCTCTTGAAATAGGTTTTGGTGTGTAAATATTCAATACTGCATTCATCGTGAAAACTCACTTCTACTAGCATGACTTAATTTTTTAATTTAACTCAAAAATTAAAGGCATTCATGGATTCAAGTAGAACACTACATTAAAAACAATAAATATTTTTTCAAAATTTTAAAACATGAAGTACCTGACTAGGTTACAATATTTTCAAAAGCTGGGCACAAAGTACTCCTTAGTACTGCGAGGGTTAAACTTTATTGAACAACAATATATGTACAACAGAATTTTCAAGTACTGCGGGCATATGGAATTGGAATACTAAGGCTAATATATTTCCGGCGGTGGTATGAACTTGAAATTTGGCCAGTGTGAAGAAAAGTCTCAAATACACGCATAAAGAGCGGAAAATTTTATGTTTTCGGAATTTGCATCAGTAATTAGCTTTCAGTACTATAGTCAGTAAACACGATCACATTATCGTTTATGGTATTATCTACCAAGGCGTAATTGTCAAAACTCACAAAACTGACAAAGAAGTTGCTATCACATACACACAGCTGCGAGTGACGTACTCATTTCAATTATTACGGCTAAAAGTAGAATCACCCCCCCCCCCCCCCCAACCGACCAAAAGGTGTACCAGAATCTTTTCGGTATGCTTACTTTTCATGTTAGTTTTTGACATGGGTATCAATCCAGGAAAAAAGAATGTTCGGTAAAAAGAGCAGATGAAGGTAAACTGGACACTTTTTTTTATACAGGGTGTTACAAAAAGGTACGGCCAAACTTTCAGGAAACATTCCTCACACACAAATAAATAAAAGATGTTATGTGGACATGTGACCGAAAACGCTTAATTTCCATGTTAATGATCATTTTAGTTTCGTCAGTATGTACTGTACTTTCTCGATTCACCGCCAGTTGGCCCAATTGAAGGAAGGTAATGTTGACTTCGGTGCTTGTGTTGACATGCGAATCATTGCTCTACAGTACTAGCATCAAGCACATCAGTACGTAGCATGAACAGGTTAGTGTTCATCACGAACGTAGTTTTGCAGTCAGTGCAATGTTTACAAATGCAGAGTTGGGTGATGCCCATTTGATGTATGGATTAGCACGGGGCAATAGACATGGCGCGGTACGTTTGTATCGAGACAGATTTCCAGAACGAAGGTGTCCCGACAGAAAGACGTTCGAAGCAATTGATCGGCGTCTTAGGGAGCACGGAACATTTCAGCCTATGACTCGAGACTGGGGAAGACCTAGAACGACGAGGACACCTGCAATGCACGAGGCAATTCTTCGTACAGTTGACGATAACCCTAATGTCAGCGTCAGAGGTAGCTGCTGTACAAGGTAACGTTGACCAAGTCACTGTATGGAGAGTGCTACGGGAGAACCAGTTGTTTCCGTACCATGTACAGCGTGTGCAGGCACTATCAGCGGCTGATTGGCCTCCACGGGTACATTTCTGTGAATGGTTCATCCAACAATGTGTCAATCCTCATTTCAGTGCAAATGTTCTCTTTACGGATGAGGCTTCATTCCAACGTGATCAAATTGTAAATTTTCACAATCAACATGCGTGGGCTGACGAGAATCCGCAAGCAATTGTGCAATCACGTCATCAACACAGATTTTCTGTGAACGTTTGGGCAGGTATTGTTGGTGATGTCTTGGTTGGGCCCCATGTTCTTGCACCTACGCTCAATGGAGCACGTTATCATGATTTCATATGGGATACTCTATCTGTGCTGCTAGAACATGTGCCTTTACAAGTACGACACAACATGTGGTTCATGCACTATGGAGCTCGTGCACATTTCAGTCGAAGTGTTCGTACGCTTCTCAACAACAGATTCGGTGACCGATGGACTGGTAGAGGCGGACCAATTCCGTGGCCTTCACGCTCTCCTGACCTCAACCGTCTTGACTTTCATTTATGGGGGCATTTGGAAGCTCTTGTCTACGCAACCAAGGTACCAAATGTAGAGACTCTTCGTGCTCGTATTGTGTACGGCTGTGATACAATACTCCATTCTTCAGGGCTGCATTAGCGCATCAGGTATTCCATGCGACGGAGGGTGGATGCTTGTACCCTCGCTAACGGAGGACATTTTGGACATTACCTGTAACAAAGTGTTTTAAGTCACGCTGGTACGTTCTGTTGCTGTGTGTTTTCATTCCATGATTAATGTGGTTTGAAGAGAAGTAATAATATGAGCTCTAACATGGAAAGTAAGCGTTTCCGGACACATGTCCACATAACATATTTTCTTTCTTTGTGTGTGAGGAATGTTTCCTGAAAGTTTGGCCGTACCCTTTTGTAACACCCTGTATGTTAGTCGTGATCATGCTTCGTCCAATTTCATAAGGGTTCTTTAAGCAAAAACTGTATTAAACACAATGTGCACTATGGTTAAATGTGAGTTGTAATTTCAGAAAACTTGTGTTAATGTGCTTAGTGGCCGAATTTCGCTTTCAAACTTCACTAAATGGTATTTGGGGCATGGCTTGCTGCATAATTTACAGATGTTATCAGCCTTGGCGACCTGATGTGAACCCCTCCAGAGTGTCTTGCTATGGAAGCAGTTGATGGCAAAACGCATGAACAAGTGAAGGAGTTCGGAGTTCAGTTTTTTGCAGAAACCCGAATTCATTGCATATTTTCCCATTATTTTCTTCGTTTCCTCCCTGGCTTCATTCGGTCTCTCCTTGACACTGTTTAATGTCCTTGCGTCTCCGGAAGTTCGAAGCGTTGTCTAATAGTTTCTATAAAGAAAAATTCCTGTGCTTTTACATAAGGTAGCTATTTCTTTTGAATTTTGAGATCGACAGCTCTTTTTTGAAGTCTCTAGTTTCTTGAGATTTTTCCCTGTCATATGGTCAATATTACTGAATTCAGTGTATGACATCTGGCATAACTTTGAGCTTGAGCAGCGTTATCGCAGTTGCCAGGGATGAATTTTGTACCTAAGCGATATAAACTGCTCTTATCGCTTCTTTTGCGCGCTCTTACATGCGGTGAGAGAATATGGTTTCAGCTGTTTTTAGAGTTACTTCCAAGTATTTGAAGATGGATACGAATTCTAATGTTGAGGGGAGTCTTTCTTAGATATTCTTCCTCATCTTCTAAATTTCATTTCTTTAATACGAGAAACATACTTACCAGATATAAAAATATTCGAAAATGGCTCCAACTTCTAGAAACAACTCTTAACAGACAATGTTATTAATCAAAAGAATTCTGAGAACCCTGGCCATCCTCTAAGAATCACCGTAATTATTAAAAAACTGTAAGTGATGAAAGAAATCTAAACGGATCTGACACTCGAACGTTTACTGACCTCTCAGACATGTACAACTGAAAACGTCAGTATAGAGACAGGGATTAATGATCATGATGTCATCACAACGACTCTGGTTACGAAGTCAATAAATCAGTCCTGAAGGTTAGGAGTGCGTTTCTGCCAGAAATAGCAGCATCTCAGTTAGCAAATGGACTGCACTCATTTAGTACCAGTATGCTGGACGTAGAGGAACTATGGTCAGAGTTTAAACAGATTGTAAATCGTGGTGTGGGCAAGTATGTGCGTAGTAAGTGGATTAAGGACGGACAAGAACCACCGTGAAAATGCTGAGAAAGTAAAGGTTGTTGCACTCTCCGTTCAAATGAGAATGTGCAAATGACGACAAGCAAAGGTAAGTAGAGATTTATGCGCGAACCATACAATAATTACCATCGTCATATCTTAGTAAAAGATGTGGCCGAGAAACCAAGAAAATTCTGGACTTACGTAAAATCGCTAAGCGTATCTAAGGTTTCCATCCAGTCACTGTTTGGCTAGTCTGGTGTGGCAGATGAAATTAGCAAAACGAAAGCCAAAGTTTTAAATTTTGCATATAAGAAATCTTTCAGCCAGAAGAATCGTACTTACATACCGTCGTTTGACCTTTGCACAGACTCCCGTATGGAGAACATAGTAATAAGTATCCCTGGCATAGAGAAACAGCTGAAAGAGTTGAAAACTAGTAAATCATCAGGTCTGGACTGATTCCAAATTCGGTTTTACAAAGAGCACTACGCGGCATTTAAAAAAGCGCAGATGTCTCCCGTACATAATACGAGAAACGAGTAAAAAAACGGAACAGAAAAATTGCAGATTAATATCCTGAACACGGGTTTGCAGCAGAATTCTAGAACATATTCTGAGTTCGAATATGATAAATTTCCCAGAAGTCGAAAAGCTACGTCCACAAATCAGCATAGCTTCAGAAAGCCTCACTAGTGTGAAACTCAGCTGGCCTTTTCTCGTATCGTATACTGCGAACTATAAATGAAGGGCAAAACGCAGATTGCATATTCCTTGGTTTCCGAAAAACATTTCACATGATACCCCACAGCAGACGACGAAGGTACTGTACCTGCATACGGAATAGGTTCCTAGATATGTGAGTGGCTCGAAGACTTCTTAAGTAATGGAACCCAGTACGTTGTCCTCGACGGTGATTATTCATCAGAGACATGTGCAGCGTCAGGAGTGCCCCAGGGAAGTATGATAGGACCGCTATTATTTTCTGTATTTTCTATTTTTACTGATGATGCTATGGTGTACGAGAAGATGCCGAAGATGAGCGACTGTAGGGTGATACAAGATGACTTAGACAAAGTTTCTAGCTAGTGTGACGAATGACAACTCGCTCTAAATGTAGAAAAAATGTAAGTTACTGCGGATGAGAAAGGAAAACAGACCATAATGTTCCGATACAGCTCTATTAGTGTCCAGGCTGACACAATCACGTCGTTTAAATAGCTCGGTGTAACGTTCCAAAGCGATATGAAATGCAACAAAGATGTAAGAATTGTGGTAGGAAAGGCGAATGGTCGACTTCGGTTTATTAGGAAAATTTTAAGAAAGTATGGTTCATCTGAGAAAAAGACTGTATACGGGGTGTTACAAAAAGGTACGGCCAAACTTTCAGGAAACATTCCTCACACACAAATAAAGAAAAGATGTTATGTGGACATGTGTCCGGAAACGCTAAATTTCCATGTTACAGCTCATTTTAGTTTCGTCAGTATGTACTGTACTTTCTCGATTCACCGCCAGTTGGCCCAATTGAAGGAAGGTAACGTTGACTTCGGTGCTTGTGTTGACATGCGAATCATTACTCTACAGTACTAGCATCAAGCGCATCAGTACGTAGCATGAACAGGTTAGTGTTCATCACGAACGTAGTTTTGCAGTCAGTGCAATGTTTACAAATGCAGAGTTGGGTGATGCCCATTTGATGTATGGATTAGCACGTGGTTTTGCAGTCACTGCAATGTTTAAAAATGTGGAGATAGCAGATGCCCATTTGATGTACGGATTAGCACGGGGCAATAGCAGTAGCGCGGTACGTTTGTATCGAGACAGATTTCCAGAACGAAAGTGTCCCGACAGGAAGACGTTCGAACCAATTGATCGGCGTCTTAGGGAGCACGTAACATTCCAGCCTATGACTCGCGACTGGGGAAGACTTAGAACGACGAGGACACGTGCAATGGACGAGGCAATTCTTCGTGCAGTTGACGATAACCCTAATGTCAGCGTCAGAGGTAGCTGCAGTACAAGGTGACGTTGACCACGTCATTGTATGGAGAGTGCTACGGGAGAACCAGTTGTTTTCATACCATTCATATCAGCAGCTGAATGGCCTGCACGTGTACACTTCTGTGAATGGTTCATCCAACAATGTGTCAATCCTCATTTCAGTGCAAATGTTCTCTTTATGGATGAGGCTTCATTCCAACGTCATCAAATCGTAAATTTTCACAATCAACATGCGTGGGCTGACGAGAATCCGCACGCAATTGTGCAATCACGTCATCAACACAGATTTTCTGTGAACGTTTGGGCAGGTATTGTTGATGATGTCTTGGTTGGGCCTCATGTTCTTGCACCTACGCTCAATGGAGCACGTTATCATGATTTCATAAGGGATACTCTACCTGTGCTGCTAGAACATGTACCTTTACAATATGTGGTTCATGCACGATGGAGCTCGTGCACATTTCAGTCGAAGTGTTCGTACGCTTCTCAACAACAGATTCGGTGACCGATGGATAGGTAGAGGCGGACCAATTCCGTGGCCACCACGCTCTCCTGACCTCAACCCTCTTGACTTTCATTTATGGGGGCATTTGGAAGCTCTTGTCTACGCAACCCCGGTACCAAATGTAGAGACTCTTCGTGCTCGTATTGTGTACGGCTGTGATACAATACGCCATTCTCCAGGGCAGCATCAGCGCATCAGGTATTCCATGCGACGGAGGGTGGATGCATGTATCCTCGCTAACGGAGGACATTTTGAATATTTCCTGTAACAAAGTGTTTTAAGTCACGCTGGTACGTTCTGTTGCTGCGTGTTTCCATTCCATGATTAAAGTGGTTTGAAGAGAAGTAATAATATGATCTCTAACATGGAAAGTAAGCGTTTCCGGACACATGTCCACATAACACATTTTCTTTCTTTGTGTGTGAGGAATGTTTCCTGAAAGTTAGGCCGTAGCTTTTTGTAACACCCTGTATAGGACGCTAGTGCGACCTATATTTGAATACTGCTCGAGTGTTCGGAATCCGCACGAGGTCGGATTAAAGTAACACGTCGAAGCAAATCAGATGCGGGCTGCTAGATTTGTTACCGGTTAATTAGACAACGCGCAATTGTTACGGAGAAGCTTCGGTAACTCAAATGTGAATCTCTGGAGGGAAGGCGACGTGCTTTTCAAGAAAGACTGTTTAGAAAATTTAGGGAACCGGCAATTAAAGTTGACTGCAGAAGTCTCCTTCTACCGCCAACATACCTTTCGCACAAAAGACCACGAAAATAGGATACGAGACTGCCATATAGGCAGTCGTTTTCCCAAGATCTATGTGCGAGTGGAACACGAAAGCAAGCTACTGGTAATGGTACAAAGCCCCATCCGCCAGGGACAATACAGTGGCTTGCTCAGCATGTATGTAGCTGTAGATGTGTAAATGATTTTGGTGGACACAGATACCGGTTACAAATTAACGGCATATTCTAGCCACTATTATTCACACTTGATTACACTCAATTATCTAATTTCATGTTTTTCACGTCATCTCCTCTACCCTCCTTTCTTGTCTGTGATTCCTCAAGTGAGGTGGTACAATATTTATAGACAATAGACATAGATTTGGAAGAGAGGAGAAGAGGGGGAGTACGTTCTTAAATCCATATTCAACACTTTAAGTTAGGTTCGCCGCGGTTTTCGTATTGTAGGTAAGGCGAGTGACTACACTGTATCTTAAAATAACTTCAGTCTCTTCTGTTCAACACCGTTCTCCAATGGAGCGAATGTTTTTCCTCTGCTGGCAGAGTCAACGAGGGCGCCCGAAACTTTTAACTTTCCTCAGTTTCTCCGTAAAGGTTTAGTTGGCCATGGCGGGCGCTGTACTAACTTTGCTCTAAAAGAAAGAAGATAAAAAAACGTCCCCTACTTTACTGGCGAAGTATCGCCGGTGTGAATAAGTTTGTGAATAGATTTCCGTGGCCGTTTATTAGCAGCTGGTCATTCACTCTCAGTGAGGGGTATAAATTTAGGCAGTGTAGTTCGCAGTGGGAGCCAAAACATGTGATAATTTCAGCAAACCGTAATACGGATCACAGTTGTGAAAAACCTTGCCGGCTGTGAAGCGCAGTGATTCGGTATGTGTAGGTTGCAGTATTGCAGAGTGTAAATTCATTGTAAGCTTAGTGTGGAGTGTAGAGTAGAGTCAGAGTCTGCAAGTGACGCTTAACGGTTGTAATAGAAAAAAAAGGTGAAACGAGAGATCGAGTAGCATTAGAATGATATGGATGAACTTCATCGAAGATAATTTTTTTACGTGAAGCACACGATCCGTGTCCTTGAGTATGATATTTATCACTAGGGGAAAGTCTGATTTTATGCTTTCGTCATGTAAAAATTTGCAGTCAGGTCCAGAAATTTCGAAGAAAGGAAGATAAGCTAATGCTCTTAATTTCATATGAATGCCACTGGATTTCATATTTCTACCAAACTGCCATACATAATGAAATATGTACCTAACTTAGTATACGGAGAGGGAAATGTCGACCCATGGTGTTGTGTCATGTTTATTCGCTGCAGATACCACGAAAACGCAATGAAACTGCTTTGTGCCGAAAACTGGTGACCTTAATTTTCCACTATCTACTAACTGATTTTGAATCGCATCCATTAATGCTTATAGCCACTGTGCTACTCTCAGAAGTTTATGGCGAGCTGTTCTGAAGCGAAGTAAAAGTTCTCAGGTGATAAGGTACTGAGCTCCGACATTGCACACCTGTATTTCTCTACCCATATATAGAGCTTATTGCATGCAGAGTTGCAGAGGTCCACTACCCTTCATTCAGACAGATCATACAAGCAATGGCTTTATCTTTCTCAGAAGAGGACGAAGTGACACGAAAAGGAGTTCTGTGCGTGGTGAGGGCTTGGCAAACTTGCCGAATGTTGGTGATGTTGAGGAAGGAAATTGACAACGAGGGAAGCAAACACACTTAGAAGAATGTTATGGAAGCGACCCATTTATTGTTGTTTGGTACGCACACTGATGGAAAACCCGATAGAACCATCGTTCAAATTTCATATTGCTGACGAAGTTTGCTGGTGATTATATTCATCATAGAAAATTACTTGTTTACTAGAATGAGTTTCCTATAACGTCAAGGAAGAAAAACAGAATTTTGGTATAGAAACCAATGTTGGTACTAGATCCAGTTTACAAAGAACGAGGACCAGTTAGGAGGTGATCAAAAATACAGACGTAACGGAGAGAGGAAACGCTGGAGCCAAGAAGAAGAAGTTCCTAACTATTAGAATGACGTAAGGCGCAACAGACAGAAAATCCAATAGAAAAGTATGGATGACCATGTTCCACAGCTGCTGAGGTATAAGAAGTAGTTTTTGGCTCTTCCTGAAAATTAAGACACGCAGAAAGACCCATGAACATCATAAAGATAAGCAGGAAGAAGCAGTTAATTATTCTACAACACATTCTTCATATTCGCAAGACGATATCGAAAAGAAAGAACTTCTAAATTCTCAGACATAAGTGACAAACCACCTACTTTTTCAATTAATAATATATGTTCTTTAATATTAAATATAGCCATAGTCTACAGTCACTCACCGCTTCCCCCGCCCCATCCCAACTCGCGCCAAACTTCCTCTTCTTCTCCCCAATCCCTTCCATCACTACCCTCTTTCCATCCCTTCATATCTTTACCGCGTCATGTTTCTGCTGCCAACCACAACGATATACACACAAGAATACAAAAATGAACTTTCAAAGACTCCGTTCGCTATGTTGGCAACTCTTACGAACCACCTACAACGCCAATATTACCTATAATTCAAAGTTATACAAAGTTTTTCTATAACAACCAAATGTAGCTAAAAATAGCGGTTTCTAAAAGCGAAAAAAGTGAGCAGAGGAAGCGTTACTAAACATTACTCCGCAAACATAGGGTAGAGAAACCAGTTCTCATCAATGCATGGGACCAGAGTAATAAACGGCGTAGGCAACATGCACAAAACATCAAATTCTTAAGAAAAGTTATTTTAGGTGTAGAGTAGCTGGTACGTAAAAACGAAAGACGTATGCAAAATGTCTACTTAATTATCAGTGATGATGATTCCTATACATCATGTGTTATGGAATGTGTCTGGAATGACTTATCATTTAAAAATAGCTACTGATTACTCAAAAGCGACCAGTACGTGGTGTTCTCTCGCAGTTATCTTGTGAATGCCTCTTCAAGGAGTTAAAAATTTTACCGAGATCTTGAGACGAAGCATTTTAGCCAGTCAATTTTTCCATAAATAATAATTTGAGGAGAGTAGTAATGATCACCGGTAGAACCACAGAAGAAAAAAATTACTATATTACTTATTACAAAAAGTGTCAGTGGCTAAGAAAGTCGTCACAAAAAAAAAACTTTTAATCATTTGCACCAAGATGTCTGACACGTACAAGGTGATCCTACTACTCCATAGACGAATATTTGCTAAAGACTTGGTAGCGTATGCTACTAGAAGAATTAAATGTATGTGTATCATTAGTTACATCAGTAATGTTAGATATTAATGTGTTCACTATTATTGAATATAAACAAGTGTGGTGTTTGGTAGCCTGTGAATGGCCAGCATGGAACCATATTTACAAATATTTTTGACGAGTTCTCATAAATCGTTAAATAACAACTTGAAAATGTAAAATTATGTAATTTTTTATTCTTCGTAGATACATGTCAAGTATTCCTGTTAAACACTGAAATGGCCGTAGCACGCCATTAGACGCGCCAAAATTAACTGGAGCAGCACACCGATACGAGTGGAGTATCGTGCGGGAATTCCTTTTTTGCATTTGAAGGGAAACGGCGGTGCTACAATACATGCTGACTTGTTGAAAAAAACCGCAGCAGCTAATAAATAATTCTTTATTAGTGTAACCGGTTTTGCAACCTAAAGTTGCTACATCAGATAGAAAAAGAGACATTGGAGGAAAAATTAGAATATTTTCTGACAAGAGGTTCACTGAAATAAACATGTAACTTCCATGATGTTTAGATGGTAAATATACGAAGTGGACAATACCCCTCAAGAGAATCGGATACTAAGTTAGCAGAATACTCACATTCAAAACATTTACTACAAAACGTAGAGCCGGCCGTGGTGGTCTCGCGATTCTAGGCGCTCAGTCCGGAACCGCGAGACTGCTACGGTCGCAGGTTCGCAGGTTCGAATCCTGTCTCGGGCATGGATGTGTGTGGTGTCCTTAGGTTAGTTAGGTTTAAGTAGTTCTGGGTTCTAGGGGACTGGTGACCACACATGTTAAGTCCCATAGTGCTCAGAGCCATTTGAACCATTTGAACAACACGTAGAGGTTACAGGGACTGCCGTCACATTCTGTCAGGTTAAATTAACAGGAACGGCAGTCAAAATAAGAGTGGCGGAATGAAGGAGACGACCATTACAAGTGCCTCAAGTTCTAACAAGAAATATGGATAACAATAAAATCAGTTATATCAACCGGACTAATGAATGGAGAAAAGATTATAAAACAAAGTCTGTAGTAACGCCGACACACCGCTACGAAAACGGCAAAGGCCCAAATATAATCAAGCAAGCTAATGCTGAACGTTTTTTGGGACTAGCGAGGTGTAGTGCTAACAGAACATGCTTTTAAATGGGAAAAAGTCTTAGCAGTGTACTACCGAAATTGTCAGACAAGGCCACAGGAGGCTGCAAAGACAGAGTGTCGCGGGTAGCTGTGCAAGGGGGCTTAATGCTCCACTACAATACCCCATCTCATTCTGGACAGCTGCTTTTATGGGCTTTCAAATGGGGGATCGAATGAAGGGTAGAGCCACGGGTCGCAACATATCTGAAATGTAACGTCCACTGCTCGAAGTGCCGTCAATGCGAACAACAGGTCACCGTGTAACCAGTGGCACCCATACCATCACGCCGGGTGATACGCCAGTATGGTGATGACGAATACACACTTCCAATGTGCGTTTACCGCGATGTCGCCAAACCCGGATGCGACCATCATGATGCTGTGAACAGAACCTAGATTCATCAGAAAAAATGATGTTTTGCCACTCGTGCACCCAGGTTCGTCGTTGAGTACACCATCGCAGGCGCTCCTGTCTGTGATGCAGCGTCAAGGGTAACCGCAGCCTTGGTCTCCGAGCTGATAGTCCATGCTGCTGCAAACGTCGTCGAACTGTTCGTGCAGATGGTTGTCCTGCAAACGTCCCCAATTGTTGACTCAGGGATCGAGACGTGGCTGCACGATCCGTTACAGCCATGCAGATAATATGACTGTCATCTCGACTGCTAGTGATACGAGACTGTTGGTATCCAGCACGGCGTTCCGTATTACCCTCCTGAACCCACCGATTCCATATTCTGCTAACAGTCATTGGATCTCGACCAACGCGAGCAGCAATGTCGCGATACGATAAACCGCAATCGCGATAGGCTACAATCCGACCTTTATCAAAGTCGGAAACGTGATTGTACGCATTTCTGCTCCTTACACGATGCATCACAACCACATTTCACCAGACAACTGCTGTTTGTGTATGAGATATCGGTTGGCAACTTTCGTGATCTCACCACGTTGTAGGTGTCGCCACCGGCGCCAGCCTTGTGTGAATGCTCTGAAAAGCTAATCATTTGCATATAACAGCAACTTCTTCCTGTCGGTTAAATTTCGCATCTGTAGCACGTCATCTTCGTGGTGTAGCAATTTTAATGTCCAGTAGTGTATTTCTCCCCCTCCTCTCCCCGCCGCCCCTACCGTTCGTCAGACATGCCACTCAGTGACTTCTTCCTCTTTCCTCGGCTGAAGAAACTATGGCATGGTAGAAGTTTGCAGCGCGAGGATGAAGTGATCAGTCAAGTGAAACGTTTCTTAACAGTCAAAATGCAGACTTCTACTAACAATATATCCACCAAGTCATCCATCCTTCCGGAAAATGCGTTGCATTTAAAGGTGAATGCGTGAAAGGCTAACACCGCCACCAAGTTCTATGGTGGCAGATTGGTTTCTCTGAAGTAGTCATTAAAACTACCCACCATATGTAGTTTATAACCAGTCAGTCCGTTTCGATCAAAATCGTCAGAATGGTACACAGAATTTCTAACTAACTTATCAATAAGATGAAATGCGTCTTGTGAAAAAATAAGTTAATTTGTTGTAACCTTAAGGAGAGATTTAAAAAAATAAATGCTATTTTACATCTTTGAAATTTTTGCTATAGATCCCTTAATGACTTGGCTGTAATCGAATTACAAGTACGTCTAAGAAGTATGGACTACATAAAGGACTCTGGCACACTGACAGCCACCAAAGTAGTCAAGATAATACGTATCAGTCAGAGACTTGCATCTGATGCACTGCTGGCAAGGCACAAAATTCGAATGAGAATTTTCGCAGTGTCACTTGTTTCAAGTATCCCCAAGAAAAAAAAGGAAAAAAGTACTTTTTGGTTTTGCGGAAGCTCTTCCTCAGTTGAGACTGTTTGAAGACTTAAGGAAGCCGGAGTTTCAACTTTCATCACAATCCCAGAAGAAGATCTCTTTATTTAGAGAACAACGACGGATCAACCACTGCACAAGATGCTGCCTACAAAAGGAAAAATTCAAGAAAAAGGCTAACCTGGTCTTGAAATTACAAGAAGAAGAAGCCTCAAATGTTGAAGTGTGTGTGAATCTTATGGGACCAAACTGCTGACGTCAGCGGTTCCTAGACTTACACACTACTTAAAAACAACACACACACCCATGCCCGAGGGAAGGACTCGAACCTCCGCCGGGAGGGGCAGCGCAGTCCGTTACATGGCGCCTCAAACCACGTGGCCACTCCACGCGAAAGAAGCCTCGCAGGAGCGGAAAAGGAGAACCTATGCTTCTGGTGAATTTTAATGGGTGCATGTTTCGTTCTAGAATTCGCTTTTTCATAAAAATCAATTTTCCCGTAAATTAGTTTTTCTAAGATCAATGCCAACCTTTTTTATCGTAAACATTTACCAATCTCAATGAAATTTTTGCAGGAAGTACTCTTGAGGTATTTGCATGCTTATACGCATTATTACCATCGGAAATGTAGTCTGTCTATTTTTTGTCATATTTATGTAGGAATGATTAAAGAAAATTTAAGTTTGAAATTTGTAAAAAAGGCTAAAAGTAAATTAATAGCGTTTCTCAAAAAACTAATGGATAGAAATATTGAAGAATGCCCAAGTATCTACTTAAAAATCGATAATGTGTTAATTCAGGTCTGAGCACCAAACGTAAGTTTTCAAAAACACCATTAAAAACCATATTAAAAGTTCATAACTCAAAAGGCAATGATGTGCAGGAGTTCAAACCTTGGGTATTCCTAATAGACATGATTTTAAAATTCGGTTGAAATCGGCAGAGCAGAAGAAAACTTCAATTTTTGGGTGGAGTCTCCCCTCAAGACGTGAGAAACCAATAATGTACAGTAGAAAAAGCAGAGCTAAATATGGAAAAGTAGCAGTTAAAAACTATAGACTTAGTTATCACCTAAACACCTTCCAGCACCGGTGTAAGCATGCAGACGTCGAATTGCGGAGAACTCGCCGTGGCCTTGCGTCCGTTTTCGTACCCATCGATGAAAAACTGCTGATATCATTGTGGAGCACGTGAAGTGGTCTGTTGTCGTAGGAGTCGATGTTTCTCATTAGACTGAGAATGTAAATTTGCACTTGTCAATGGATCCTGTTTATTGATGGCGGAGTCGCAGTTTCCGACTGATGCGTACCCATCGCTAGTAAATGATACTGCCATGGGAGCCAAAGAGCAGGTTAAAGGAAAGGAACGAAGGGGCTGCCATTATACAAGAGTGCAGTTGATCAGCAGCTACTGTTGAGGGCGGCCGGCCGGAGTGGCCGAGCAGTTCTTGGCGCTACAGTCTGGACCTGCGCGACCGCTACGGTCGCAGGTTCGAATCCTGCCTCGGGCATGGATGTGTGTGATGACCTTAGGTTAGTTAGGTTTAAGTAATTCTAAGTTCTAGGGAACTGATGACCTCAGCAGTTAAGTCCCATGGTGCTCAGAGCCATTTGAACCATTTTAACTGGGGCGCTCCCTGATTATATACAGGGGCTGGACAAAAACATGGAACCGCCGCGAGAAATACATGCTTGAACATAAATGCAGATGCTACCCTAGGGCTGGCCGCTGTGGAAGACCGGTTCTAGGCACTTCAGTATGGAACCGCGCGACCGCTACAGTCGCAGGTTCGAATCGTGCCTCGGGCATGGACGTGTGTGGTGCCCTTAGGTTAGTTAGGTTTAAGTAGTTCCAAGTTCTAGGGGACTGATGACCTCAGATGTTAAGTCCCATAATGCTCAGAGCCATGTGAACCATTTTTGCTAGCCTAGGCTGCATGTTACGCTGTTGTATTTGACCACGAATCGAACTTGTACAATGTCCTCAATACTTTCAAGTGGCAGTCGTTACAAGTATAGTGTTTTCGAACGTGGGCAAGTTGTTGGTGCCCTTACAGCGTGTACTTCGGTAGCCAAGGGAGACAAAGTGTTTGGTGTTTCAAGAGGCACGTTATGCAAGATTTATGCTGCACACAAGGAAAGTGTGCTACGTCATAACGTGGATGAAAGTGTGTGTTGACTGATCGTGACAACCGGACACTGAACAGCATTGTTACGTAAAATAAGGAGACGACAGCTGCAAAAGTCGCTGCTGAGCTGGGTGTCGCACTCGTGAGCCGCGTGAGCACCCAAAAAATATGAAGGAGCACCAGTAGCTGGGAACTGTAGGAAAAGTTGGAATTCTAGAACCTCTCATCAGTGATGCAAATGCCCATAACAGGAAAACTTGGCGCTGACGGCACTGGAAGAAAGTCATTTGGTCAGATGAGTATTGTTTAGCACTGTTTCCAATTTTTGTCCGAGTTGACATCTCTAGAGTGAAGCATGGTGAGGTTTGGTAACGATTTGGGCAGCCATATAATGGTATTCCATAGGACCCATGTTTACTCGAAGCTCACATTACTGCCAAGGATCATAAGACCATTTTGGGTGATTCCGTTGTAACGATTCGTTGAATGTTACTTACGTTTCTTCTGCCTGGTTCACTGATGAATAAATGCGAAATTTTCGTGCTTCACAAAATTTATTGACATTAATTGGCATCCGAACTGTAAACAAAACACAGACTTCACTGGTCTCCTTGACTTCCAAAAGTAGCTTCAAATCAGACTTACAAAACATCAACTTAACAACTCACAGCCTCGCTGCGTCGCTTTATATAGAATTTTACTAATAACTTCCAAAATAAAGTATTATTAATTTTGTACAATTTTGATGTTACAATTAAAATTTACAAAACGTAAAGAAATTGATGTTACAGCTGAATAAGGTATAAAATACAATATTCAAGGACAATCTTTATAGTAATTTTTTTTAGGTTTCCGTAAGAAAATCATTATGAACTTTAATTACAATAATGTCTTTCGTATTATTTAGGTACGTAATTAATTACAGTTTGGATTTGGCTACTAATATGTAGTGGTAGTACAGCGTGCTTTATCCGATTAAATACATAGAACATACAAATAAAAACCTCAAATTCTGGAAATTGCAAGACTGTGAGGTGTAAACATTTGGAGAGTTAGTTAGAAATTTAATTACAAAGAATATTAATTACAGAGGAAGTCATAAAAATAAATAACAAATGAAAATACAGCGCTTGGTAATAACTGTTTCTCAAGATAGTAAGGTCTAGGGTTACTGGATTTATAAATAACAATTTTGTTAATTAGAAGCATTGATTTTTCATGGTAACGTCTCTGCAGTCTCTAGTTATTTATTTTTAAGGACTTACTACTTCAATTTCTTGATTACTTAATTAATTTAGTATATGTGCATAATTTTATCAATGACGACAATCCACAGATAATTACGGCAACGCACGCCCTTCTAGAACATTCCACATGCCTTTGCAATGAATATCAAGTTTTTATCAAACAGGACAGAGTGATAAATATAAAGACACACATACAAGGCCTTAGGAAGCACTGAATTGTCTGATAACTATCCGGATGCATAAAAAAAATATGGTATCGGGCATTTCATATGAGTCATGGGGGAGGCTGTACCGTTATACACCCCCCCCCCCCCCAGACACTCTTACAAGCATTACTGCTAAATACATAAGAGTAATCGAAAAAAATCAAAAACGTTTTCTTTTCTTAGCTGTCACTCCAGTCACTGGTTCACATTGCACATATTAAGGAATTGGCAGCTCACAATCATCAGTCCTTTTGCGCTGACCATCTTGTGTCTGCAACCCCTCTTTTTATGACAGTCTCTACCCTGCAATAGCACAGTCCACTATTAGTTTCACAGTTTTTTAATTTTCACTTCCAAGTAGTCAGGTAAGGATCTTGGATACAGTTATCTAGGTAGGAACAGGGATGAACCCATTACTCAAGGTACTCGTGTAGGTTACAATTAATGTCACATTAGGTATGAATATATCAAAAGCATTCACATATTATCCTATACTATTTACAAACAAAATCACACAAAATTAAGCATCTCTAAACTGTAAAGATTTTCCTATATACAGATTAAAGTTAATTGACCAAAAATGAATTATATATGGATCCTTTCTTTTTGATTAGTATTTCAGTATATTTCAGTAAACAGTGTATTTGACCCCCAGATATCATTTAACTCTTTATCATATAAAACGAACTCACAGACTGCTCATCATTACATCATGTTGTAATAAGAAATCTTTCACAAAATGTCTTTTGTCACAGTGCAACTTGTCCATTTAGTAATACATGTACATCTTTACTGTTGTCCATTTGTTCATCTCATTAGTAAATTCATAAAATCCTGTAATTCTCAAAGAAGCACCCACAAATCAAAGACATGCTCTACAGAGTATAACTACAATAGCTGGTCAGTCACTATTGTAGGAAAGTCAAATTTAGTACACTCTTTACATTTTCAAATTATTCCTCAAATAATGGCACTCAATAGTCATATTACATACAAAAGACGTATACTACAGTGAATGGATAGGATTTTCGGTACGTGATAATTTCATTACAGGTTTGTAGATGAGTAAAAGATGTAGCATCCGAAAACAAAAAGAAGAGACCTAGTGCTCCCCACGCACTTGACACAAAGATGTGTCCTACTGAGGGCTTTAACATCATCTTAATTTTTCTTGGTGTTTGACATTTACTCCATATGGTTTGATAAAAAATGGTTCGTGAGGTTTTAGAGTAAGTCTACATTTACTGTTTTTCACTTTTTCAGGTTTCTCACTAAACACATCTTTGCAGTCCCACAGCAAACTACCTAATTGATCTGTCTGTTCTTCATCTAGACTTCCAGCTTCTTTTAGTTTGGTGGCCACAAATACAGCATATTTGTCTTCACTGCATTCTTCGTCATTGTCCTTCTTGTTAATGTCAATTTTTTCAGTTACATCATTCTTACCTGCCTGAATTTTACTTACAGCTACATGAGATGATTTCTTGATGTCATGTAGCTGTTTTACACACTGTTTACTTTTCCCAGAACTGAATTCGCTGTAAGCCTGCTGACTGGTTCTACTTTCCCAGTTGGAATGCAATTCTTCACAAATAATCTTGATGACCCTTTTTACTCTGTCGCTGTCACTATAACATTTGTAAGTATCCCATAAAATTTCTAGCATCACATCTAAATTATAATGTCTGTCCACATGTTGCTAAACTGATGATACCTTCCCAGTTTCCATTGGTACAATCTGGTTCTCATATTCTTCACAAATACTACTGACAGCACCTTCCTCGCCATTAATTAAACCTTCTTTAACATCCATATACACCATGCTGTCTAATTCTTCCTCCCATTCATCATTACTACTGTCACTTTCACTATCCACATCGTCACACATACTATCATCACCAATACTAGGCACTTCCACAACGTCTTTACAATGATCATTATAACTGTTGACAAGTACACCAGTACAAGTATCATCACATAAGTGCTTAACAGTGATTGATTCTTCCTCAATTAATCTACCTAATCCAAACTCATCAGGATTATTATCAGAACCAACATTTTCTTCGCAAATTTCTTTGGCATACTGATTATAAAGACCTCCTCTAACGGAACCTCTTCAACATTCTTACAGATGCTACTACTTCCATCTTCAAGACTTTCATTCATACTATTCCAGAATTTACTGTCAAACTATAATTAATTTGCTAATCCGATGTGCTGTTGAAGTACTGTAAGAAACTACTAATGTGATGATATACGGAAATTTTATTATCAATATAATATTCTGCGCATCTTTAAATATTCTAATGGCTGCACTTAGGAACTTTCAGATTTTCCCTGTTCACATGCATCTGTACGAACAGGCGCTCAGTCCCGTAAACATCGTACTTTATCCAGAGTCGTCTTTTGTCAACGTTGCGTAAGAAGCGTTCCAGATTCCTGAAAATTCAAGATGGAGCAACGTACGCTCCACGTGGTCTCATAAATACGCCTTGGGTGACAGACTGGATGCCGTTGCAGGCTCCCGTAGTGATGAAACATGACGTAAACACACGAGTCACAACGCAGCTATTTGCAGATGAGCGATTTACGAGCTCTCACACTGGATGCCAGAACACGCGCTGGAATTGCGTGTTCCGTGTCCTAGATAGCCTGCGTCTCTCACATCTTCTGCTGTGACTTTGCCAACTTTCATGTTTAGCAAGGAGCTATTTTCTTTCCTAATGTGCTGGTCACCACACTTAGAGGATAACGAATGAGACGGAGTCCTAATCATTTACTTGTGACTCACAATATAAACTCCGAAACACTTACTCATCCTTACACACACACAAATATTCCCGCCCTCCCGACCCCATACACACATGCAAGGTGTTCAGCGGAGGAGTCCTTGATTCAAGAATTTAATATTTCTAAAACGAAGGTTCATAGACGAGTACAACAAAAGTTATGTCTGTTGTTAAAACTGTAACCATTTTATACGGAAGCTATACGTAAGTTTCGAAACAGTTCGAAAAGCTCCTAACAGATGGAGACGTGCTCTGTGTATTAGCATGCATAATTAAACCCGTCCTCTACAAGCAGTCTTTGCACAACACAGTCTTTTCTAAAGGACTACCAGTCGCAGTACGGAGGTGGCGCAAACGAACAATGACACTTGCTGTTGCATCCTACAGTGAATCAACAGAAATGGATTCAGATATCACACAGATCGATAATTTAAGCTCGCCATGTGTGGTGGGATGGCTTCGGTAGACGTATCACAAAAAGTAATCACAAGGAGTCAGGTCTGGCGAATATGGAGGCCGGTCCCTACCTGCGCTAATAAATTTGCTATAATCCAACGCACTGGCTCTATTCTCGACGCATTCATCAAGAAAGCGAAACAACCGTTCGGTCCGATGTAATCTGGTCCCATATTGCATGAACCGCATCTGCCTGACCGTTCACCAAAATGTTTCAAAATTGCAACGTGACGTTCACTAATGATCGTTTCTCGCGTGAAAAAATGGCCAATAATGCCTCTGCTGGATGCCGCAACCGGAAGAGTAAATTTAGGAAATATAGCGGTTTTGTTTATCAGAAGTGGGGATTTTCAGACCCCACAATCGCGAGTCTTGTTTATCCACGTCTCCGTTCAGGTGGAAGACTGCTTCATCTGTGAACCCGATTCAGTCAACATCAAATCCGTATTTTCAATTATCATGCGAATCTCGCTAGCGACGTCAGTTACCTATCGCAGTGCAGGTACGGCTATGGTTTGATGGTTTTGGATGTTGAATGGAAATATTTGTAGGTTCTGTCTCGATATTTTTTGCGTGCTGGAACGCTTCAAATCAGTCTCTACTGCAATTCATCCGACAGATATCCTTGGATTCTGCTGAATAATTCGAGAAACCATGTTGCCCTTTTCAGGAGTAACTATAGTTTGCGTGGGGCCAACATTCCCTGCTACACTATTGGCCATTAAAATTGCTACACCAAGAAGAAATGCAGATGATAAACGGGTATTCATTGGACAAATATATTATACTAGACGTAACATGTGATTACATTTGCACGCAACTGGGTGCACAGACCCTGATAAATCAGTACACACAACAACCATCTCTGGTCGTAATGACAGCATTGTTACGCCTGGACATTGAGTCAAACAGAGCTTGGATGGCGTGTGCAGGTACAGCTGCCCATCCAGCTTCAACACGATTACAGGCTCATCAAGAGTAGTAAATGGCGTATTGTGACGAGCCAGTTGCTCGGCCACCATTGACCAGACGTTTTCAGTTTGTGAGAGATCTGGAGAATGTGCTGGCCAGTGCAGCAGTCGAACATTTCATGTATCCAGAAAGGCCCGTACAGGGCCTGCAACATGCGTTCATGCATTATCCTGCTGAAATGTAGGGTTTCGCAGGGATCGAATGAAGGGTAGATCTAGGGGTCGTAACACATCTGAAATGTAACGTCCACTGTTCAAAGTGCCGTCAGTGCGAACAAAAGATGATCGAAACGTGTAACCAATGGCACCCCATACCATCACGCCGGGTATTTCGCCAGTATGGCGTTGACGACTACACGCTTCCAATGTGCGTTCACCGCGATGTCGCCAAACACGGCTGCGACCATCACGATGCTGTAAACAGAACCTGGATTCATCCGAAAAAATGACTTTTGCCATTCGTGCACCCAGGTTCGCCGTTGAGTACCCCATATACTTTGTGGTCGTGCATACATGAGGTCAAGTCAGGTTTACTCTGCAGTCATGTGTCCTCTTTCCATCATAATACTGGGGGAAATGGTAGTCATGTAGGAGGAGAGGCTACATATTAAAAACTGTATTTGTGGTTTGACTGGAAATGGTGTATCTTTCTGCGATTTGAAAAAATATGAAGTGATTGAGTAGCTGAAATTTGTCAACACAATGGTTGAAATTCAGCAAAGAGAGAAAACTTCCCAGTTATTGATACAATACATTCAGCTTGCCACTTTGGCGTTGCATTTCATCCAGGCAGAGCGTATGGGGAATTGAGAGCTCCATATAGAATGTGTGAGAGCTATGCTCCCAATATTCCATGAAAGTGGACACTTTCTTTATGCTAAGGCGCGTCATCTGTACCTCCAAGACATGTGAAAACTGATAGAAACAATGAAACCAGCGGAGTTCAATAAATTCACCAAGGACAGCTTCTTCATGGCTCGACGCTCTGATAAGTATTGCTGTGGAGTATGGCCCGACATGACGATAGAACAAACGTTTATGAAGAATCTGAAGAGAGTTGGAGTTGTTTCACAACCAAGAGGTTCCACCGATAGTTTATGAACCAATGTATTAGTGGTATACCAGTAGCCCATCACGTATATGAAGCTATGGAACAGTTTTGAAATTTACATTCGGTTTCGAATGATCAGCATATTGAACTGAGGAGTGGGAGGGTAGAAATTGACCAGAAAATTGGCAGAACATTTCAGCTATGGTTGCAACAACATACTCCATTTATTTATAAGGGGCAATTGTATTCATGAGGATCTGGATTAGTAGCTTCTCAGGATGTAAACTGCTACAAAGCTGTGTCTATTGGTGAAGAAGCTCTTCGAACAATAGTTACTGTCTCGCCAATATTTGGTTCACTCAAGCGATCCATCATGGTTAGGACAATGTGCATGTCAACTGTTCGGCTTGAAAAAAAAACTGAAATAGATGCAACTCAGTTATTTCAGAGAATACTGTGCACGTTTCATTCACCTGATGATTTAAAGGGTAGCTTCACGTACCAATTATAGTGATGAGGAAAACAAAATAGTCGTCGCTGTACTATCTCTTCAAACAAGTACCTGAAAGGAATGTTGACAAAAATGATTCGAAGTTCTTAGCTATAGATGGAGGGTTTCTTATCCACCATATCGTGTGACCGATGACCACGATGTTTGGTTTCCACCCCCGAATCCCCACCCCTGCCATTCGTGTGGCTCAGAATGGAACTTTTGGTGACATATAAAAACCTTAATAGCCTATATTTAGAGACATTATAAAAATTGTGTTGCTGCTGTATTTTATGTATACTCAGAAAGTTCTCTGAACATAAAAACTATTGAACGCCTTTCTTAGTAACAGTCCACCTTTTTTAGTAACCTTAGCAATAAGCAAACATTTAGTACACAGCTTGTGCAAAACTAGACAGTTTTGGTATTGGAACCAGGATTGCGGATGATGATGCAGATGTTGAAATTGTTGAAAAAGCAATAAATGCCTCAAAATTTTATCAGCAAGAGATTATAGTGGGTCAAGATGCAAATCTTCTTGTGTTACTTATCGCTCTTGCTCCAGACTACACAGATATATCCCTGATGAAGGAAGTTAAAGATACCATCAGAACAAGATGTTACAGTGCTAAAAATATACATAACTCCTCACTCTCTCATTCATCAATGCAAAAATTCAATATAGTAAATTCATGCAGTAAATGGTTGCATCAGAACTTCAGCCTTGTCTGGAAAAGGAAAGCTGCAAGCATTCCAACTATTCAACCGACATCCCCAACTTCATAATAATCCACCGATATTCAACGATCTTGCTTCCGCTCCTGATACCATTGCAAAAGCAGGAGTGAATTTTATACTCCCTCTCTACACAAAAACAGTAGACAGTCCTGATGATGACAACTTAAATGCCATTCGATTGAAATGTTTTAATGTACTTGTGGGTCAGACAAACAATGCTGTCATACTCTCTCGTTTGCCATCCAACTATGACTGAGGAAAAACTTGGATCCCAGAAACTGGGGCTGGATGGAATCAAACTCATCCCTCTCCCCGATTCACAGGAAAGGACCACCTGCTCCAGAGAAAATACTCCTACTGATTTCATGAGGCTGCACTCAAGGCTGCGCAAGAAAGTGCGAAAACTGTCATGGATAAAGCTGCACTAATGTGCCTCGCAGTGATCTGACAGAAGATTTGAAAGATGGCTTTATGTAAAAAAATATTTACAAGATTTTTTTGTTTGATCATTCCAATAATTTAAATTACATAAATCTAAAGTAAAAACTATAAGGCAAAATTGTTCCGTATAAATGAAAGCCTCTTTTAAAAGAAATTACGCTTTTTCACCTTCAAATTTTAGGACTCATAATTTAATTACCTTGCTTAACAAGGAATTTGCCGTTCTATGAGTAGAATTTCACCAGAAATATTTTCTGTCATATTGATAACTTCGTTAAATGAACCGCTTTTTGTAAAGTGGAAAAGGAAAATGAATTAAGCTAAGGGCTGGGCGAGGGGGAATCTCCCCAGATAGAGTAGGGAACTTTCCTGTTTTTTACTTCTACATCCACTAAGAGTATTTTCCCAAAGTTTCAAATAATTATAAATATTTCCTAATTTGCCTTGGTTGAAGAGGGTGCTTTTGTGTACGGTATTGCCCCAGAGCCTGCACAGAAGAAAGTCACACGTGCTGCTTCTTTTCGATATAATATTTTGCCTCATCCCCGCATTCTGCTGACGTGTCACCTTATGACTGCTTCCTCTTTCCTCAGATGAAAAAACTATTACGTGGCGTACATTTCCAAAATGTAGAAAAGGTGATTGTTCAAGGTGTAACGGTTCCTAAATAACCAAAACGCAAAATTACAGAAACAAGGTCTTTATCAAGTTTTTTTTAGGAAAAATGTGACATATTAAAGCATGAATATGTAGGGAATGGCTAACGTCATCAGCAGTTTATGGTCCTAGCTTGAGTTTTTCGATATGATATAAGGGGTGACCAAAAATTTGTCATTTAAGGGCGTTGCTGCAGCGTGTTTGCAACGCAGCTCAACTCCAGTGCGGCTGTATAAGTACCGACATGTCATTCGTGTTTTTCCGACATGCGAGCGGCAAATGCGAAAACGTGAACTATGGCGACGTTATTACTCAATGAGTCCAAACAGGACCATTGTGCTGTTGTTCTTCTCTTGACTGCCGAAGGACAAGCAACGGTAGACCGGTAGACATCCAGCGGATACTGAACAATGCGTGCGGGACAGCAAATCTGTCAAAAATCACCGTTGTGTTATGGTGCTGCTGCTTCACGATAACACACCTCCCTACATAGCAAATGTCGTAACGCACGAGTTACTCCAATTCAAGTGGGAGGCACTCCAGCACCCGCCCTGTAGTTCTCATCCCTCCCGAAGCGATTATCAGGCTTTCGGTCCCTTAAAAAAAGGCGTTCAAGGGCCGACGATTCCTGTCGGACCAGAACGTGTAGCAAGCAGTTATGCACTACTTCATGCAGCAGGCCACGATATCTTACCGAACGGTTACCTTCGACCTGGTATGTCGGTAAGACGATTGCCTCTAGGCTCGCGGCCAGTTTGCAAAATTGGCATACTTATTCTGGTCTGTACAGCCTTAGAACAGGGACCAAACTGCGGAAGTCATAGATCCCTGAGCTTACACGCTACTTAATCTAACTTAAACTAACTTACGCTAAGCATGACACCACACACACCCGTGCCCGAGGGAGGAGTCGAACATCCGACGGGTTGAGCCGCACGAACCGTGACAAGGCGCCCTAGAACGCACGGCTACCCCGCGCGGCTCCAGTGCGAACACTGTAGAGATGTGCATTTATGAAACATCCGCATGCCGGTACACTCGCAGCAGACGACCTCACCTGTACTTTATCAAGCACGTTTGTCAGCACTGTGAGGAACCAGAAGGCTTGCTTTAGTCTATTATCGAACGCACACACCGATTGAGATGTTGCAGCGGTAAGACAGAGGATCGTATATGAGAGACGCAGTGTGTAGAAGAGATTCAGATCTCCGTCCGGCCAAACGCATTTAAATTTTCTACGATTACCCTAAATTGCTCCAGACGTATGTGGCTATACCTATTTTGTACGTTCCAGCCGACTGGATATAATAACCGTTATCTTTGGAAACCTTTGTCGGGAGTTCTCGATCCCTCTTGACGCATTTGAAAAAGAAGATCAAACAAAAAAAGGGTTGTTGCTATTAGAAGTGTTCGGAGCTTGAAACTGGAGTTTGCTGTATGGCTTGGTACCTCAGCGCCGTTATGTATATACAGGGTGTCCATGGAAGATATCCCTGATTTCAAATCGAAATGTCTCGGAAACTGGGATTTACAGACGAGTGCAAACAAACGGTACATTTATTTCAAAAGGTGTAATAATTTTACACATACGCTATACAGAAGGTTCTAAATAGTTCGAAAAGCTGCTAACAGATGACGTTGTAATTGCAATACGTAACGCCTATAAATAGTACGCCAGAGCTGAGGGCCATCAGTTCGACCGTTGAAACATGAAAGGAGGTTGGCGTATCGAAGGAAGAGATTGAAGCTACATATTACACTGAATAACGTGTTTTGCGGGTACTGCAACACCGCATGTTAGAAGTCCTGCGGCACAAGTCGCAGTTTTAAAATACTATTTAATGTTCCAAAAGGGCCCTAAGCGAAAACCACTCGCAAGCTGTTCGTCAAATTCCGACGGACAGACAGAAAGCGCGGACGCTGATGATCTACACTACTGACCATTAAAATTGCTACACCACGAAGATGACGGGCTACAGACGCGAAACTTAACCAGCAGCAGGAAGATGCTGTTATGTGCAAATGATTAGCTTTTCAGAGCATTCACACAAGGTTGGCGCCGGTGGCGACGCCTACAACGTGCTGACATGAGGAAAGTTTCCAACCGATTTCTCATACACAAACAGCAGTTGACCAGCGTTGCCTGGTGAAATGTTGTTGTGATGCTTCGTATAAGGAGGAGAAATGCGTACCATCACGTTTTCGACTTTGATAAAGGTCTGATTGTAGCCTATCGCGATTGCGGTTTATCGTATCGCGACATTGCTGCTCACGTTGGTCGAGATTCAATGACTGAATATGGAATCGGTGGGTTCAGGAGGGTAATACGGAACGCCGTGCTGCATCCCAACGGCCTCGTATCACTATCAGTCCAGATGACAGGCATCTTATCCGCATGCCTGTACCGGATCGTGCGGCCACGTCTCGATCCCTGAGTCAACAGATGGAGACGTTTGCAAGACAACAACCATCTGCACGAACAGCTCGACGACGTTTGCAGCAGCATGGACTGTCAGCTCGGAGACCATGGCTGCGGTTACCCTTGACCCTGCATCACAGACAGGAGCGCCTGCGATGGTGTACTCAACGGCGAACCTGGGTGCACGAATGCCGCAATGTCATTTCTTCGGATGAATCCAGGTTCCGTTTACAGCATCGTGATGGTCGCAGTTGTGTTTGGCGACACTCCTCAGTTCAATATGCTGATCATTCGAAACCGAATGTAAATCGCAGAACTGTTCCATAGCTTCACATACGTCATGGGCTACTGGTATACCACAAATACATTGGTTCATAAACTATCGGTGAAACCTTTTGCGTGTGAAACAACTCCAACTCTCTTCTGGTTCTTCATAAACGTTTGTTCTATCGTCATGTCGGTCCATACTCCACACCAATACTTATCAGAGCGTCGAGACATGAAGAAGCTGTCCTTGGTGAATTTATCGAACTCCGCAGGTTTCATTGTTTCTTTCAGTTTTCACATGTTCTGGAGGTACATATCAATTTTTTTAATTACATTTCGCCTTCGGAGTGTTAGCACAGGCATGACAAAGAGGTTCGATATTTTATGATGCTCTTTCGCCCTCCCTAGTGTAACACAACTGATTCCACTCATAGCATGGTATGTACCTTTGCCCGTCATTGTTGCGATATTGAAGTCATCATTGTCGAAAACGAACTGCGAGAACGAATCATTTGAAATATTTGGTTTCCAGAACTAAACGGCAGAAGCCTCAAATAAGGCCACAGTGCTATATGAAGAGCAGAAACCCATATTCAAGACAATTTCAACAATGTTTTCTGATCTCACTTTACAAAACCAGTACATTGCAAGGGCAAGTTGCAGTGGGGGAGATAAATGAAGGAGTCCTGGTAGCTGACACAATCGCATGGAGTATTACTACACATTTTTAAAACTTGGACTGTTCACCACCTTTCTTTTATGACAAAACTACATCCTTCAAAAATTCGTATACAGTGTCAGGAACCATAGCTTTAGCATTCTCTCTGAAGTCATTGATATCTGTATAAGTCTCTGTTTGGCTCTAATTTCTCGTATTTTCTCCTCATGGTCATTATGCGAGTGGCGGAAAATAATATGTTCTCTGACTTTTCCCGAAAAGTGCTCTTTCGAAGTTCCAATAGCAAATCTCTGCGTGATGCACAACACTTCTCTTGTAACGTCTGCCAATCGAGTTTATTGAGAATCTCTGTAACGTTCATCCTACCGGATCTGAAAGCGCCAGATGGCTAACTGGCTCTGCCAGCCAGCGTGGGATCCTACAGCTGGCTCCTTACTCCGTACGTACTGCAGCGCTGATACATTCACTTCACTTATGTGAAACATCAGAACTAGAAATAAAGTAAAATGCACTTCTGCAAATAAGGAGTAGCTTACAACTGGGGTCGTGCTCGATGCTACCAATTATAACGACCCGGAGCGCCAACGTCCAAGGGAATTTCCGCGGTCATTACCACTGCGTCTCTCCCTCTGCTATCTGCAACGGTCGCTCAGTGCAGGACGGGAATCCAGGATCCGTTCACCTTGAGGCTTCCTTCTTTCTTGATGAAGCTATTGTCATGTTTGCGTGCCTCTTCAGCTTCCCTGAACAAACGGATGTGATAGCTCTTCTCTATAGCAAGAACATCCATGTCTCGAATTTTACTATGTGCTCGGTTTCAAATAGTGCATGCTCCACCACAGCTGATTTTTGCCCCTGCTGCCACTTGCAATACCACTTGAGTTCGGTGATCTTGCTGTTGATTTATCGCCCAGTCATTCCAGCATAGAATTTTCGGCATGTGCCTACACTATAGATGGGCCCCTTTTATCCATTTCCGGTCTGAGACACTATCTGATCTTCTTTACCGGTTTATAAAGGATCAGCGTACTAGCACAATATATGGTTGATTCTGTCCGTCACTGTGGGAATGTATGGCAGAAAGTCCGTACCCGACATCTCTTTTCCCGAAGTGTCTCTTCGCCGAGTGTTTGATTCTGAGACAAGGCTTCTTATTTACCTGGTGAAGTACCGATTGTTCCTCAGAAAGCTTTCTAGATGTTGCCTCTCGCGTTTGAGGTGCGGCAGCTCACATATTCGTCTTGCTCGCGTCATGAGTGTATCGGTCATGCCTCTCTCTCGCTCTGGTGATGATTTGACAATTTATACATTTTTTGGTCCGTGTGCGTGTTCGTCTATTTTCAGTAGACGTTGTGTTCCAGGTTTTCATCATCTATCGTGATTGGCATATCTAGAAAGGGTAGCTGCTGGCCCTTTTCCATCTCCGTGGTAAATTCTTTCTTGGCATGGAGACTGTTCAGGTGTCATAGGAAATTATTGAGCTCTTTCTCACACTGACCCCACACATCGAAGGTAACATAGGCATATCTGTACCACACCTTACGTGTTTGAAATGTTCCATAAAGAAACTGGCCTTCCAGCTGTTCGTAGAAGTTACCATTCCACGTGAAATATCTAATGGTGAGACTTGAATGAAAGAGCGTGGTGATGTCTTGCGGGAAAAAAGAATGGATATGCCCCAGATAATCGCTGAATGGGACTTTGGTACACAAAAACACAATATCAGAGCTTACCACGATATCGTTTGTTTCGAGTTTTAGTTTCTTGAGTTTCTCAATGAAATGTCCTGAGTGGTGTAAGACGTAACACCCATTTTATTTCGTGTACGGTTACACATATCGAAAAGCGATTTTCGGCAAATGTTAGAGCGTCGTGGGACACGTATTTTTTGTTTGGTTAATGTTTATTGTGCTGGTATCAACGGACATACTGACGCAAGTACGTTTCTTAAATGGAACTATAAACTTTTAATAGCGGCATTAGATAGCTCTTGACAAGACAGTTACACTGATATAGCGTTTGATAATGCTGACGTTGAAACCTGTCGTTAAAAAATTATAGAACTGTCCTAGAATGTGAGAGGCCAGTGGCCGGAAACAATATATATGAAATACATGGCCCTCGACACTCTAACATTTACCAAAAACCACATTTCGATTTGTGCAACTATTCACGAAATGAAAAGGGTGTTAGGACCTACGTCTCACGTCACTCATCCTGTATATGTGTCTTTCCCTCCTGCGGCTGGAGCAGAGAGGCCACGTGTTTCGTCAGTTTATACGTCGGCGAGCCACGAGTGCTAACAGTCGGTCTTAATGGAACGTTATTCTTATGGATCTTTGACAATCAAATGTTCAAATGTGTGTGAATTCCTAAGGAACCAAATCGCTGAGGTCATCGGTCCCTAGACTTACGCACTGCGTAAACTAACTTATGCTGAGAACAACATACATACCGATGCCCGAGGGAGGACTCAAACCTCCGGTGGGAGGGGCCGCGCGATCCGTGCACGGCGCCTCAAACCGCGCGGCCACTCCGCGCTGCTTTGACAATCCATACGGCCAAAGTGGTATTACTTTTGCGTTGCGCAAGTTCCGCTGTATGTCCGCCGTGCGAGAAGACGCCTTCATCAATCGGTTCATACAAGGGATGTACAAAAAGTAAGTTCCGATCGCTCGCAAAATGGAAACTACAGTGAAAACCAGAAACGTTTTGAAACTTCCTGTCAAATTAAAACTGTGTGCCGGACCGAGACTCGAACTAGGGACCTTTGCAGAAATGTTTTATTTGCACCAGTTCGGTACACCTTTCACCTACTTCTCTACATAGTCGCCGCTCCAACGTCGAGTTTTGTTGTATCAACTTTCTAATATCCTCGTCATACAAAGCAGCCGCCTGTGGTCTGTAGCTCGTTGCCTGTGGAAAAATTTTGTCTTCATAACCAGCGGTTCTTGTGAGCAGAAATGAGACTCAGGGGGGCTGTATTGTGGGTGATCAAACACTTCTTATCGGAAACGCTGCAGGGGCGTCTTCATTGCCCCTGCAGTGTGCGGCCGAGAATTGGCATGAAGAAGGACTGCTCCACACCTGTGTTATGTGGGCTGCATGACACAGGCGAAATCTCTAATCAGTCCGTCATACTTGGCGGTAAACGCTATTCCCTACGCGTCTTTACGTGGTCACTGTTCACTCAAAACTGGAAAGAGCGACGCGACACTATCGATGGGCATACTAGAGACACTGCCCAACACATCTGTGTGAAGCTTTACCGGATTTTCCCCAGTGGTTTCCATTTCACAACCGATCGGAACTTACTTTCTGGATAACCCTCGTGTTTCGAGTGACCTGCTGCGTCGGATCTGCGTTTGGTTTTCGGTACGTCGTCGGATCTAATAGGTCCTGGATCTTCTGCTCATCAAGAGATAAAGTAATTTTTATTCTTTATAAAATGCAGTTTATGTTCTGTAAGGGTATAAAATACACAATGGCCTGGTAGTGAATGATGGGTGGTTCCAATTACGTCAAAACAAACAAGTAAACAGACAAAACACAAAGAGAAGTCGTCAGCTGTTATTTTCTCCCTTACACATTCATTTGTTTATTTCCCTACCGATTCTACGAATACTGTCGATAATCCTACCATTTACTACGTAATTTATGTGGTATACCAAAAGTGCCGCACTGTAGTTTCGGTAGAGCGCAACGCTAGGTGTGCTCATTGGCTTTCGGGCCAGGGGTGGAAGCATTTTCGAAATGGATAAGTCTTGAAACTGTTCGAGTGCCTCCGAGGTAAAAGTATACCGTCGATTGTAAAACACCGCTATCCAAAATCGGCTCCAGGGAAACTGTGGTGTGCCACGGGCAATAGACCACAAGGCTAAACCACATCAGTAAGATGTGTACAGGAGAATGGACGTGCAACTATTGAGCAACTGCCCAGCCGGATAAACCAAACGGCTAGCAACAGTGTCTCCTCAATCTTTATAAAATTGCAGCGAAATGCAGGAAGATCTGCAGCGGATAGTCACTTGATGCACGGAATGGCATCTGACCGGTAACATAGACAAATGTAATGAATTGTGAATACATAGAAAGAAGGAACCTTTATTATATGATTATATGATAGCGGAACAAACACTGGTAGCAGTTACTTCTGTAAAATATCTGGGAGCATGTGTGAGGAACGATTTGAAGTGGGATGATCATATAAAATTAATTGTTGGTAGGGCCAGTGCCAGGTTGAGATTCATTGGGAGAGTCCTTAGAAAATGTAGTCCTTCATCAAAGGAGGTGGCTTACAAAACACTCGTTCGACCTGTACTTGAGTATTTCTCATCAGTGTGGGATCAGTACCAGGTAGGACTGACAGAGGAGATAGAGAAGATCCGAAGAAGAGCGGCGCGTTTCGTCACAGGTTTATTTGGTAAGCGTGATAGCGTTACTGAGATGTTTAGCAAACTCAAGTAATAGACTCTGCAAGAGAGGCCCTCTGGATCGCGGTGTAGCTTGCTGTCCAGGTTTCGAGAGGGTGCTTTTCTGGATGAGGTATCGAATATATTGTTTCTCCATACTTATACCACCTGAGGAGATCACGAATGTAAAATTAGAGAGATTCGAGCGCGCACGGAGGCTTTCCGGCAGTCGTTCTTCCCGCGAACCATACGCGACTGGAACAGGAAAGGGAGGTAATGAGAGTGGCACGTGAAAGGCTCTCCGCCATACACCACTGGGTGGCTTGCGAAGTATAAATGTAGATGTAGATGTAGACTGTTCAGCGAACGTTGCAGTACATGGGCTTCCGCAGCATGCTGAC
This sequence comes from Schistocerca gregaria, assembly GCF_023897955.1. NCBI lineage: Eukaryota > Metazoa > Arthropoda > Insecta > Orthoptera > Acrididae > Schistocerca > Schistocerca gregaria. The sequence continues at coordinate 194,911,563 of NC_064920.1, forward strand.
TGCTGTTCACTGGCGATAAAAGCTGGATTTTTCACGCCAGAATCGCAACTGGAATTTCAGTGAGTGGTGACAGGTGGCCTCTTCAGACGAATCAGTTTTTATGCTTCGTCGAACAGAAGTCCATTGATGTGTGTAGCGTGTAACGTCTGGAAGCAATTACTATGCAACAATCGTCAAAAGGGTGCAGACCGGGGGGCATTGCGAGGGTGATGTCATTGTGGAAGTCACAGTGGATCAACACAGGTATGCATCTATCCTTGGGGATCATGTCCACGTCTACATGGAGTTTGGCTCTCCTCGGCGTTGTTGTATATACCAGCGGGACAATGCAACGTGACACGCAACTCGCAGTGCACCTGCTCGGTTCGAAGAGCAGCAGCATGAGTTTACCGTACTCCCCTGGCCACTAAAAGCTCCGGACTGAAACCCAGTCGAAAAGCTATGGAAGAACCTGGATCGGACTGTTCACTCCATGGTTCCTCAATGGGTAGTGCAGCTGCCCACGGCACTGGAGACGACATGGCTGCACATACCTGTCGGTATCTTGCGGATCTCAATCACTCTCTCCATGTGCATCTCGCAGCGTTTCCCACTGCAAAAGGTGGTTATTCAGATTTTCGACAGGTGGTCACATTAATGTGCTTGGACAGTCTATCAACTACCGGGTGATCAAAAAGTCATTATAAATTTAAAAACTGAATAAACCACCGAATAATGTAGATAGAGAGGTAAAAATTGACACACATCCTTGGAATGACATGGGGTTTTATTAGAACAAAAAAAACCATAGTGCTAGACGCGTTGAAGATCTCTTGCGCGCGTCGTTTTGTGATGATCGTGTGCTCAGCCGCCACTTTTGTCATGGTTGGCCTCCCACGTCCCCAGACTTCACCCCGTGCGATTATTGGCTTTGGGGTTACCTGAAGTCGCAAGTGAATCGTGATCGACCGACATCTCTATGGATCCTGAAAGACAACATCCGACGCCAATGCCTCACCATAACTCCAGACATGCTTTACAGTGCTGTTCACAACATTATTCCTCGACTACAGCTATTGTTGAGGAATGATAGTGGGCATATTGAGCATTACCTGTAAAGAACATCATCTTTGCTTTGTCTTACTTTGTTACGCTAATTATTGCCGTTGTGATGAGATGAAACGCCATCTGTCCAAAAATTTTTGAACGTTTGTATTTTTTTTTGTTCTAATAAAACCCCATGTCATTTCAAGCATGTGTGTCAATTTGTACCTCTATATGTACATTACTCTGTGATTTATCCAGTTTTCAAATTTATACTGACTTTTTGATCACCCTGTACATTAACAGAATTTCTTTAGTATGCAGTCAAAGCGCTGTTCATTTGACGTGATATGTAGTTTTTATATATTTTGACGCAAATTATGATTGTAACACAATAAAAATATGGGTATTAGCAATCCATCTCGCTTTAAACTGTTATTTATTTTCGATATTGACTAAAGTGAACGTGATTTGTAGAATTTGGTAATCTTAGTCTCCTAAAAGAAAGTTACCATTAGAGGAAATTTTTACATGTTCCAACCTAGAGTTAATATCACGTGTTGAATGCTGCTTGCGTTCAAGAACGTTGTTCTGTTCTGGTGTGTGTGTGTGTGTGTGTGTGTGTGTGTGTGTGTGTATGTGTGTGAGAGCGAGAGAGAGAGAGAGAGAGAGAGAGAGAGTACGTGTGTCTGCTTATCGATGGCCTTTCGAATCAGTCTACACGTTTACAGTGGAGCCCGGCGATACACTCTCGCAGAGAGATGCCGACCGAACGCCGACCGGAGGCCGCGGTGTTTTTGTGCGTAGCCTGCGGCCCGGTGTTTATTTTAGCTGTCGTCGCGTGGACGTCAACAAGGCGGTGGAATGCGTGTCGCGCTTTCGCGCACGTCCGCTGCCTCCTCAGGACACCTGAAATAGCTCGCCGCCCCCTCACGACCGCTGCGGGAGAGCTGGTGAACAGAAATACGAGTGTAACACCGGTGTATGCTGACAATGATGTCGAGGCACGCTACGTGAAACCTACCAGTTCGATGTAAAGCGTGACATTGTTCACTCACCATGGTTTTACCTGTACCAGAACTCCCCAGTGAAGTCATCGAAATACGAGTTTCGAAATTCGAGCTGCTCCTGTTCTATGGACATGATGGAGAGGGCAGACAGACTCTGCCATTGCATATGCCTAACGATGGCCATTCTTCTTTTCTGCGCAGAAAACGATCGCACAGTTGAACGGAAAGGGCAGTGTCTTCAAAGGAGGATATAAAATGAACATCAACAAAAGCAAAACGAAGATAATGGAATGTAGCCGAATTAAATCAGGTGACGCTGAGGGGATTAGATTAGGAAATGAGACACGGGATTAGTTTTCCTATTTGGTGAGTAAAATAACTGACGATTGTCGAAGTAGGGATGATATAAAATGTAGACTGGCAATGGCAAAGTGAGCGTTTCTGAAGAAGACGAATTTGTTAACATCGAGTATACATTTAAGTGTCGGAAGTCTTTTCTGAAAGTATCTGTACGGAGCGTAGCCACATGTGGAAGAGGAACATGGACGATAAATAGACAAGAAGAGAATAGAAGCTTTCGAAATGTGGTGCTACAGAAGCATGCTGAATATGAGATGGATAGATCACGTAACTAATGAGGAGGTACTGAAAAAAATTGGAGAGAAGAGGAATATATGCTACAATTTGACTAGAAGAAGGGATCGGTTGGTAGGAGATGCTCTGAGGCATCAAGGAATCATTAATTTTAAAAAAATCGTAGAGAGAGCAGTACCGGAAACTTCCAAAATATTGTCGTTAATTTTTCAAGCGCCTCCTCGTGAAACGCTTCTACGAATTATGAGAGCTTCTTTGAGGTAAAAATTTCAACAAACCTTAAAGCAAGCTGCGAATCAATTTTATTGCGGGGCGATAAAAAAACTTTTCTCTCGAAGGCCGTATAGTCCAGAATCAGCGTGCCAAATAGGGAAAATCACCGTGAGCACTGAAGGAATCATCTCACCGACGTACGTCATTGAAGATGATGTCGCAAGACTGTTAGGGCGCTTAAAATGGTCTCCCGCACTTTCAGACAGTACACACTGCAATTGACTCAAATACAAGCCGTTGCCATTCACTAAGTTACTTCAACTGACCTTTTGCTGTCAGAGAGCATTCCATCTGACGCACGTCATTTACCTTACGGTGGTCTCTTCACTACTTTATATCCACACTTCGTAAATATTGTGCATAGCGAAACTTATAATTGCATTAAGAATCCCCAGAACATTTTTGTAATTTTTTTCCGCCAGGATTGAGTTGCAAAATAGAAAAAAGGCAACAACAAAAATGGAGAGATGCAATTATGACTCACTTACTGAGGACTCCTCACAAACATTTGCAATTGAATCTCAATGTAGGCAAGTGTAGTCTGCTGCAAATACATAGAAACAAAGATCCTTTGTCATTTAGCTACAATATAGCAGGTCAGCAACTGGAAGCAGTTAATTTCATAAATTATCTGGGAGGAGTGATTTCAAATGGAATGATCATATAAAATCGATCGTCGGTAAAGCAGATGCCAGACTGAGATTCATTGGAAGAATCCTAAGGAGATACAATGCGAAAACAAAGGAAGTAGGTTACAGTACACTTGTTCGCCCACTGCTTGAATATTGCTCACCGGTGTGGGATCCGCACCAGATAGGGTTGATGCAAGAGATAGAGAAGATCCAACGGAGAGCAGCGCGCTTCGTTACAGGATCATTTAGTAATCGCAACTCCAGTAGAAGACTCTGCAGTTGAGACGCTCATTAGCTAGATTCGGGCTTTTGTTGAAATTTAGAGAACATACCTTCAACGAGAAGTCAAGCAGTATATTGCCCCCTCCCACGTATATCTCGCGAAGAGACCATGAGGATAAAATCAGAGAGATTAGAGCCCACACAGAGGCATACCGACAATGTTTCTTTCCACGAACTATACGAGACTGGTATAGAAGGGAGAACCGATAGAGGTACTCAAAGTACCCTTCGCCACACACCGTCAGGTGGCATGCGCAGTATGGATGTAGATGTAGATGTAGGTGTAGAACACAATTGCGTCAACAGACAGGCCACCCATTCCAGGAATCGACCATTTTTGTCTGCTAACGACAATGATACTCGCTAAATATCGGTCGCACGCGTTCCAAGACTTCCGAAAGTATTTAATTTCAATACTATCAACGTGACACAAAGTCGTGCAGGAGGGAGACGGCCATTATTATGACAGTCAGTAGTTCTGCAGTCATTCTGACTGTGTCGCAACGGTGAAAGTCAAGCATCAGCCAAGGTACGATATTATTGCTCGTACGAAGTGTTTTGGAATTAATCCATCGTCAGATATCCACGCAGACTAGTCTGCGAATGTTTGTTTCGCATAAAACTTGAAACGCCATGTCGACGTGCAGCAGTTGCTCCTGGAAATCTGGTAATGGACAAATTACGAAATCCGTCATATGTGCAACGAATTCATTCTTTGCCTGATGTTTGACTTTCTAGGCCAACGCAATGCACTCTATAGGTTTTCATGAATGAGTTTGCTAGAATCAAGATGTGTGACATAAATGGCCGTTCTTTTGGCTTCGTTGGCTTATACAGGGTGTTACAAAAAGGTACGGCCAAACTTTCAGGAAACATTCCTCACACACAAAGAAAGAAAATATGTTATGTGGACATGTGTCCGGAAACGCTTACTTTCCATGTTAGAGCTCATTTTATTGCTTCTCTTCAAATCACATTAATCATGGAATGGAAACACACAGCAACGGAACGTACCAACGTGACTTCAAACACTGTTACAGGAAATGTTCAAAATGTCCTCCGTTAGCGAGGATACATGCATCCACCCTCCGTCGCATGGAATCCTTGATGCACTGATGCAGCCCTGGAGAATGGCGTACTGTATCACAGCCGTCCACAATACGAGCACGAAGAGTCTCTACATTTGGTACCGGGGTTGCGTAGAAAAGAGCTTTCAAACGCCCCCATAAATGAAAGTCAAGAGGATTTAGGTCAGGAGAGCGTGGAGGCCATGGAATTGGTCCGCCTCTACCAATCCATCGGTCACCGCATCTGTTGTTGAGAAGCGTAGAACACTTCGACTGAAATGTGCAGGAGCTCCATAGTGCATGAACCACATGTTCTGGCGTACTTGTAAAGGCACATGTTCTAGCAGCACAGGTAGAGTATCGCGTATGAAATCATGATAGTGTGCTGCATTGAGCGTAGGTGGGAGGACATGGAGCCCAATCAAGACATCACCAACAATGCCTGCCCAAATGGCAAATATCAAATGAGTCGCATGTCAACACAAGCACCGAAGTCAACATTACCTTCCTTCAATTGGGCCAACTGGCGGTGAATCGAGGAAGTACATTACATACTGACGAAACTAAAATGAGCTCTAACGTGGAAATTAAGCGTTTCCGGACACATGTCCACATAACATCTTTTCTTTGTTTGTGTGTGAGGAATGTTTGCTGAAAGCTTGGCCGTACCTTTTTGTAACGCCCTGTATATTTACATTTATTACAGCGCCTAGGGCATATGAACCTTAGCATGATACGACTACCCGTTCCTGAGAAAAATGGGTATTAACAGGCGGAAGAACAGATAGTCAGATAACAAAAGACACAAAAAATTTTTTTCGTGTAATACAATTACATATTTATAGTTCTCAGATTTTGTTGTGTGGTTTTACTGTGAAACCTTGATTCCTGCCAAATTCCGCGATTTTAGACCAACGGGAAGTGCTGTATACGGTTTGAAGAGTGAGCTTACCAGTACCAAAATATGTGACACAAATGGCGTATCTTTTGGTTGCGTTGACTTGTAAGCTTACAGTTATTACACCGCCAAAAGCCTGTACATCTTAGTATGCGACATAAATTTCGAGTTGACAGGTCTACCCGTTCCTGTGCAAAAAGGGTCCAAACGGACGAACTAACAGAAAGAGAGCAAGGGAACAAAGGATAAAGATATTTTTTCGTGTGATTTAGTTTCAAATTTACTATTTTCGGACTTTTTCCTTTGGTTTTACTGTAAAACCTTATTTCCTGCATAATTTCATAATCCTAGGCCAACGGAAACAAGTCTATAGATTTCGAAGAGTGAATTTGGGAGTATGAAAATGTTTGAATTAAATGGCGGTACCTTTTGACTGTGTTGACTTCGTAACTACAATTTTTTACACCGCCACAGGTTCTTAAGCTTTAGCATGTGATACAAATTTCAATTCCATACGTCTAACCGTTCCTGAAAAAAAGAGTTTATAACAATCTGACAGGCAGACAGAAGGACGGGCAACATAGTGATCCTTTAAGGGTTCCGTTTTTACCTTTTGAGGACGGAACCCTAAAACCCATATGCGGAATATTACGTACAAATTAACTGCAAAGTTGAGACGCTTGTGGTCTATCAAGTCGGAAAACTACCTCAAACTGCTCAAACTGGCTTACAAAAAGCGCGTAAGCTACAGGACAGGCGCGTCGCGCGAGATTTTCAATACTCTCGCGATCTCTCGGCACGAACTGTTAGTCCTAGACCAAAAATAAATAGGATCTTTTTTTGCAGAAAATTTAATTTAGTTTAATTGTGAACTGAGACAACGTTTTCGTTGGAGTCTGCTGTTTTCGAGTTATTACAGAAAACGAACAAATGTGATATTAAACGTGCTGTATCTCGGAAACCATTCGCGATAGGGCATGTGTCCACATGAAGATTTTTGTTCGGACTGACTAATACTATCATATCTCACAGCATGTACCTTTCCTCCTGACTCACCCTATATATATATATATATATATATATATATATATATATATATATATATATATATATATATATTAAAGAGCGCATTTGGACTAAACTACATGGCCAGTTTCTTTTGCTGCCTTCCTTGCAGCCCAAACTTCCTCATTCACTCGCTGTGTTTCTGTTTCCGGTCCTCTGTCCATGCTTCTTGTCGGCTTTGTGTCTTCGGCTTCATCTCTTTGCCTTTTTGGTTGCCCATATTTCTTTCATCTTTTTCATCTTCCGGCTGTGATCTTGCTTGCGTTCTTCGGTCCGTTTTACGCCTGTTCGTTTGTCACATCGTATCTAATGTAGTTTACTTTTCTTAATAATATTTCTGAATTTTATTTTGTCGTTTATTGTTTCTGCTGTTATGTTGAGCTGGTTCAGGTCGTTTTTTTACTTCTGCCACCCATTTGTTGTTTCTAGTGATTACCCAGTCAAAGATCTGTTTGGTCAGTCTGCGTGATGGCATTCTGTATAGGTGTCCATAGAATTGTAGTCTGCGTTTTCTAATCTTTTCTATGAGTGTCTCCGTATGTTTGAATAGTTCCTCTGTGGGTTTCTTGATCCGTATTCCATTGTTGTTACTTGCGTCAAATATTTTCCTAAGTATTTTCCGTTCTACTTTTTCTAGTCGTCTGATGCGTGTATGCCCTAGGCTTAGTGTGGTCTCTGCTGCACATAGTGCCTCGGGGAGCACCACCGTGTCGTTGTGGCATAATTTGGCTTTTTGTGAGATAGACTTCTTGTTGTAATGGTTCCACACTACTTTATATGCCTTGTCCAGTTTATTTTTTATTTTTTTCGTTTGAGTCTCTCTTATGTCCACTTCTTTGTAGTGTTTCACCAAGGTATTTGAAGTTTGCCGTTTTGTAAATCGTGCCATACTTTGTGTTCAGAGATGAGAGTTTCTTTGTGCTCACAAACTGTGTCTTTTCGTAAGAGATCTGTAGTCCAGTTTTGGAAGCGATTTCGTGAAGTTATTCAATAGCGTCTTTTGTTTCTTTTATACCTTTCGTGACAATCGGCAAATCGTCTGCAAAAGCCAGGCATTTAATCTGTATGTTTCCTAAGGTTATCCCCTGTTGTGATGTTTCCCATTCTTTTATTACCTTATCTAACACCAGATTGAAAAGGAGTGGTGAGAGTCCATCGCCTTGTCGGATGCCTGTGCGAATTTCAAAGGACTCTGACAGTTCCCAACAGAACTTTACTTTGGAGGTCGTGGTGGTTAAAGTTTGCTCTATGATAGCCCGTGTTTTGTTGTCTATTTTGTATTCTGCTAGAATTTTGAAGAGAGCTTTACGGAAGCCTGCTTGGTATTCCCAAATCAATATATATATATATATATATATATATATATATATATATATATATATATATATATATATATATATGTGTGTGTGGTTTTTATTTTTACAGATAGATCCATGCTGGAGCCAAAGAAAAAATTTATACAACAAAGCGTCGAATATTTGAGGTACCGCTTTATTCATTCGCCTCTCAACAAGACACTAATAATGCGTCTGTTTAAAAGAACACCTGACAAAAATAAATCCTGAGAAAAAAGTTTCCTTAGTTTCAAAGTCTAAGGAATAACATTCAAGGCGTCACACGATACCTATTATGTTTAGAGTGGCTTCGAATCTAGACAGAGATGTCTTACTTGCTTATTATAAAATTTCTGTACTTATTGCTGAATCGGGAAAATGCCACACTATTGAAGAGGAATCACTACCGTCAGCTGTTAGTGGGGTTTTGCAATCTTTTCTGTACAAGTTAACATGTGATATCATTAAGAAAGTTCCGCTGAGCAAAAGCACAGTATAGAGAGGAATCGATGAAATATCCGAGTATGTCGAGAACTCTCAAATTTTTTGAAGACTATCGGGTTTTATTTGCAGGTCGATGAATTGATGTTACCAAATGGTTCAAATGGCTCTTAGCACTATGCGACATAACTTCTGAGGTGAGGTCATCAGTCGCCTAGAACTTAGAACTAATTAAACCTAACTAACCTAAGGACATCACACACATCCATGCCCGAGGCATGATTCGAACCTGCGACCGTAGCGGTCACGCGGTTCCAAACTATAGCGCCTAGAACCGCACGGCCACTCCGGCCGGCCTGATATTACCAAATAGCGACTGTTTATTTTTTGCTTACGTTCGTTTCATAAAAGAAGAAAAACCTTTTCTTGAATTTTTATTTGCCAGAAAATGAGAAACCGATTCTGGAGAAAGATTTATATTTAGCGTACTGGCACACTACTTTAAAGAAAAATATATTCCTCTGTGGAATATTGTGTCAGTTGCTACAGTTGGTGCTCCAGCAATTATAGGATGATAACATAGGCTAACTTCATATTTAAAGACGAAGGTACCAGTTATAATAGACGTACATTGTATTTTTCACACCCAATGTTTGGTAGCAAGAAACCTCATCAATCGCCTTCATAGCTCTTAACAGTATCTAATTACTGTGATTAACAAGATCAGACACAATGCACTCAATGATAGACTGTTCCAGAAGCTATGAACTGAAAACGACGAAGATATCAATGGTCTGCTCCTGCACACGGAGGTTCGTTAAGTTGTCAAAGGCACTTGCCTGAACGATTTTATAATCTCTTTGATACGGCTGCAACGTTTCTTGAAAACAAAGATCATTCGTTGAGGGATAAGTTACTGAAATTTAAGACTCGTGTAGCTTATCTGACCGATTTATAAAGTAAATTTAATGAAACGAATCTACAGCTGCAAGAAAAGCCTTGAATTTAGTCCAAGCATAGGCTACTTTTTTGTTTTTGTGTCACAACTTGCTTTGTGTAGATGTAATTAGGTTCGGAAATACTTGCATCAGCTTCCGATTCTATCTTCCGTGGAAACATATGATGATGACATTTTCGTGTATTTCCAGCACTTCGAGGTACTTAAAGAAGGTTTACAGATTCCAGGAACCCCTTCAAATGACCATTCTATGTTGCGTACTGGAACCTTCATCTGATCCACAAACATCACAAATATCCTTAGAGAAAATAGCGATTCAACTTCCAACAAACGAAGAATTACAATTATAATTCAGATATGGATATCAATACTTCTGGTTTCAAAGGCAAATTCCTAAACTGTTTCCTGCTTTATGGGCTGTAGCAAAGAAGTATTTAATTGGTTTCCCATCTTCGTATTTCGCAAAAAGAGGATTTAGAAAGGTTAACAAGTTAGTTACGAAGAACATAAAAGGACTTTCAATCACAGAGCACCGCGGTTTAAGATTTCTGATGACAAATATAACACCAAATACTGAAAATTAGCGACATTACATCACAATGAGCCCTCTCACTAAAAATATTCTAAATCTTTTATTATGTATTTGTTAATTAGCTTTCGAGCATGACGGCAATGTGTTAATACCTTTTAATATAATAATTTTAAAAATACATCCTTTCTCTATTCTAATTAAGAATTAATGTTTAATTGCAAGATGAAAATTTTAAACTAGGTAGAATTTGAAAACAGATGTCTGCTTATTTAGAGCAGTGCTTCTAAATATTCAGCAACTGGAGGACACCTCGTGACAATTGACAATTTAATATTTCATCTCTTCTCTCCATACCTTTCCAATGTGTGTAACAGGGTAGCCTGGAATTAAGATCGTTCGAAAAGTATGTTGTGATCAAAGCTAGATGGAAAATTTATTGTTATTTGTTTGTAGATCGAGACTGTGTCTGGAGGGTGTTGAGTAATTTTTTTCTTCGAAAAGTCGGCGGTGAGCTGGAAAAGACTGAGAAGCTACGGTTTGCGGGAATAGAGAACGCGCAGAGGTGGATGGCTGCATATCTCCTAGGCGCCCATAGTCTGCGTGACCTGGTGACCACGGCGGCCTCGTGTCAACATTTGAGTAAGCTTATGGTGCCATCGCGCCGTAGATTATACGCAAACAGCTGTGGCTGTACCTACAGCGGGAGGTCTGTGCAAGCACGACACGTCTCCGGCCCGGCGGGAGGGCATTGCCTTGTCGAGACGTGAGATATTCAGATAGGGGGGGTCGCTGCCGTCTTAACACGACAGTAAATAAAAAGTCCTATGCAGCGACAGCGTCTCTTACGTAGCACTACTGTAAGCTTCGAAGTAGCGCATAAAGAAAATTGTTCCTAAAATGGAAGAAATATCTGTCCAGTCAGTGACACTTTTTGATCGACTGTGGTAAACAGAATACATAGGCACCAAATAAAGTGAAATTTGTAGTGAAATATCAATGAAATAAAAAATATGTGAATATAGTTGGCTCGCAGGGTAGAATCTCCGAATCAAAATTCTTTTTGAGTTCCAAGACATTGCGATATTATTCTGTTTAATGAAACAGCGACATCATAACCACATAATAATATCGGAGCTCCTGGTAGAGATAGCAAATAAAACTTAAAAGGATATTTGGAACTGGTTAATTTGCTATTAATTTACACTGAATAGGCCTATAGAGAAAGCAAACAGAAGGAATTTATTCTTAAAGAGGAAATATAATTCCATAAAACTAAATGTGGATGATGATTTCATTGGCTGTATATTAAACAGAAAATGTATTGAACACACAGAGCTACTAACAAAGAATGGGCATATTCATATTATGCCCTGAGATTCGTCTCATCAGCATGAAATAGACAATGCTTTGTAGTTACACACTGTTCCTAATGATAATCAATCCTTACCTGTCGAATGATGTTTTGTGGATGTAATACGTTGACACAATTTCTAAGCTAAAAGAAGGGGCCAGAATCATAACGATAAATAGAAGCTGATCTCTGCTTAAACTGATTGTTTTGCTACTATCTGAATACATGATCTTAAAAATGATCAAGACTTCATTTACTACTGATGATACGAGTACAGTGCTGGCTTTCACAGCCGGTGTTTACATCCCTGACGATATGCATTGGTCCGTGTCTAAGGCATGTTTCGTCTCCTTTATGCTGGAAATGAAACGTTTGTCTCAGAAGCGTCCCTTAGACCAAGGTCTAATGCTTACATAACAAAATCACCAAGAATTTACCTAATTTTATCGACAAATATAAACAAACCCCACAAAACAGATATAAAAATGTAAAATAAATTGCTAAAAGAGATTACACAGATGATTTTAGCGAAGCAATGCATCTGAGCGAAGTACAGGAACTACACGCCGATGATGAACAGTTCTCCAAAACGCGCACATAAAAACCTTGTGAATAAGAAAACTAGATTTACAGTCTCGGTACATCTTGTTTTCATTTATATCTTTAAATTCTGTTATATCACATTTACGCATTTTTCGAACGCTTTGTAGTGATGTGTTAGTCGAAAGTTATCGTGAAAAATGAACTATATATATATATATATATATATATATATATATATATATATATATATATATATATAGCAGGAGATATCCCTTATCAACAATAAATTATGAAGACTAGTAAAAAAGAATGCTTCCATAAAGAAGGAACTGGAGTGGATATGTTATTACTAATAGATATCCTTAATACATTACACTTTTGAGAAGTAATTGACGGAAGGCTTTGCATTGCAGTATGCGGCATCTGTTTTGAATACTCTTCAACGACGGTTGGAAACGTAAAAGATAATGCAACGCTGGTTTACCGATTAGCAATCTAATTCCAGCCGGTCATTCACTCAAGTAAATAATTCTTCATTTCCAAGATACGCATCTCCGGTTCATATGTGGAAAAGACGTCTACATGAAGGTGACGACGAGAGATAAAATTAAGGTCACCGCCTTGACGGCACTTGCTTTTACGCAGTTGAATAAAATAGGGCGCACCAGATTTCCTGGCCTGCAGAGCAAAGGCGTCGGCTTTGCTTTTGTGTAACGGGGAAGTTAAGAAAGAGACAGACACTGAAGCTTGTTAATGAACGCGGTCGTATTTCATCTGCTTACAATGTGTGTTTTCTGAGTGCAGGACGAGACGTGGGAAGTAATGATAATGCTTTTCACTGTAGATCGTCACAGTGGTGGAAGAGGTACGAGATGGCCATCAGTTCCTGAACTCTGCATACTGAATGGGAAGGCTGCTGCCATAGGGTTCAGTGTAGCAAGTAAGCTCAGGTCAGCTACGTGTCAGCCAGATGAAGGGAAACGCATTCGTCCTCCCTCAACTGAGTGTCGCTATTTGAGAGGAGTGGCATTCTGCGTCTCCCAGACATGCATGGTCCTTCTACAGAGATCCAGTATCAGACTCGGTGATGTGGCGACACTGATGAAGACGTCCTTCTACTGGACCCATACACGCAGACTTCCACACCGTGCAGACGCAGTTAAAGACACGAACTGAAAGAAGGGAGCAAGAGTACATTGACGCATCCCGTAAAATTTTACAAAGTAACTGGTTGATTTGTCAAGCCATACAGCTGTGGGTAAGTATGATCCTGTGCGGGCATGCTGTAGAGTAATGCCTCCGAACATTTTATCTGAAAACTTTTAAAGCTTTTTAAATGAAACGAACTGCGTCTTTATTCCTCATGTCTTCCTAGTCATTTCTCAACATAGTCACATTCCTTCCAACGACAGACCACTTTGATGTTGCCGTCACTGTAGGATGTTTGACTTTACTGATGAAGCCAGTAACTCACCTCTGCTTACACCGCTTCATCCCTATGAGAGCTAGATCCTCGATGGTGTTTTTAAGTTATGCATATGGATGAAAATCTATGGGGCTTAGTTGATGAAAGTGAACCCAATACGTCGGATTGTTTCGCAGATGACGTAGCGCTCGTGTGTGGTCTGGTATTGTTGTGCTGAAGCAGAGGGCACTCCATGCGTGGAGTTACACGCCGCCATTTTACCCGCTACAATTTTGACCCCTCGAGCGGCAAAGGGATGCAACTTGCGTCAGCAGAGGAGGGAGGCGGCCGAGTAATATGCAAGATATGTAATACTTCAACAGACGTTTACTGCAGAATAAAAAATTCGGAGGTATTACTTTTCAGCACGCCGTCGTATTAGTACTTCTCCCCGAACAGTTTCAAAACGGCCTTAGACCATAGATAGATCAGCGGAAAAATGCTCCTGTCAGAGCACAATAAAGGTGACTATACTGGTGTTTATTAAAAGACCCTGACTGAAAAGTAGGATACTAGCTGCCTCGTTCTATCTTCCTCGGCACCTTTAAAAATTTTCCTTAAATTTTGTCATGCGAACTTATTCCCGCTCTTTTTAAGATGTAACTCACATCTCACTCCCTCAAGCTCCTGTAACTGTAACTCGCTCACACCGAAAGTCCATCACTGTGAATCTCTATTATCCATTCACTTCCATTTGCCCTTTCTCACACACTCACTTGGCCCAAGTTGTTGTCATTCTCTTTGTGTCTCTCTCACTGCCACTGTCTCCTTTTCCACACTCACAGTTCCCTTCGTTCCGTATTACTACTGCTGTTTTCTCTCACTGTCATCATCTCCTTCTTGCTGTCTCTTTCTGCTACTGTCTCATTCATTCCTTTCCACTCTTTCTTCTCCGCTGTCATTGCCAAATTGTGTCTCTCGTTATCACTGCTCTCAGTCACTTCCACTTTCTCCTTCTTTGTATGCCTCTCTCATTGGTACTGCCTCCTTCACACTTTTCCTAGCACAGTTCTGCTACTGTCAACTATGATTCACTGCGACTGTGGCCCTCTCTTTTTCCACACTGCCACTGTCTCTTTCACTCTTTCTGTAACACAACCACTGGTATTTATTGTTCTACCGTCTATTTGCCACTGCCATAACCATCCTCTATCAGAATAAAAAAAACACAGATGTGTTCACATGCCAAAATTTTTGGGAAAGTTTTTAAAGCTGTTAAGGAGTGTAGAATGAGGAATCTGGCACTCACTTTTCAGTCAGAATCTTTTAGCGAACAGGAGCATATTCGCCTTTTTTGTCCTCCAATAGGAGCATTTTCTCGCTGGTTCCCTTCTTATCCCCACTACAGCAGGGCATGTCATGCAAATAAAAAGAACTTCATGAGTCTGAAAAATTTTCATAACTCACTTACGTGAAACTGAAACAACGTTAAACTAATAATTTTTTACACGTGAGGCCGAATTTTACGCCACAGAAATTTTGCACGTGCTATGGTACTACAACGTGGAGTTTCTAGTGACAATGGGAACACTTCACAGGATTTATCTCCTTGGCACACCGCTTTATAAACTACATCTTCGCCTCACACCGGATTGTACATGCCTATTTTACGTGTACGAGTAGGGTAACTTTGAACCTCTACATCTCGGAAATGGATCAAAATATCGAGAAATATTCAAGGCTGTTGAAGGTCTGGATCTTAGGAATTATTGTAAAAATTACTGCTATTTAATGTACTTATCTGTGGTTCGGCTTTGGTAGCGAAGAACCATGTTTTTGGGGTGTCTCTCCACTATGCATAAATATTTTTGATAACGGAAAGATAGCACTTCTAGGTAAATTCCTAGAGAATACACAATTAAAATTTGAGCAATTTTCTGAGGTTATTTATTGTTTAGATTTCGCCACACGCCCTGTTTTACGTGAGCATTTTATGTTTACAAATAGGGTAACTTTGAACCTCATATATCCGCAATAGATAAAGCTGTCAAGAAAATTTTGAAAACTGTTCGTGATCGGAATCTTGGGAATATGTAGTAAAACATTCACCTATTTGCTGTGTATAACTATCCTGGAATCCGCGGCTCGGTTTTTGTATCCAAAAACAATGTTTTCTCGAGTTTTCTCAGGAAGTGCCCAGGAACAAAATGATACCTCGATAAGCCCCTTAAGGCGCACCGTATACCACATCTAATGCAAAAATAACCAACCAGGTTGCTATATTTGCCTAAACTGGAGGAAATGTGTAATTCTAAAAGTTTTATCCTGTGCTGTAGAATAGTTAAGTAAGACGATCCTTCTGTTGGGTATAAAAATTATCCTCAGCCGAAGGGCTATCCAAAATACTAGACGCTACGTTTTTATCACCAACAGCGACATTTTGGAACACATGAGGTATGCAACACTACGATTAATATAGGCAAAATTAATGCGATGGTCCCCTACGGTCGCAGGTTCGAATCCTGTCTCGGGCATGGATGTACGTGATGTCCTTAGGTTGGTTAGATTTAAGAAGTTCTAAGTTCTAGGGGACTGATGACCTCAGAAGTTATTCCCATAGTGCTCAGAGCCATTTGAACCATTTGAAACAATGCGATGGTTATCGTTTCAATATGAGGTTACGTAAAAGTGTAACGAACGTCGTTTCAACATTGTATTCACATTTCCTTTTGCATATACTGTTTTTTATGTAATCGCCAAAATTACGTATCGTTCACTTTCTGTCCTTTCCATTTTCCGGTTACTCGTTCACATATGATGGGAAAACAACATATCAGTTTGATAGCAAGCAATTTCGTAGTAGTACGATTCCTGGAAGATACGTATAAACCTATTTACTTTTTAATGCTGATATCAGAAGTAGTATTCTCCATATCCATCATCGCGTGCGACTTTTTACGAGGGAGAGTTGTAAGGCTTTTAATTTTTGGCTCTATAAAAATTATGATTCACAGTTTATTTTTTGGGGTAAACGGAAACCTCTGATTCCACCCGTCTGCTTTGACCAATGACGTCACCAATATGGCGGAAACGACCATTCTCAACAACTCCCATATCGCGACTATGACGTCATTACGTAAACTTGACAAGAAACACAAAAATAGATCGAAATACCATCAAACACATATTCCTCCAAAAATATTATGAAACTGTTGTGTGTGTGACGTGACGACGGAATTTAGTTTGTAAGAGTGACTTATTTGTAGGTGTCGTTTTGATGTGATCGGTGGTGCTCTCTGGTGGTGTGTTAGGTGATGTTTTTGGTTTAGTTTGCGTGTGTGGCGTGTTTATAGGTGCGGTATTGTTGCGGTCGGTGATTCTCTCTGATGGTGTGTTTATGGGTAGCGTGTTATGTGGCGCATGGGGTTCATTTGCGTGGTACCATTTCAAGTGTGTGGTATCGGTAGTGACTGTGCTTTCAGAGGAATATTTTTAAGTGACTTATCGATTTTGGTTTTGTTATGTCGACGTTATTGTAGTTCTTTTCTGTTCGTCGTGAGTGAATTTTGGTAAATTGTTTTCTTTATGTCTTTGGGAGGTATGGGGGATAGTGCGTTGTCTCTAATAAAATTTCTTCAACTATTCAGATTTTTGGATGAAGTCGTGAAGTGTTCAGTGTGTCATGAAGAAATGAGGCTTACTAAAGTTCCGGCGTCTCGGACCAGGGACGGCTATATGTGGAGACGTCGTAAGGATAACAGGTCAAGGGAAGTGGCTGGCTCTGAGCACTATGGGACTTAACATCTATGGTCATTAGTCCCCTAGAACTTAGAACTACTTAAACCTAACTAACCTAAGGACATCACACAACACCCAGCCATCACGAGGCAGAGAAAATCCCTGACCCCGCTGGGAATCGAACCCGGGAACCCGGCGTGGGAAGCGAGAACGCTACCGCACGACCACGAGATGCAGGCTCAAGGGAAGTGTTCGATTCCAATATTGTTGTATTTTTTGAGGTAGTGATGATTGTAGACGTGGTTGTAGTTTTATGTTTTATGATTTGGTATCGGTAGTACTAAAGACACAAAGAACTATCGGCTAATCAGCCTCTTGTCCATACTGTACAAAGTTTTTATTATAATTTTGACTACTGGATTGAGCACTACACTTGACCTCGCTCATCCATTGAACAAGCTTTGTTTCGTGGAGGTTTTATTACAATTGATCATGTCCTCACTCTACGCGAAATAATTAGTAGAGCAAATGAGTACCATCTACCTCTCTGGCTTGTCTTCATTGATTTTGAAAAGGTACTCGATTCGATCAGTCACCCAGCAGTGTTTGGGCCTCTAAGCATGGAATAGCACAGGACAACGTTAAAGTTTTGTACACCATACACAAAAACTTCACAGCGTTTATAAATGTGGTTTGAGGAAAACAATGAATTTCCCATCGAAAAGGGCGTAAAACGGGGCTTCTCTATATCTCCGACATTATTTCCAGCAGTCCACGGAAAACCAATGTCTAAATTAGATTGCAAAGCAAAGGAAATCAAAATTCTGGGAAAGAGATTAAGTAACCCGAGGTTCGCTGGTCATATTGTACCGTTTCCAAATAGTGTAGATGAACTTTAGATACTGGTTATTCTCCTCTGATGTGGACCGAAAAATGAACGATGATTAAACCAATATCATGATCAATTAATGGAATCCGGAGGGAAATATATGTGTTGGAACTGCGCAACTTCAAAGGTCACAGAATATGTCTGTCTGGGTCAACTGCTTAATATGAAGGGATATATTAAGCCAGAAATATTTCGACGTATTACATCAGTCTGGCAAGCTCATGGAAGACACTCCTGAGTTTCGAAGTCCAAAATGTCGGCCTCTGCCGAAGAAAACAATTTTTGAGCCACATATAGTGCCAGCAATAACTTGCGGCTGTGAGAATGGACATCAAATGAGTTCATTGTCAGGAAACTAATAGTAGCCCCAAGAGGAATAGAAAGATCAGTGCTGAGCTAAACAAAGGAAGTCAGAAAGAAAGTGGTTGATATCAAGCAGACAACAAAGATCAGTGACATAAGTGGATAAAGTGAATATCTTGAAAAGGCTGTGGGCTGGTCATGTCGCTAGAAGAAAGGATGACAGGTGGTCAAAACACTTACTAGACTGCAGCCCAATTTAGGGGAAGACCACCGGATAGTTGGGACAAAGACCTAAAAACGGCAGCCGGTTTGAACTGGCAACGGAAAGGTCAAGATCGGCAGAAATGCAAAATGCAGGGATCCCATGTTGCACGTTATTACCGTAGACAAAGTTAAACAAATTTATAGTTTTTAAATGGAAATAAGTTAATTTACAAGTGCATCCGCTGAATTACTGTTTAGTCTTTCAACAGGAAGAGTGCAAAGCATTGCATCTTATCCTTTCGTTGATGATGTGTTGAGATGACGACATTGTGTTTTGATGTTGAAGATGATGTTACAGAAGCTCGACAGTACAGGCGGTGTGTTGGATCAGCTCCGTTGATTGAACGAAGACTGCTGATAACCTTCTCGTGTAGCAAATGATCTCCATCCAGAAAAATTGACGTCAGTGGCGTGTTACAGGCGACCGGCAGACTGTACGTTGTTGTTGTTACCAACACTTAGACTAGCGTGTGCGCATGATTTCACGTATATCACACACGAGATTTGCAACGACACTGTCCTTTACACAGTTTTAAAGTTTTCCCATCACGCAATTACAGTTCATTAGTGTCGCGAAAATCACAACCTAGAAATCACCACGCTTGTCGACAATCAGCACGTTCACAGCGCACAGTTTTTAACACGCCTGTGGCACAGTTAATGATTATTTACTCTGTTCTCAGCCACAAAGCGAACATACATCGAAGTTCTGAAACTTGCAAAGTGCACGCGATACAGTTGATGAGAAAATAGTTCACCTCAAGACCTGTAATTACAATGTCGTCCGTACACGGCTGTATTGTATAGTTACACGACCCAGTTCAGTTGGTGGTTTTAAGCAGTCCAACTTCTCAGTCCACAATAGGCATTTTCAGAATCACTTACGGAAAGAACAGAAACATATATCACCATTAACGTATTTCATTTGCACCGATTTCAAAGAAAACAAACACCGACATCACACTATACGTGTTCGCTCCTCCTCCATCTAACACAGACTGTCCACACACACACACACACACACACACACACACAAACACACTGTTCGACAGTCATGACCGATTCCCCCAGAACGCTCTCGCACTGTTTATAAAGTATGTCAGTATATTTTTAGTTGTACAAACTATTCTAATCACAATAAACATTTTCAGCGAACTATAAGAATCAAAACATTTTACCTACGCAATATACAAGAGAAACGTATTTACTCATGTGAAAAAAATTAATTTCAAAAACGTATTATCTTCAACAAACACAGGACAAATAAACAATATGAGATATCATCGGATACGTACATATGAAATAGAAAGAAAAGAAAGGACGGAAAAAAGAAAAAAATATTTAGCTCCCGCAAATAGCAATGCCTTCACAAAGTACAAAGGACCTTTCATAACCATTATCCGGAGTTTGAACACGGTTAGTAGCAGCAAAGTCTGTTTCCGCTTTTTCAGCTTTTCTGTGTCGTGATCACTTGGTGGCACGAGGAGCGCCACAGCGACATGTGCATGAATAAATCGGTTAGGAGACCTTCAAAGACACCCCACGCCAGTTCAGCAACATCATCACCAGCACCCGCGCTCCTTTGTCATTGAAAATGTACCTGTATAGAGACAGCCATTCAGTTGAGGGGCGTTACACTGAGAGCTGATAACCCCTTTGACACTCCTTACATTCTCGAATGGTTTTGAACGGTGCCATCCTGTATATCAGATCAGAAATTGCGGCCTCACTACACTCCAAAGTGGTCAGATCACATTCAATGAGACTGCAGTCCTACCTGAGAGACAGGCTGAATAGACTGGAGGCTGTGTGAATCTCAAAAGATCTCTAGAACGTCGTCCTGTTTCATACTGCACTGTAAACTGTCGTTTTCGACAGCGAAATATGTGAAAATTAACGCCTCATGGGAATAGGTCGTTTCATTGACGCTCTATATGCCACCCGTGGAGACCTTTTCGTCTGGAATCTGAGCGGCGGCGTGTCTGAAATTTTTTCCGTGGCCACACATCAGAAAAACGAATGGTTTCAATGATGGACGGCGCGGTTCTTAGCACCATTGCCGAGGCGTTAAAAGAAGTGTGAGATGTGGGTAAGAGGAAGCGTAACAACCCTTCCCTCTTCTGAAACCTGCACGGTAGCATTTGGCGCAATGTAACATCATTTGGTGCCAATGAAGCATCATTACTCCACTTTACAGCTCACATAAGTTTCTGAGCTCTTACCATTTACCTATGTGTCAAGACATTGCTGTTGGAAGTTTCGCCTCGCCCGATGGCAACGTCACTAAAGGAGGTTGTGAGAACCTTAGAGCCAAATTTCAAATTTCTGCGTCGCAAGGCGACACAATTACGGGGTTTCATCTACATCTACATCTACATCTACATCCGTACTCCGCAAGCCACCTGACGGTGTGTGGCGGAGGGTACCCTGAGTACCTCTATCGGTTCTCCCTTCTATTCCAGTCTCGTATTGTACGTGGAAAGAAGGATTGTCGGTATGTTTCTGTGTGGGCTCTAATCGCTCTGATTTTATCCTCATGGTCTCTTCGCGAGATATATGTAGGAGGGAGCTATATACTGCTTGACTCTTCGGTGAAGGTATGTTCTCGAAACTTTAACAAAAGCCCGTAACGAGCTACTGAGCGTCTCTCCTGCAGAGTCTTCCACTGGAGTTTATCTATCATCTCCGTAACGCTTTCGCAATTACTAAATGATCCTGTAACGAAGCGCGCTGCTCTCCGTTGGATCTTCTCTATCTCTTCTACCAACCCTACCTGGTGCGGATCCCACACTGCTGAGCAGTATTCAAGCATTGGGCGAACAAGCGTACTGTAACCTACTTCCTTTGTTGTCGGATTGCATTTCCTTAGGATTCTTCCAATGAATCTGGCATCTGCTTTACCGACGATCAACTTTATATGATCATTCCATTTTAAATCACTCCTAATGCGTACTCCCAGATAATTTATGGAATTAACTGCTTCCAGTTGCTGACCTGCTATTTTGTAGCTAAATGATAAGGGACCTATCTTTCTATGTATTCGCATCACATTACACTTCGCTACATTGAGATTCAATTGCCATTCCGTGCCCCATGCGTCAATTCGCTGCAGATCCTCCTGCATTTCAGTACAATTTTCCATTGTTGCAACCTCTCGATACACCACAGCATCATCTGCAAAAAGCCTCAGTGAACTTCCGATGTCATCCACCAGGTCATTTATGTATATTGTGAATAGCAACGGTCCTATGACACTCCCCTGCGGCACACCTGAAATCACTCTTACTTCGGAAGACTTCTCTCCATTGAGAATGACATGCTGCGTTCTGTTATCTAGGAACTCCTCAATCCAATCACACAATTGATCTGATAGTCCGTATGCTCTTACTTTGTTCATTAAACGACTGTGGGGAACTGTGTCAAACGCCTTGCGGAAGTCAAGAACACGGCATCTACCTGTGAACCCGTGTCTAAGGCCCTCTGAGTCTCGTGGACGAATAGCGCGAGCTGGGTTTCACACGATCGTCTTTTTCGAAACCCATTCTGATTCCTACAGAGTTTCAGAGAAATGACCTTTTAACTGTGTTGAAAACGGGTATATATAAAATGGAAAAATCGAGTATGGCCATAGCAATTACTATTGTTGCACTGTAGTGTCTCCTCCGGTTCTGTGTGTGCGAAGTCTCGCAAAGGTTTTGTTAATACTCGTACTTGATCTTAATTTCCCAGACACGTGTAATTTTTTGGATAATCTTGCACAGGAGACGACACAATAATGAACTTGTATTCTAGCCGTATCGATGTTTGAGATGCAGTTCTTTAATAAAATCACTGATATCTGACAAACATGGTCACTTTAGCCACTGACCAGATTGAAATGGAGTTTTAGTTCGTTTTTTAGGTAGCAGTGCCGTCTGAAACAACGGTGGCCGGAGATGTCATAAGAATGCGAGAATCGGCAGTCCAATGAGTCAGTGAACTGCGCCTGCAATGAGTAGCGTAAATTTCCCAGTTAATATTAGTTAATACTTTCAGTTAATAAAATCACTGCTGTAAACGACTGTTGCAAATAAATTATTTCTCCTTTTTAACTAAATCACTTTCATCAAGACCTGAAAACATTAATTATCTGTCCAGTTATATTCACAAGTTTTCGCAGGTTGAAGCTCTCTCAAGTAAAATCCAATATGCTCCCTTTTAAAACATTTCCACAAATCAGAACGTTTCCAGTACAATAATAAACATCAGACTCCCCAGAGCGACATCAGCACACAAGAAACAAGAACAGGGAGAGAGAACAGCAAAAGGTTAAAACGCTATTCATAAGAAAAGGAAAACAAGAAATGTCACATCTTTAACTTCCGTAGCCTATAGACTCTTAAGAATCTCATTATCCCAATATTAATAATATATGTTAAGTATATGTTGAAATATATGAAATAATTATTTTTATTATTAAAAAAATTAAGTTACGACTTAGGGCTGTATAATTGCGGTTACAGCATGCGGGAGGTATCGCTGTTAACTTCGCAAATTGTGGAAGAAAACTACTTAGACTGGCTGCCACAAATGTGAAACATCGTGGCTAACTTAAATGTTATCTCTAACATCAAAAGCCGGGCGCGGTGGTCTCGCGGTTCTAGACGCGCAGTCCGGAACCGTGCGACTGCTACGGTCGCAGGTTCGAATCCTGCCTGGGGCATGGATGTGTGTGATGTTCCTAGGTTAGTTAGGTTTAAGTAGTTCTAAGTTCTAGGGGACTAATGACCACAGCAGTTGAGTCCCATAGTGCTCAGAGCCATCTGAACCATCTGAACCATCTAACATCAAAAGTAAGGAAAGATAGCCGTGTAGTTGTTTGGTTGACAGGTTGTGTGTTATCACTGAATATCAATATGAGTGTTCATGTTTCTATATTTCATTGAGAGCTTGTTTGAAATTTTACTGATTCTCTTTGTAACTGTTCATATGCCTCAAGATTCTTTGGGTGCAAAACGTAAATGTTATGAACTCCGAATAGTTATCCAGAGTGAAACATAGGAGAAAATTTCTGCTAGACGATAACGAACACTTTGACTGCAATCATAAACACGGTGAATCAAGTATGACACTATTAATGTTCGATGTTGTACTCGATTCAGTAAGCTCCAACTATTTAACCGATAAAAAATCACTCTTGTGTTCAAGAGTAGCGTAACTGGTAGCACACAGGTCAAACACAGAGGAACTGTATTTGCAGTAGAGCACGAAATTCTAGCCTTCTCTCATTCAGTAGCGATTAATGGCATAATTTCGTATTCCCGTGTGCCAGACTTTGCGCAGACATATCTTTTTGATTCAGCTAAATAAGGCTGAGAAGCAATTCTGCGTGGTCTGGTTTTCATACAATGGACATGTAATTCTGTTTAGTGAGCGATGAGAAGTGAATATATGACATCGCGAAAATTATGAACATAGATCCACACTGGTACATATTCCTTCGTTGAGCTTTGTGTGTAGATGATGCTAATAGCCTTCACCACTTCTGAAGTCTTCCGAAGTAAGAGTGATTTCAGGTGTGCCGCAGGGGAGTGTCATAGGACCGTTGCTATTCACAATATACATAAATGACCTTGTGGATGACATCGGAAGTTCACTGAGGCTTTTTGCAGATGATGCTGTGGTGTATCGAGAGGTTGCAACAATGGAAAATTGTACTGAAATGCAGGAGGATCTGCAGCGAATTGACGCATGGTGCAGGGAATGGCAATTGAATCTCAATGTAGACAAGTGTAATGTGAGCCGATTACGTAGAAAGATAGATCCCTTATCATTTAACTACAAAATAGCAGGCCAGCAACTGGAAGCAGTTAATTCCATAAATTATCTGGGAGGAGTGATTTCAAATGGAATGATCATATAAAGGTGATCATCGGTAAAGCAGATGCCAGACTGAGATTCATTGGAAGAATCCTAAGGAAATCCAATCCGAAAACAAAGGAAGTAGGTTACAGTACGCTTGTTCGCCCACTGCTTGAATACTGCTCAGCTGTGTGGGATCCGTATCAGATAGGGTTGATAGAAGAGATAGAGAAGATCCAACGGAGAGCAGCGCGCTTCGTTACAGGATCATTTAGTAATTGCGAAAGCGTTACGGAGATGATAGATAAACTCCAGTGGAAGACTCTGCAGGAGAGACGCTCAGCAGCTCGGTATGGGCTTTTGTTAAAGTTTCGAGAACATACCTTCACCGAAGAGTCAAGCAGTATATAGCTCCCTCCTATGTATATCTCGCGAAGAGACCATGAGGATAAAATCAGAGAGATTAGAGCCCACACAGAAGCATACCGACAATTCTTCTTTCCACGAACAATACGAGACTGGAATAGAAGGGAGAACCGATAGAGGTACTCAAGGTACCCTCCGCCACACACCGTCAGGTGGCTTGCGGAGTATGGATGTAGATGTAGATGTAGATGTAGACTGGTTGATGTGATGAGCCTCACAGTATTGCAGAAAACAGAATCGATTCCACATCGTAAGGTATATTCTCTGGAGACGGAAATCTGCAGTCGCGGATAAAAAGTAATATAATTTCTAAATGTTAGGGAAAGATTCATCAAAATGACAGACATAACCCTATATTAGTGAAATAAGCACCACATCAAGAATTACAAGTATTCTCATGATATCATGTTCTTTAGCATTGGAAACTTACAAGGAAACTCTCGTTTTCGAACTTAAACTAGAATTTTTCTAGTTGAAACTGCCACAGTTGGAAGGTTCACGAAACCGAAATTTTATGTACTGTGTATACGTAGTGCACTACGATGAAATCACTGAATTTTTCGGTGGTTTGGAAGTATATAGGGTACGAAATTTAGTAAACATGTCTGTACCTTCAGCAAGCGAACTGATCGTGGATGGCTGATATGGGTACTTCAATTTACGCTGCTTTAACTCTGTGCCACAGCTCGTCAATCATATTGGCTGACGTGTGGTAGCGTGCCAATATCTCAGCAACTCATGACCAGATGCCCGCATCTCGTGGTCGTGCGGTAGCGGTCTCGCTCCCCGCGCCCGGGTTCCCGGGTTCGATTCCCGGCGGGGTCAAGGATTTTCTCTGCCTCGTGATGGCTGGGTGTTGTGTGTTGTCCTTAGGTTAGTTAGATTTAAGGAGTTCTAAGTTCTAGGGGACTGATGAGCATAGATGTTAAGTCCCATAGTGCTCAGAGCCATTTGATCCATGACCAGATCATGTCGGTTTGTGGAAGGAGCAGAGAGAAAGTGGTAAGATGTTGGCCCGAAATTATTTCACAGATTTGACCAAAAAATCATTTACTACACAAAGACTGGATTTTAATATTAGATCTCAGAACTTAGTTTTCCTTCCGAATTAAACGTCACATACCCTTTGTTTATATAACAGTTTCTAATCACACCGTCCAACAAGAATAACAGCTTAACTGTTTGATGGCAGCGCACAGAAAATCAAGCTCAAATAAGTTTTGCATACTGCCTATAACTAAGGAAAAGGTTTCAAAACTGGAAACAATTTCATAGAGCTCACGTAACAACTAAGCAAGCTAAAGCCTGAGGCTGAAAACATAGCTGAGCTTTCGCAAATTTTGACGTAAACCAATTCCAGAAGAATGAACTTGCATTTACCATACAAATGATTAAAACTTGTAAAAAGCGTTATATCAAAGTTCACTGCAGTGAAAAGACTTTTAGAAGATCAAAAATAATTACATAACTTTAGCCTGCGAACACTTAAAATTTAGGCTTGACTACACAAATACCAAAACCGTAAATCTCAGGTACACAGCCTTTCAAAACTGCCTGTAGGAGCTGATGAATCTCATTAGAATCAGAGGTAGTTTCAGGGAAACAGGAGTGTCAACTTAGAATTTAAAGCGATTTTCTGTAACTAAAAGTAATAAT
Source organism: Schistocerca gregaria (assembly GCF_023897955.1). Classification (NCBI taxonomy): domain Eukaryota; kingdom Metazoa; phylum Arthropoda; class Insecta; order Orthoptera; family Acrididae; genus Schistocerca; species Schistocerca gregaria. The sequence goes on from NC_064920.1 coordinate 194,938,088, forward strand.
TACCAATGACGACCTTAATACACGCAAAACTAAAACTCAGATACTTAAGACCCTGGTTCCATATAATAACACAGAGGCATAAGTCCCATTGAAATGGCTGCTTCCTAGGTTTTTAACAACGCCTGTCATCAAGGTGGCGTTTACAACGCGTTAACAAAGAAGAAACTTACGTGGCAATAGTTTCTGATTTGGGTGTGAACAAACCACGCCAACTTGAGGTCATAGCTCTGTTAAAACGTTGACATGAGAATAAAGACAGCTCGATGTTCAAATGTTACCAGGAGCGGTGACAGTACGAGTAGTTCAAAAATGGTCACCGCTTTCTGGGGGACTCGGTAAAAGAAACCCATCGGCACAGAGCTTATCTCTCTAGACCAGCTAGAATTAACCGGTGGCGACAGGGGACCACAGTAAGAATAACTGGCAAGACCCCTACAATAGTCTGACACTGACGGGAAAAATTAGAGAAAACAAGCGGATTACCAAACAAGTTACAAGGCGCAGCGAAACCATCGCAAAGGAATTTGATAAAAGTAAGCTGGACGGCTCACAGTACATGCGAAATCTAGAAGGCCAGCGCGACAGTCGAACAACTTTTGTATTGATGTAGATCAGTTATATGACTGAGCGAGGTGGCGCAGTGGTTATCACACTAGTATACGGGAGGACGACGGTTCAAACCCGTCTCCGTCCATCTTGATTTAGGTTTACCGTGATTTCCCTAAATCGTTTCAGGCAAATGCCGGGATGGTTCCTTTGAAAGGCCACGACCGATTTCCTTCCCAATGCTTCCCTAATCCGAGCTTGCGCTCCATCTCTCATGACCTCGTTGTCGATGGGACGTTAAACACTAATCTCCTCCGTCTCCTCCTCAGTTATATGGTGCGGCCTGCGATTCTATTGTTTGGTAGCATGGGGTGGCCTGGCTCTGTATTTCTTGAAGAAAATAGGCAAAAATATGACAATAATCACTGATTTCTATTGTGCTTTTGGCACATCCACTGACGATGATGTACCCCATAAGAACAGCAGCCTCACTTTGGTTAATTAAAGTATGACGAATTTATGCCCTGAAAACAACTTAAAAATTTTTTTCAAACTAACGCAATTCAAACCAGCTGCATAGTATGGCCTTTGTTGCTTGACGTATATGAAAATGATCTGTGGATTTATTAACAGTCACTTTTACATAAAATAGATTTGAACTGCGTAACGAGCAATGTTCTTAAATGATACTTTCCGTTACGATATGAACACTTCCCAATAACTTAGCAGACAAAATTAGCATCATGTGACAGTCCCCTTATGGGAACAAGTAAAAGGACTTTATAAGTTTATGCGTGATGGAGCATGCTGCAACAGAGCTAAGCGTCGCCGAGGGGAAATAATAAGAGAGGAAGTCGTCATTACTGATTGCCAGAGCTTAGCAGGGCCGATAAACTTTCAGTTTCGTTAGCCGAATAGCACGGGACAAGAGGAGAGCGAGAGAAAATGGATGTGAGTTACACTGAAGCAAGAGAACGAACATACTGATGAATCTAAAACAGAATGGTGCAAAGGATTTAACTTACAACAGACGCTGCAATTCGCAAGATTTTGTTACAAAGAATTCTGACTACGAACAAGTTCTGATCGCGACCTAACTAGAAGTACGCCAGCTAGCAGTTGTGTTGCGTCTCACTTTATTGCCTCGTGTTACAGGTGCACAGAGTGTCCCCACCGGCCCACAGCATCTCCAACGCGTCCGGACTGTAGCTTGCCGCTAACCACCATTTGCTCCTCAACATCCCCGAGGGGGCGCACACTCCGGCCAATCACGGATCTGGCTTCCCGGCGTAACACAACAGCCCGCTCGGCTCGCGTCAAAGAGCCCTACAGGTCTCTTTTAACTGGCCGATCTTCTGAATAAAACTCGAAGCTTCTACCGCGACCTTCCAGCAACCAATGGAAACATTCACCCACGAATTCGTCGGAAGAGATCGTTCCACCTACATAAGTAACGTACACCAAGAGAGAGGTATGTTCTTAAACTCCCCCACCCTCCGCTCCCTGTCATTGTCCTGTGCATTCCAACAGTTCAGAGATCCATTTGGAAGCTCGAAGAGAGCAGAAAATTGGCTTTAGTCCACAGCCAAGTTAACAGAATGGATTTCATGCGAGACCAGGTGTGTTCATATACAGGGTGGTCTATTGATATTGACCGAGCCAAATATCTCACGAAATAAGCGTCAAACGAAAAAAGTAAAAAGAACGAAACTCGTCTAGCTTGAATGGGGAAACCAGATGGCGCTACGGTTGACCCGCTAGATGGCGCTGCCATACGTCAAACGGATATCAACTGCGTTTTCTTAAATATGAACCCCCGTTTTTTATTACGTATTCGTGTAGTACGTAAAGAAATATTAATTTTTTAGTTGGACCACGTTTTTCGCTTTGTGACAGATGGCGTTGTAATAGTCACAAACGTATAAGTACGTGGTATCACCTCACATTCCGCCAGTGCAGACGGTATTTGCTTCGTGATACATTACCCGTGTTAAAATGGATCGTTCACCAACTGCGGAAAAGGTCGATATCGTGTTCACGTTTGGCTATTATGATCAAAATGCTCAATGAGCGTGTACTATGTATGCTGCTCGGTATCCTGAACGACATCATTCAAATTCGCCGGATAGTTACGTTATTTAAGGAAACAGGAAGTGTTCAGCCACATGTGAAACGTCAACCATGACCTGCAACAAATGATGATGCCCAAGTACGTGTTTTAGCTGCTGTCCCCGGATTTCCTTCTGTGGAGAAAGTTGAAGGATATTTGCTATCTTGATCCACCGACAACGCCTGACAACATGCGTCAGCGCATTGTCAATGCATGTGCGAACATTACGGAAGGCGAACTACTCATTGCTGAGAGGAATGTCGTTACACGTATTGCCAAATGCATTGAGGTTGACGGACATCATTTTGAGCATTTATTGCATTAATGTGGTATTTACAGGTAATCACGCTGTAACAGCATGTGTTCTCAGAAAAAATAAGTTCACAAAGGTATATGTATCACATTGGAACAACCGAAATAAAATGTTCAAACGTACCTACGTTCTGTATTTTAATTTAAAAAGCTACCTGAACCAACTGTTCGTCTAAAATTGTGAGCCATATGCTTGTGACTATTACAGCGCCATATGTCACAAAGAGAAAAAAGTAGTCCAACTAAAACATTCATATTTCTTTACGTAGTTCACGAATATGTAATAAAAATGGGAGTTCCTATTTAAAAAACGCAGTTGATATCCGTTTCACCTGTGGCAGCGCCATCTAATGGGCCAATCATAACGCCGTCTGGTTTCCCCTTCGAGCTAGACAAGTTTCGTTCTTTGTAGTTTTTTCGTTTGACGCTTATTTCGTGAGATATTTGGCCCTGTCACGATCAATGGTCTACCCTGTAGAGGCTGCTAATCACAAAGGGAAAATTAGGATTAAATAAAACACATTCCCCACAACTCACTTTCTATAGGTAGTGGTTCGGGCAAAATACGAGGAAGATGACATATACAAATGATAAAAGACCGTACCTAGTTGATAGGATAAACAATAATGATAGATGTGCTCAAATAAACGTACCTCTTTCATAGTACAGCACGGGAAACATACAGTTTTGCGTTATCTTGCTGACTGATGACGTCATAGAGACCTCGACGATAGAGCACAGCTATCCACCATAATACCTCAGAAATGTAAGCCCTGCTGTCCAAATTACCAACTTTGCGAACCAGACATGACCGTGTTGATTGGCCGATGGTATACCATACAACTACACTAGATGTTGGACAACAACAAATGCAATTGATAAAGTGCGTCCTCCTCAGAGCCTCCACACAGAGATAAGTCATTGGAGATGATCTGCGCAGAACCAGACTCGTCGGAAAAAAATGCATTGGTGCCACTACTGTGACCAGTTTTGTCATTGGATGTCACTGTGGGCATGCCTCTTTCTGTTTCCACCTCAAGGAAAGGGGTAACAGCAGTTGCTGTGCTGACAGCTCATGGTGTTCCAAACGTCGTCTCACTGTCTGCGTGAATATTTGTTGGAAACGAGACTATTTATAAACTGAAGGTACGTGTCGGGCTATACGGCTCTGCACAGCTTAGCGAAAATTCGTCAGTCCTCTCATGGTAATAATCGCTTCGGGGAGTTGAAGTCCTGCATGGCGTTTAAAATGTCTTCCCTGAACCCTGATAATCCATATTGACATGGCAGTCAGGGGCTCCCAGACAACACGAGCAAAAATATCATGTAACGACAAATTACAGTCTAGAGGGAGACCACGATTACACCACTGTCGTATTCCGGGATATGCTTGTAGGCTCTTCTCGTTTTACTAGAGGCTTATAACAATCTTCTCACAAGAAGTTAATATTTATAGGCAATTTCTGAACTAGAAATCCACTGCTTAATGCACTGAGGCCACAAAAGTCTTGGGATACGTCCTAATATTGGGTCGGACTAATTGTGCACGGCGTATTACCGCAGCTTGAAGTGGCATGGACTCATCAACTCGTTGGAAGTCCATTGCAGAAATACTGAGCCATACTCTATAGACGTCCATAATTGCGAAAGTGTTGATGGTGCAACAGGTTGTGCACAAACTAACCTCTCGATTATGTCTCATAAACGTTTGACGGGATACAAGTCAGGCGATCTGGGTAGCCACATCATTCGCTCGAATTGCCCTGAATGTTATTCAAACCAATCGCGCCCTGAATGTTATTCAAACCAATCGCAAACAACTGTGGCCCGGTGACACGGCACATTGTCATCCATAGTCAAATGGTTCGAATGACTCTGAGCATTACAGGACTTAACATCTGAGGTCATCAGTCCCCTAGAACTTCGAACTATTTAAACCTAACTAACCTAAGGACATCACACACATCCGTGACCGGGGCAGGATTCGAACCTGCGACCACAGCGATCGCGCGGTTCCAGACTGAAGCGCCTAGAACCGCTTCGTCACACTGGCCGGCGCCATCAATAAAAATTACATCTTTGTTTGGGCATCCGAAGTCCATGAACGGCAGCAAATCGTCACTGTTGGTTCAGTTGGACCGGAAGAGCCAGTCCATTTTACGTAAATACAGCCCACACCATTATGGAACCACCACCAGCTAACGCAGCGCCTTGTTGACGATTTCCGAGATGTAATGTCCCATGCGTCTAGCTCCGCCTTCCGTTCCGCGTTCAAATTCTGTTGATTTGCGTCGTGCCGACTTTTGTCACCTCAGTGTATTTCCTACTACTACCTACTTTGTGTGGTTGCTTATCCAAGATTCTAGTATACTACACGCCGTTTTGACATTTCTGCTTGGTGTAACGATTTGAATATTCGAAAATGCAGTTAATACACACTGACGTCAGTCCAACATGTTACGATGACGTACTGAAAAGTAATACCTCAGAATATTTTATGTGAAAACTCGCAGTTCTTTTTACATAAATCAAATGTAATTAACATTCTACATTCGTATGTTTCATGTCTACGTATTTATTCCTCAACATAGTGGTCCTACTGACAAATACATTTCTCCCAGCAAGAGACGAGATTTTTGATAAATCACTGTAGAATTTTTGGCTTAGTTGGCGGAGTCACACTCTCAACGGTAATTCCCTCTCACGTGAAAGGTAAATTGCTATAATCTTACTGAGATGGAATGATTCATGAGCGGAGTCACTATTTCACCCTGAACGCGGTTATTGTATGGAGATCTGTGTTGAAAATTTCCTTTCAGAGACAAAAAATAACCTCGATGAACTCTTTTTATTATTATTATATCACTACTATTATATTCGTTTCAATTACTGCTTAGATTTAATTATTATTGCTAATTTAATGAATTAGTTCTTTAGCATTCAGTCGCTCTAAGAAAGGAAATTAAGTCATTGAAATGAATCAATAACCAAACAGATCTCACTAGGCGACGTTAAAGTTCAGGGGGTTGTGTACGGTAGACTAGAGATCTGATGCTGCACGCTGACTGTAAGCTGTACTCAATGTCTGTGTCGACCGTCGAACGGTGTGCTGGATCTGTAGGAATCTTAGTCTACGTTAACTACGGTTCAATTCTCCTTTCAATGGAAGCCCGTCCGTCGAAGTGGACTTGTTTAAAAGTCTTTAAATTAATGAGCGTATAGAGTTTGCAGGTTTGAGTTTCCACAGGCGTGCACAAATATTTGAAAATGTGAAACATAAGATGGAGATTAATTTTCACAACACACACCTTGTTTATGCTGCCAAGAAATTGATTTATTGGCTTATTATTCTCGCACAAAATCAGAAAATGTCTATATGCGATATTTCATAGCAGAAAATGCCTTTCAATTAAAAATGGCAGTCTCGCAACAATGCCTCCGCTCCTAAGCCGTAATACATACGTCCGTACTCATTAAGATCAGAAGCTAGACTATATCTTTTCACAATAGTTAACGTCGAACCAAAGCTCTCTTACTCCAAGCAATAAAGAGAGTTCAGCGATAATGCTGCTTTCCGCAGTCAGTTGCGCGCTTGTACGCTTCAAATAATATCTTGTCCGCCCACATATCTCTTACTCTTGCGCAACACAAATTGCTACACTGCTATTCTTGCACTTCTTTATGACTGTCAAAATGAAGTCCTCTAAGGCATTCTTTAAGTTGTGAAAATAAATGAAAATCGAATGGGGCCATATCAGGACTGTATGTAGGATGATCGCTGACAGCGAACACAAAGCGTCGGATTGTCGCAGGTGCAACCTCGTATGCGGTCTGGAATTGTCATGCTGTAGAAGATGGTGAACGAACTCTTTGAATTCGAAACTCAATTAAACCCGCTCTCTCTCACCCTCCGACATAGTCACATTAGACATTACACTATACAATACGGAGCCCTCTAGCGGCAAAGAACGGCAAATGTGTAGACATGAAGAATAAAGATGTAGAATGTTAATAAAGTTTTTAGTGTTTTAATGCAAAAAATTTGGAGTCATTACTTTTCAGCACGACCTCGTGCAAGTGTCGTTCCAAAAGTACTGCATACTGCGAGTGCGGGACCGTAACAGTAGTGTGATCAAGTTGAAATTCACGTCAGTTGTGAGCGAGACAATATGTGTGAGGTGGTGTATGTGTTTTCAGGTACACGTGGCTGTGTAGTGAGTAAATCAGTTTTAAAATGGAAGATGAAACGGAGTCAGGTCGGAATGTACACAGCGACCAGCTTTCCTACATCAAAATCGAATCCCTACGTGGAAAGAATCCAACGGAAATACAGTGCCTTGAGAGAGGTGTATGGGAGTAGTGTAGCGTATCGTAGCAAAGGCTCACGAAAGTCTGCTTGTTTCCGCGATGATCAGCTAAGCACTTTGAGGGTAGTCTAAGAAGTGGAAGGCCATCAACTGCAGCAGATTGGGTCTCTCGGATTATGGTTAATGTCATTTTGAGACAGGACAACGAAATACTTGTGAGGACATTGCATGTGAGGCCAGAATGCTTGTGACTTCACTTTATAGAATCATAACTGAAAAATATAAGATGAGGGATGCCAGATGGGTTACGAGTGATCTGAGTGAAGAGCGGAAAGCAGGTAGCAAAAGAATCGCATAAGAATTGCTTCTGCGTTGTCGAACAGAAGGAGAACAGTTTTTGGAAAGGATTGTTACGGTTGATGAAATCTGGATACGAGATTTTGAGCCAAAGCTGAAGTCTCAATCGTCTCATTGGAAAATTTCCGACTCTCCACGTCAGAATAAATTCCACCCCCAACAATCGAATTTAAACTGAAGGTGATCTTTGTGTATGACATGAATGAAGTCATAGCCAGAAGCAGCGTACCCCAGGCGCGTACTATAGTCTGTTTCTGCAAAATGTTCCGCGCTAGAAAATTTGTCAGAAAAGACCTGAAATGGTTGAAGCTGGTGTATTCGTTTTGCGCGATAATGCAAGACCATATATTGCCCTTCCAGTGAGAGAAACGCTCGACAAATATGGATGGGAAATTCTTCCCCACCCATCATTGACACCCGATATGAGCCCACCAGACTGTTGGTTTCCCATACTGAAGGAACAACTCCGTGTTGGAAATTTTTGACACAACTGACTAAGTTTCCAGTGAACTGACCCGAGTAATCAGACAGCTCCAGAAAACAAGGTGCCCTGTCAGGATTGAGTACAGAATATGAATTGAGAGGTAACTGAAGAAAGTTGAAAATAATGAGAAGTAGCAGCAATGAAAACAGCGAGAAACTTAACATCGATATTGATGATCACGAGTTAAATGAAGTTAAGGACTCTGCTACCTAGGCAGCAAAATTCCCAATGATGGACAGAGCAAGGAGGATGTCGAAAGCAGATTAGCATTTTCAAAAAGGGCATTTCTGGCCAAGTGAAGTTTACTAGTATCGAACGTAGGCCTTAATTTTAGCAACAAATTTCTGAAAATGTACGTCTGAAGCAGAGCATTGTACGGTAGTGAAACATGGATTGTGGGAAAACCGGAACAGAAGAGAATCTAAGCATTCGAGATGTGGTGGTACGGACTGAAGTTTAAAATTGCGTGTATTTATAAGGTAAGGAACGGGGAGGCTCCGCACAGAATCGGAGAGGAAAAGAATATGTGGAAAACGCTGACAAGGAAAAGGGACAAGATGATAGGAGATCTGTTAAGACATCAGAGAATGACTTGTATGGTACTAGAGGGAGCTGTAGAGGGCAAAACTTGTAGAGGAAAACAAAGACTGGAAAGAATACATCCAGCAAATAATTGAGAACGTAGGTTGCAAGTGCTGCTCTGAGGTGAAGGGGTTGACACAGGAGGAGAATTCACGGCAGGCCGCATCAATATCAAAGTTTACGTATACGCCAGGTCCTAATTCTAAAAATCGGTATACTTGATATTTGTTGATTACAGCGCACTCTACCACGAGTGGAAAACAATGGTTTGTGTAAAACGTGCGTATGTTTTGGCGTACAATCCGAACATGCAATATAAGTGCTAGGTCCGATTCTAAAACATAAAGTTGACCTCGCCGTTATAGGAGGAGTCGTTAGAGGAAGGCAGTTGTAGCAGACACAGATGTCCTCTTTACTAATATTAAGTTGTCAGCTATAACAGTTTTTCGTACAGTGCGTCGTGTTCTTAATGTTCAGTTCTCTCACCATTATAAAATACGTCCTATGTACAAGCGAACAAAAAAAAATTGAATTACGTAACTTTTTTTCCAGGTGGGGATTTAAACTGTATAACTAACCCGCTTATCTCCAATGAACATAACTGTGTTACTCTCGTTGGTCAATACGTGGAAATGGTCAACGTTTTGAATGGTGATTATACTGAAGGCGTGTAAGGATATTTTATAAGATAAATTACTTCATTCAATTCTAGCTTACAGTGTGCAGAACTTTTGAAACGACCCTCGTACAGTAACACCCTTCGACTCGGGGATATACGTATGAAATCTGTACCATCATTTATCAGAAGCGCTGCTTGCACAACCAGATTCTCAGGTTCTGTGAACTTTTGGTTGCTGGTCCTCGCCCCTGCCTGCGCTGTTCTTTGGGACGGATGTACTGACTAACTGACGGCGGCGGCAGGGGGTTTCGTAACGCGCTCACCTAGGCCAGGCAGCGCGCGGCGCTGTCTAGATAAAAGCCGCACGGCGTGGCGTCACGGTCGCCAAATGTTTGTGCGAGCTGTTTGCTGCCGCCGTGTTTGCGTGGGCGTCGTCCTTGAGCGCGATAACAGCCGCCCGCGCGTCTCGCGCACTAACGAGCTGTGAATTGGAGCAGCAGGCTGCTCTTGCCGCTCCTGTCCTGTCCCTTGCGGCCAAGGCCACCTGCCCTATGTGACCAACGTCTTCAGCCATCCACCCTGCTGTCTGTATTCTAGTTAGCATTCCGTTCATTGATGTATGACAATACATTTGCACTGAACTCACTGAGACCTTAAGGGCATAGATTCACTCGCATTATTTCTTTAAAAGCGTGGAATGGTTGAAATGGCTCTGGGCACTATGGGACTCAACATGTGAGGTCATCAGTCCCCTAGAACTTACAACAAACATAACTAACCCAAGGACACCACACACAAGCATGCCCGAGGCAAGATTCGAACCTGCGACCGTAGCGGTCGCGCGGTTCCAGACTGAAGCGCCTAGAGCCACTCGTCCACACCGGCTGCCTAGTTTGGAAACTTTGGTGAGACATGTAGATGGGATTGTACTTCCTGCCCGGAGGCTCGGCACGATCATTTCGGAAACTGCACGACTTTTCGCGTGTTCTAGGAGTGCTGTTGTGAGTGTCTTCAACAAGTGGCGAAACCAAGGTGAAAACACCTCCAGACGTCGTGACGTTGGGCGGCCACTCCTCATTACAGATGTCAGGCGTCGTATGCCGGGCAGACTGGTAAAACAGGACGGCGGTGAACTGTGGCGGAACTAACATCAGACTTCAATGCTGGACAGAGGACAAGTGTGTCTGAACATTCAGTCCACCGAACATTGCTAACCATGGACCTCCGCAGCCTACGACCCATGCATGTGCCAATGTTAACACCACGACATCAGCATCTACGACTGAAATGGGCACGTGAACATAGGGACAAGGCGTTGGCGCCGTCACATTTCGTTGCATGGTATGATCAAACCCGATACCTTCTTCATCATGCCAATGGGAGGGCGCGAATCCGTCGTCTTCCAGGGAACAGCTCCTTGACACCTGTACTACAGGACGGAGACTAGCTGGTGGTGTCTCCTTTATGCTCTCGGGAACATCCACGTAAACATCCATGGGTCCAGTGGAGATCGTGCAAGGCACAATGACGACCAAGGAGTAACATACACTGATGCAGACCTCGTACACCCCTTCACGACGATCATGTTTCCCGAAGGCAGTGGCATTTTTCAGTAAGATAATGGACCGTGTCACAAGGCCAGAAGTGTAATTCAGTGGTTCGAGGAACACACTGGCGAGTTCTAATTGATGTTCTGGCCTCTCAACCATCCAGATCGAACCCGATCGGTCACACTTAAGATGTGATTGAACGTGGCATCAGAACTCACCCACCCTCTCTTCGGAATTTTACAGGGATTAGGTGTGCACATGTGGTGCGAACTCCCGCCAGCTACCTACCAAGCTGCCTCATTGTTTCCATGTCATGATGTGTCACCACTGTTTTTCGTAGCACCAAAGCTAATTACTCGTGGAACATGTATGCACGTACTGTATGCTACAGAATTCCTATTAGAAAATTTATAAACAAAAGACTCTAAAGAATTAAGAAAACAGAAAAAAATATTGAAGAGTTACAGTACTGAGTTATACTGCAGAGTTACATTTCAGAGAAAAATTCTCCGAAACTCTAATTCGGAATGGAAGGGATGTGCCACTACTAAATCTCTCGACTTACAGCTGCAAAAATTGTAGGTTTTCACTCAACATTTCCTATTCTTCTGATAGCCTGTTAAAGATGAAACCTTCTAAACAGTGTTCAACATTCCGTATAATCCTTCAGAAGATGTTATCCCACTGCAAACTGTTTGTGTCTATTATGCAATGTATGGATGTTAGAATTTCTTCTGAATGAGTCAACATCGTGAACAACAAATTCTATGGTGGAACATAAGCTAAAGTTCGGTGAAATACAGCACTCCAACGCCGACCGTTGTGGCCGAGCGGTTCTAGGCGCTTCAGTCTGGAACCGCGTTACCGCTACGGTCTCAGCTTCGAATCCTGCCTCGGACATGGATGTGTGTGATGTCCTTAGGCTAGTTAGGTTTAAGTAGTTCTAAGTTCTAGGGGAGTGATGACCTCAGATGTCAAGTCCCATAGTGCTCAGAGCCATTTGAACCATTTTGAACAGCACTCGAACAACAGCCTACTCGAAATAAGCGAACTGACACTGCAGATAGGTCTGGTTGTCCTGTTATGGGTTAAAAGTATTTTTTACAAATGCACAGAGTAGACGCAAAATAAGATGCTGTTTGAAACAGCAAACAAAATAAACAAATATTTATATTTTATTGTCACAGACAGTAGAGAACATTATCATAGTGAAGATAAGCATCCAATTTTTGTTCGAGATCTTACTTGATACATCCAAGAAAATTTTACGTCTACCCTAAGTCCTATGAATTTAAAATGGTCGACTTCACCGGTTATTTAACCACCTGGCCACAATAAACGTTTGCTGTGTCAACGATCCTTGTCAGAAATTGCATGCACTGTGGTCTGTTGCAATTTCGCGTTATTATGTTCTCTGAATGTCATATGTTGATGCTATCTGTTATCATAGTCACTAGATCCTTTACTGTTACAGTATATTTCACGTATTTCCTAATAAAGAAACATCTGTCATGTTTTGCGTCACCTAGGAAATTTACAGACGGTTAACAGAACCCTGCGTGACCTCATATTCAAATTTTTTGCCCTATTGCAGGTGCGAAGTGATCCACTGTTGCGCTTTTTCGCTAGCCGTAATGTTACAACTTATGCAAAAACGTTCCATGGTTCACAAACTCAAATGCTCCGTTATTTCAAGGAAAATACGTAGGACTCTCAACATATTGTTTAGCTCTGCTAGTGAGTCACATACAAAATGTTTTCTGTGGCTACTCCTTTCTTGAAGACAAGTTGCGGCTCTGTCAGCAAGGAATGTGCACTGGGATGTGACCGAAGAGGAACTTCCCTGTAGCTGTTTGCACCACTTATCTCTTCCTTTTTAAGTAGGAGACTCAGAATCTCATACACAGATTATAACGACAACATGAACTGAAAAAACCTGTTGAAAGAGAGCACTATAGAAGGGAAGTATATAGGAGACCTGAACAGCGTTGTGGACCTGAACACACGTCAAATAGCCAAAATTATACACGTTAAAATTCAAGTGCGGACCTGTAAAATCTCACTGCACGAAATTCCGCGACCTTAAGATGTTCAAAACATGGCTTTAACATTGACATAATTCACGCAAGTAATTCAGACAATTAAGGAAGGTACTAGGCCCGCGAAACGTGCAGTAGCTCCGCAACATAGCCCCACGCACTAGGCACAAAGCTGCTTTCGACAAGTACATAGCGATAGAAAGTTCGAAAGTTGACGTCCCATTCGCTGACCAACTTCTCAAAGAACATAAAGTACTGCACGAATGTCTCAGGACCAAAGACATTCCCGCTTCAGGTATACAGGTAGTGCCAGAAAATCTTTGCTTCAACAAATATTTCGATTGCTGAAGATCGACAAAGTATTATTAGGATATTGAAAGTTAAAGTGTTGAAAGTTTATTATCGTACATGTAACTAATTCAGACAATTTTCATAATTACATCGTCCACAGACATGTTTGAGTAGTTATGCTTCCCGCGTTGTAAGCGCGAATGTGACGGAAAGACATACTAATACCTGGTGCAATGGAAGTATCCTCCTTCTTGCTAGCCTTGCACCATATTTTCCAGCGGCTGGCAAGTTAATCTGGACTTGGCAGTGTTGGTGAAAAGGTGAGAACGTTTTCGAAATGTTTGCCAATCGTGTACCAGAGACGGGACGTGAGTACCACCCCAGTATTCATCTAGTCAGATTCGGAGATCACCTAAAAATAAAACCGGCATACAGGATGGCCGTCTCACAGGCACTCGTTAATCTGTCTGGCGGATACTTTCCGGGGCCGATACGTCTCTCCCAATCTCGGAAACGGCGAGTAATGCGAGGCCAGGGGGACGATTTACAATGGGATGTCCCCTCTGCTGCGCAGTAGTTTTCCGAGTATAGAGCTGGAGTGATAGTGCCTCCACTGACAACCTTGAACTTATCTGTCCACCAGAGAAACCTAAGGGCTTTGAACTTCCACGACAGCTATGGAAAAGCCTAAACAGAATCCGAACAGGATATAGACTATGTGCACGCAATCTACACAAGTGGGGAAAGCTTCCCGGCCCTAGCTGTGAGCACCCAATCGAATAATACAGCACATCGCCCAGGACTGTGAATTAAGAGCCTACCAGGTAGGCCACACAGCCCTGCCTCGAATGGATCGCCAATTTGGACGTCAGAATTTGAAGACTTGTGTAACGCAAAATATCTGCTGCGATGTTACTTTTTATTGTGTTTATGTACTATATTTTATCTGAATGTGTATCCTTCACTTATGTATTGTATAGTGTATTTTATACTGACCCTACGACTTATCTTAGAAGAAAGATTAAGGAAAGGCAAGCCTAAGTTTCTAGCATTTGTAGACTTAGAGAAAGCTTTTGACAATGTTGATTGGAATACTCTCTTTCAAATTATGAAGGTGGCAGGGATAAAATACAGGGAGCGAAAGGCTATTTACAATTTGTACAGAAAGCAGATGGCAGTTAGGAGAGTCGAGGGGCATGAAAGGGAAGCAGTGGTTGGGAAGGGTTGTAGCCTATCCCCGCTGTTATTCAATCTGTATACTGAGCAAGCAATAAAGGAAACAAAAGAAAAGTTCGGAGTAGGTATTAAAATCCACGGAGAAGAAATAAAAACTATGAGGTTCGCCGATGACATTGTAATTCTGTCAGAGACAGCAAAGGACTTGGAAGAGCAGTTTAACTGAATGGATAGTGTCTTGAAAGGAGGATATAAGATGAACATCAACGAAAGCAAAACTAGCATAATGGAATGTAGTCGAATTAAGTCGGGTGATGCTGAGGGAATTAGATTAGGAAATGAGACACTTAAATTAGTAAAGGAGTTTTGCTATTTGGGGAGCAAAATAACTGTTGATGGTCGAAGTAGAGAAGATATAAAATGTAGACTGGCAATGGCAAGGAAAGCGTTTCTTAAGAAGATAAAATTTGTTAACATTGAGTATAGATTTAAATGTCAGGAAGTCGTTTCTGAAAGTAGTTGTATGGAGTGTAGCCATGTATGGAAGTGAAACGTGGACGATAAATAGTTTAGAGAAGAAGAGAATAGAAGTTTTCGAAATGTGGTACTACAAAAGAATACTGAAGATTAGATGGGTAGATCACATAACTAATGAGGAGGTATTGAATAGAATTGGGGAGAAGAGGAGCTTGTGGCACAACTTGACTACAAGAAGTGATCGGTTGGTAGGACATGTTCTGAGACATCGAGGGATCACCAATCTAGTATTTGAGGGCAGAGGGGAGAGTAAAAATCGTAGAGGGAGACCAATAAATGAATACGCTAAGCAGATTCAGAAGGATGTAGGCTGCAGTAGGTACTGGGAGATGTAGAAGCTTGCACAGGATAGAGTAGCACGGAGAGCTGCATCAAACCAGTCTCAGGACTGAAGACCACAACAACAACATTTTATCATATAATTTCATAATGTAATAAGTGTAAACCATGTGTGTTGCGCCATACGCTCAATAAATAATAAATCCGAGTATAGATGCAGCTGTAGATACTCTTCCACGTTGATCGTACATGTATGGATGAGGACAGACGCACGCGGTTCTGCTATCAGACTAGTTCGGCGACGCCCCAGGGAGTGTCGGCCCTTCCGTGACGTCAGAGCGTACGTTGGGCGAAAGACGTGTAGCGGCTCTCCCCTGAACAGCAGCCTGTATGCGTGCGCACCTCACACTCCATTAAGCAGGCGCATACAGCAGGTGAGGCATACGTCAGGCGAAGGGTCTTCTTTTTTGTTCTAGGAACTTCTGCATGCTCCGCGGCGCAGTGCCTGCCTGACCTTGTTGCGCCTGTTGTCATGTTGTCAGGTACGCATTTGGGAGTCGCCGGAGTACGAGAGCTGACAGCAAGGAGAGCTGACGTGTCTTACTGCAGTTTTTCTTGCAGCCTGGCACCTGTTACTGCTCTAGTGCGTCACCCCGCATTACTCTCACAGCTGAAACTTCACAACTCGACGGAGAGAAAGATTTCCACTGTGTGGCGTTAAGTTGGTTGATTTTCGTGATTTCTCTTCCAAGTAAAATAAAAAGTTATGCTAAATCTAATGATACAGTTTTATTCTTTACGCTATTGTCTTCAAGAAATCATTTTTTGTCCATATCGGACGCTCCGTGCCACCGCTGCACCTGGTGGAAGTACCGTTTGCGACCGGAACAGTGGCCATCGGCGGGAATTTCTGAAGCCCTCCTATTCGACATGGTAACAAAATAGTTTTGCATGAATCATTTCCAATGATGAAGTGTTGAAACAAGTGTATTTTCTTCGCCCACAAAATCGAGACAAAAGCGAGAACCGAAAATACGCATTTGAAGATATCGCAAAATGGCTACGTAAGCTGAAAGAGAATTCAGTTTAGAATGCCAGAGTGAAATTACGAGCAAAATCGTGTATTTCCCCACAGTCTGAAAAAAAAATGTTTCGAAAGGAACAGGTTTAAAGTTTTGGGTTACATTTTTTATACATAGTTAAGTTGAACATATCCCTAGTCAGCGATCCCTGGACCATACAGCAATCCTCCCAGATGCCAAAGCAGGTCCTCCTTCATCTTATTCGTGGCCATCGTGATCCTGTAGGCCTCTTTTGGCAGCTTTTGCTCTGCGCACTCAATACGCTTTTCGTCCACATTTGTGCAGGCGTTGTAACTGGCTGAAAAAAGATAATTTTGCACAGCGTGAATTTTAAGTAAGGGAACAAACATGAATACGTAATTTCTAACAAGAAAAGGTGATATCAACGCCGGAAATGGCCCTTGAGTCTGCATTAGAGCAGGTCAGTGCTGCTTTTCCAACTCCGTCCGAACAGGTCTCGGAATGCAACTTCTGGCAGATTAAAACTATGTGCCGGACCGAGAGTCGAACTCGGGATATTTGCCTTTCGCGGGCAAGTGCTCTACAAACTGAGCTACCCAAGAACGACTCACACCCGGTCCTCACAGCTTTACTTCTTCCAGTACTTCGTCTCCTACCGTCCAAACATTACAGAAGCTCTCCTGAAAACCTTGTAGAACTAGCACTTCTGAAAGAAAGAAGTTCTGCAAGGTTTGCAGGAGAGCTTCTGTAAAGTTTGGAAGGTAGGAGAAGAGGTACCGGCAGAAGGAAAGCTGTGAGGACGGGGCGTGAGTGTGCTTAGGTAGCTCAGTTAGAGCCAGCACGGTAACTCACCGTGTTCGGTCAGAGGGTTAGCTGCCCTCTGTAATAAAAAAAAAACTGGGTGAATGGATCAATAACTAACTTGAACGGATGTCATGTGACGTCCACAACGACCAAACACAACGATCAACAACGAACAAAATGAAGAATGAAGAAAATAAAAAAAAATGTTGGTAGAGCACTTGCCCGCTAAAGGCAAAGGTCCCGAGTTCGAGTCTCGGTCCGGCACACAGTTTTAATCTCCCAGGAAGTTTCATATCAGCGCACATTCCGCTGCAGAGTGAAAATCTCATTCAGGTCTCGGAATGTCCAACGGTACCGATCGACTGTCGTGTTATCCTCAGCCGACAGGCATTACCGGATAAGGGTGGGGAGGTGCATGTGGTCAGCATAGGGCTGTGCAAAGCGTTGATAGCTTAACTGACCGAAGCTGCTACTGCTTAATTCAGTAGCTCGTCAGTTGGTCTCCTAACGGCTGACGACACCCACTTGCCAACAGCGCTCGACAGACCCGGACGGTTCCGCATCCAAGTGTTAACCAAGCCCGATAGCGCTTAACATCTGTGAAATGACGGAAACCGGTCTTACCACTGAGGAAAGACCGTTGGCATGTTACGTGTTATGTGATATTAATTTTCTCCATGTTGCAAAAGATGTTCACCGCTGCCGCCGTGGAACACATTGCAAGTGTTCACACGCCGCCTCATGAACTGCGTCACTCATTCTTTTTCTGCATCTACGTGAATACTCTGCAAGTCACACTTAAATGCTCGGTAGAGGATTCATAGGACCTCAGGCAGACTATTTCTCGAACGTTCACTCTAGAGTCTAGAGTAACGCGTAGGAGAAGAGGAACAGTTGAATATTTCATGTGGCGTCTATTATTATGGTATATTTCTATAATGACTTCTCCCTGTGTAGGTGGCTGTCAGTAAAATATTTTTGCAATCGGAAAAGAAAGTTAGTGGCTGAAGTTACACGAGAAGACCGCCGAAGCGAAAAGCGCCTTTATTTTAATGACTGCCATCGCAACTCGCTTATCATTTCCATTACAGTCTCTCCCTATTTCGCGATTACACAAAACGAGCTACCGTTGTTTGCAATTTTTCAGTATCGTCTGTCAGTGCTCTCTGGCAAGGAACCAATACCGCGCTCGTATACTCCCAAACAGGAAGAACAAGCCAAGTGTGTGTAGTCTCTTTAGTAAATTTATGCCGTCTCGTGTGAGTTCTGTCAATAAACGCAGTATCTGATTCCCCTTCCTCACAATATTTTCTTTTGTTGTGGTTCCTGTTGTGATTCCGACTGGATGAGGAGAGGGTGGTATGATAGGTGCGTGGCCGGTTTCCTCTCACTATATTACAAAATGCACACGTGCTTAAAATATGCTTTACTACAGGAACCTGAAGTTCTGTGGCTATAAGCAATCAACTAACATATACTAATTCTTGAATCTTGTCCGTGTCCTTATCACAACTATATACAATGACTAACGTTCCCTCAAAGCCAGCTAAGGTGCGAGGCGATGACTACCAGTGTGGAAGACTAGAGCACAGCGCCACTTTGAGGTACAATGGGAACTAAGTCCTGATGCGACATTCTGGGTACTGCGGTCGACAGATTGAGTGAGACAACTCGGTCGTCGTCGGCGACCTATATGCACGCTGCCTAGGGGGCTTTATCGGCGCGTAGCCTTGTGGGGGCGGGGGGAGGGGGGGGGGGGAGGCGCCTAGTTCAGCGCCTGCTATACAATGTTACCTAGTGCCGGTGGGCTGGCGACGGCGTACGCCAGCACAGTTCCAGTTTAAGATGTTCATAATTGTAATACACTCCTGGAAATTGAAATACGAACACCGATAATTCATTGTCCCAGGAAGGGGAAACTTTATTGACACATTCCTGGGGTCAGATAAATCACATGATCACACTGACAGAACCACAGGCACATAGACACAGGCAACAGAGCATGCACAATGTCGGCACTAGTACAGTGTATATCCACCTTTCGCAGCAATGCAGGCTGCTATTCCCCCATGGAGACGATCGTAGAGATGCTGGATGTAGTCCTGTGGAACGGCTTGCCATGCCATTTCCACCTGGCGCCTCAGTTGGACCAGCGTTCGTGCTGGACGTGCAGACCGCGTGAGACGACGCTTCTTCCAGTCACAAACATGCTCAATGGGGGACAAATCCGGAGATCTTACTGGCCAGGGTAGTTGACTTACACCTTCTAGAGCACGTTGGGTGGCACGGGATACATGTGGACGTGCATTGTCCTGTTGGAACAGCAAGTTCCCTTGCCGGTCTAGGAATGGTAGAACGATGGGTTCGATGACGGTTTGGATGTACCGTGCACTATTCAGTGTCCCCTCGACGATCACCAGAGGTGTATGGCCAGTGTAGGAGATCGCTCCCCACACCATGATGCCGGGTGTTGGCCCTGTGTGCCTCGGTCGTATGCAGTCCTGATTGTGGCGCTCACCTGCACGGCGCCAAACATGCATACGACCATCATTGGCACCAAGGCGGAAGCGACTCTCATCGCTGAAGACGACACGTCTCCATTCGTCCCTCCATTCACGCCTGTCGCGACACCACTGGAGGCGGGCTGCACGATGTTGGGGCGTGAGCGGAAGACGGCCTAACGGTGTGCGGGACCGTAGCCCAGCTTCATGGAGACGGTTGCGAATGGTCCTCGCCGATACCCCAGGAGCAACAGTGTCCCTAATTTGCTGGGAAGTGGCGGTGCGGTCCCCTACGGCACTCCGTAGGATCCTACGGTCTTGGCGTGCATCCGTGCGTCGCTGCGGTCCGGTCCCAGGTCGACGGGCATGTGCACCTTCCGCCGACCACTGGCGACAACATCGATGTACTGTGGAGACCTCACGCCCCAGGTGTTGAGCAATTCGGCGGTACATCCACCCGGCCTCCCGCATGCCCACTATACGCCCTCGCTCAAAGTCCGTCAACTGCACATACGGTTCACGTCCACGCTGTCGCGGCATGCTACCAGTGTTAGAGACTGCCATGGAGCTCCGTATGCCACGGCAAACTGGCTGACACTGACGGTGGCGGTGCACCAATGCTGCGCAACTAGCGCCATTCGACGGCCAACACCGCGGTTCCTGGTGTGTCTGCTGTGCCGTGCGTGTGATCATTGCTTGTACAGCCATCTCGCAGTGTCCGGAGCAAGTATGGTGGGTCTGACACACCGGTGTCAATGTGTTCTTTTTTCCATTTCCAGGAGTGTACATAGGTATATAGTTGTATCGACAATATCTAAAACTGAGTGATTTATCGTGTAACTTATATTTAACGGAATACTTACGCGGAGGACCGTACGATTTTTGTTGTTTAGGTTCAACTGCCATTTTTCGCACCATACAAATAGATTATCTGAATCGTTTGACATTATGTTCTTCTCATTACTTAAATAGACAGTAAAAGACAATATCATCTGCAAACAAACTAAGCGAGTTGCTCAGTTTTTGTCCCAAATCGTGTAAGCACTCCAACCATCAACTGTCAAGTTGATGGTTGCAGTATTAACACATTATCTGCATATCCGGTTATGCTGGCAACTGTTGTGATATATATAAGGATCATATGAACCAGTACCGCATCAACAACAGCCTCAAGATGGCGAATTGATGCTCTGAAACTGGTTGCAACAAAATAAAATAAAATCATAAGGACAGCTGTAGGTGATTTATTTTGTGACAAAAGGCCGGAATCTGCGTCGGTAACCTAGCTGGACGTCCACTGAATGGCGACAGGTGGTCCTTAAAGATGAATCGTATTTTATGTTCCATTAGACAGATGGCGTAAAACGTCTGAAAGCAAACAACCTGAAAAATCGTCGTAAGGGTCCAGCCAGGAGGTGGGAGCGTTATGAGCTGTGGAATATTTTCGTGGCATCCCCTGGGTGATCCCTTCACTCCGGACGGCAAAATGGATCAACAAAAGTATGCATTTATCCTTGGGACTATGTCCACCCATATATGCCGTATTGTTTTCCCTCGGCACGACGGCATCTACCAGTAAAACAACACAACGTGTCATACAACTCGCATTGCACGTGCGTGGTTCGAATCTTACCGTACTCCAATTGTCACCAAACATCCTGAGTTTAAATCCAGTGTAGAATCTGTAGGACCTCCTCGATCAGGCTTATGCACCATGGATCCTCAACCGAGAAACCTAGTGCAGCTGGCCACGAAACAGGAGTCGGCGTGGCTCCACGTGCATGTCGGTACCTTCCAGAGACATTCTTAGTACTATAGATCTCGCTCTGTGGGCCACCACCAGTAGCCATAGTGGTAGGGAAAAGCCTGAAGATGGTCTAATGAACAAAAATCTGAAAAAGCGATCGAAACTGTACTTTCAGAGAGTCATTTACTCTCTTCCTGCACGTCTCGCAGTATTCGACCTGCAAGATATGGTTGTTCAGGCTCTTGACAGGTGCTCACAAACTTGACTTGACAATGTGTAATGAGCTAGAAGAAACGCCTATGTGACGGCGTCGCTTTTCCAGTTGTGAGGCTAGTTATACACATGATAGAAAAGTTTGACCTTCGTGCAGAACTTCAAGGCGAAGTTAGCGTTAGAAACAGAATGGCGAGAACAGAAGATCTCCAGGAATGCGCTGTTGCCACTACCAGTAAGAGGTCTGCTGGACAAGTGCCATGAGCACGTATAGTGCCGTAGATGCTCAGAAACAACGAAAAAGCCTTTTGCCTCGAATATGAAGCTTGAAGTTTGAAAATATGAATCTTCAATGTGAGAGGAAAACTTTCGGCTTTACCCATCGATTGAGGAGAGAACAGGGACACTCGGATGTGTTGAATTCCATTTTGGTAGAAATATTGTTGATATTCCGACAAACACATTTGTGGGATATTACACGAAGCAACTGTTTGTAGCAAACGTTCTAAGCAAAAGGCAGAAGCAAGTGCTCTGATACTGCTGACGTTAGTATAGAAATCACTGAAATGACAAAATATATGTGTTGATGCATCGATGATAATCTACAATTTTCTGTTCCCAAAAGAACAAACAAAATCAATATGGATACTGTGTCAAGGACCGTCAGGTCGAGGCCAATTGAAAATTTCTCGGCACGGTGCTGTCACGTTATGTGCGAATGCGTGGCAGCAGGTGGTCACATTGTATGTATTTATCCAACCCGAGCCACGTGCAATCCTGAAACGCTTGCTGCTTGTTCGAACGACTCCGCAGGTTCCTCTGTATAACAGTTTCAACACAAGTTGTTGCAAATGTCTGGGAATCAAATGGTTCAAATGGCTCTGAGCACTATGGGACTTAACTTCTGAGGTCATCGGTCTCCTAGAACATAGAGCTACTTAAACCTAACTAACCTAAGGACATCACACAAATCCATGCCCGAGGCAGGATTTCAACCTGCGACCGTAGCGGTCGCGCAGTACCAGACTGTAGCGCCTAGAACCGGCCGGCTCTGGGAAACTGAATTCGGGTTTGTTCGTTAGCGGAATGCAATAGAATCACATCATTCTGAAGAGGAATGCTGTTCATTCTGTAAGGTCTTTGAGGGCCGCTGTGGCAGAGGCTTCTAGGCGCTTCAGTCCGGAACCACGCTGCTGCTACGGTCGCAGGTTCGATTAGAATCCTGGCTCGAGCATGGATGTGTGTGATGTCCTTAGGCTAGTTAGACTTTTTTTTTGTCGTAAGTCTGCTGACTGGTTTGATGCAGCCCGCCACGAATTCCTTTCCTGTGCTAACCTCTTCATCTCAGAGTAGCACTTGCAACCTACGTCTTCAATTATTTGCTTGACGTATTCCAATCTCTGTCTTCCTCTACAGTTTTTGCCCTCCACAGATCCCTCTAGTACCATGGAAGTCATTCCCTCATGTCTTAGCAGATGTCCTATCATCCTGTCCCTTCTCCTTATCAGTGTTTTCCACATATTCCTTTCCTGTCCGATCCTGTGTAGAACCTCCTCATTCCTTACCTTATCAATCCACCTAATTTTCAACATTCGTCTATAGCACCACATCTAAAACGCTTCGATTCTCTTCAGTTCCGGTTTTCCCACAGTCCATGTTTCACTACCATACAATGCTGTATTCCAGACGAACATCCTCAGAAATTTCTTCTTTAAATTAAGGCCGGTATTTGATATTAGTAGACTCCTCTTGGCCAGAAATGCCTTTTTTGCCATAGTGAGTCTGCTTTTGATGTCTTCCTTGATCCGTCCGTCATTGGTTATTTTACTGCCAAGGTAGCAGAATTCCTTAACTTCATTGACCTCGTGACCATCAATCCTGATGTTAAGTTTCTCGCTGTTCTCATTTCTACTACTTCTCATTACCTTCGTCTTTCTCCGATTTACTCTCAAACCATACTGTGTACTCATTAGACTGTTCATTCCGTTCAGCAGATCATTTAATTCGTCTTTACTTTCACTCAGGATAGCAATGTTATCAGCGAATCCTATCATTGATATCCTTTCACCTTGTATTTTAATTCTACTCCTGAACCTTTCTTTTATTTCCATCATTGCTTCCTCGATGTACAGATTGAAGAGTAGGGGCGAAAGGCTACAGCCTTGTCTTACTCCCTTCTTAATAAGAGCACTTCGTTCTTGATCGTCCACTCTTATTATTCCCTCTTGGCTGTTGTACATATTGTATAGAACCCGTCTCTCCCTATAGCTTACCCCTACTTTTTTCAGAATCTTGAACAGCTTGCACCATTTTATATTGTCGAACGCTTTTTCCAGGTCAACAAATCCTATTAACGTGTCTTGATTTTTCTTTAGCCTTGCTTCCATTATTAGCCGTAACGTCAGAATTGCCTCTCTTGTGCCTTTACTTTTCCTAAAGCCAAACTGATCGTCACCTAGCGCATTCTCAATTTTCTTTTCCATTCTTCTGTATATTATTCTTGTAAGCAGCTTCGATGCATGAGCTGTTAAGCTGATTGTGCGATAATTCTCGCACTTGTCAGCTCTTGCCGTCTTTGGAATTGTGTGGATGATGCTTTTCCGAAAGTCAGATGGTATGTCGCCAGACTCATATATTCTACACACCAACGTGAATAGTCGTTTTGTTGCCACTTCCCCTAATGATTTTAGAAATTATGATGGAATGTTATCTATCCCTTCTGCCTTATTTGACCGTAAGTCCTCTAAAGCTCTTTTAAATTCCGATTCTAATACTGGATCCCCTATCTCTTCTAAATCGACTCCTGTTTCTTCTTCTATCACATCAGACAAATCTTCACCCTCATAGAGGCTTTCAATGTATTCTTTCCACCTATCTGCTCTCTCCTCTGCATTTAACAGTGGAATTCCCGTTGCATTCTTAATGTTACCACCGTTGCTTTTAATGTCACCAAAGGTTGTTTTGACTTTCCTGTATGCTGAGTCTTTCCTTCCGACAATCATATCTTTTTCGATGTCTTCACATTTTTCCTGCAGCCATTTCGTCTTAGCTTCCCTGCACTTCCTATTTATTTCATTCCTCAGCGACTTGTATTTCTGTATTCCTGATTTTCCCGGAGCATGTTTGTACTTCCTCCTTTCATCAATCAACTGAAGTATTTCTTCCGTTACCCATGGTTTCTTCGCAGCTACCTTCTTTGTACATATGTTTTCCTTCCCAACTTCTGTGATGGCCCTTTTTAGAGACGTCCATTCCTCTTCAACTGTGTTGCCTACTGCGCTATTCCTTATTGCTGTATCTATAGCGTTAGAGAACTTCAAACGTATCTCGTCATTCCTTAGAATTTCCATATCCCACTTCTTTGCGTATTGATTCTTCCTGACTAATGTCTTGAACTTCAGTCTACTCTTCATCACTACTATATTGTGATCTGAGTCTATATCTGCCCCTGGGTACGCTTTACAATCCAGTATCTGATTTCGGAATCTCTGTCTGACCATGATGTAATCTAATTGAAATTTTCCCGTATCTCTCGGCCTTTTCCAAGTATACCTCCTCCTCTTGTGATTCTTGAACAGGGTATTCGCTATTACTAGCTGAAACTTTTTACAGAACTCAATTAGTCTTTCTCCTCTTTCATTCCTTGTCCCAAGCCCATACTCTCCTGTAACCTTTTCTTCTACTCCTTCCCCTACAACTGCATTCCAGTCGCCCATGAGTATTAGATTTTCGTCCCCCTTTACATACTGCATTACCCTTTCAATATCCTCATACGCTTTCTCTATCTGTTCATCTTGAGCTTGCGACGTCGGCATGTATACCTGAACTATCGTTGTCGGTGTTGGTCTGCTGTCGATTCTGATTAGAACAAACCGGTCACTGAACTGTTCACAGTAACAGACCCTCTGCCCTACCTTCCTATTCATAACGAATCCTACACCTGTTATACCATTTTCTGCTACTGTTGATATTACCAGATACTCATCTGACCAGAAATCCTTGTCTTCCTTCCACTTTACTTCACTGACCCCTTCTGTATCTAGATTGAGCCTTTGCATTTCCCTTTTCAGATTTTCTAGTTTCCCTACCACGTTCAAGCTTCTGACATTCCACACCCCGACTCGTAGAACATTATCCTTTCGTTGATTATTCAATCTTTTTCTCATGCTAACCTCCCCCTTGGCAGTCCCCTCCCGGAGATCCGAATGGAGGACTATTCCGGAATCTTTTGCCAATGGAGAGATCACCATGACACTTCTTCAACTACAGGCCACATGTCCTGTGGATACACGTTACGTGCCTTTAATGCAGTGGTTTCCATTGCCTTCTGCATCCTCATGTCGTTGATCATTGCTGATTCTTCTGCCTTTAGGGGCAATTTCCCACCCCTAGGACAAGAGAGTGCTCTGAACCTCTATCCGCTCCTCCGCCCTCTTTGACAAGGCCGTTGGCAGAATGAGGCTGACTTCTTATGCCGGAAGTCTTCGGCCGCCAATGCTGATTATTTATCAAAATTTAGGCAGTGGCGCGGATCGAACCCTGGACCGAAAACGTTTAGATTATGAATCAAAGACGCTACCCCTAGACCACGGGTTAAGTAGTTCTAATTATAGGGGACTGATGACCTCAGAAGTTAAGTCCCATAGTGCTCAGAGCCATTTGAACCATTTTTGTAAGGTCTTTGCTATCCGTCTGAGATTGATTTCGAACTATAAGGTCAACCCATCCGATAACAGTAATTGAGCTATCGCAGTCGCAGACCTTGTTCAGTAGTCTGAGAAAATCCGCCGAGAATCAATGTGGAAAGGTTGCAGTGCCTGCGAATTAGAACGATCAATTTGAATAACAGAAACTTCTTATGCATTTAAATCTGAATCATTTCGCATAGGTACGCGTCTGCGTGATGAACAGTTTCATAATGCTAACTGGAAAGAAGTAGTGCCCACTATTGTAGGAGGGGCGTTCATAGAGTAATGCTACTATTTTTTTCTGAAAGCAGTTTCGATTCACTCAGGATTCCAATACGCCCTTTATTCCCTGCTATTATGGGTGCAAGATCATTTTTAAACATAACGTGTATTCAATACGACTGCCTTACGAAACCTTACTGGGAGGGCTGTAAGCTCCACGAATCACTCTTCTGTTCGGCATTGGAGCCAACGACTTCCTGCATCAATAACCAGCAACTTCTCCGTCATCCACGTAGTGCTCCAGCCTTCACTTGGGCAAACAGATAGAAATCGAAAGGTGCGAGATATGTGCTGTGCGGTCGATGAGCAAGAACCGTCCAATGAGGTTTTGTGAGCTCCTCTTGGATGCGCAGTTTTGTGTGGGGTATTGTGTTGTCATGGAGAAGAAGAATTTCGCTTGCATTTTTGTGGCAGTTAACACACTACAGACGTTTCTTCGATTCCCTGAAGCAGCACAGTACGCTTCAGAGTTGGGAGGGAGGACATGAAACAGAATAACCTCTCAGAGTCCCAGGTGACCTTCGCCATAACTTAGCAGCTGAGGGTGCGGCTTTGAGCATTTTCTTCGGAGGAGAGGTGGTGCGGCGCCACTCCATTGATTGCTGTTTTGTTGCCGATTTGAAGTGATGAATCCATGTTTCATCGCCTGTGTCAGTGTTCGACAAAATATTGTCTGGATCAGCCTCATAACGCGCAAACAATTCCGTACAGATGGTCTTTCGTCGCTGTTTATGGTCTTCCGTCAGCATTCGAGGATTCCAGCGGGCCTTCACCTTTGGGAAACCCCAAGTGATGCAAAAGTGCGTCAGCACTACCAACAGAGATGTCCAGTAGTGTAGCAAGGTTTCTGATTGTGACCCTTCGATCATCTAGAATGAGAGTGTCCGCACGTATCAACATTACAGGAGTCACAGGTGTTTACGATTGCTTCGGGGAATCCCGTGTTTGCAGTCTTGTGAGACAAAATTGCTCCTATTCCATCTGATGATGCACCAACTGCAAGCACTACTGGTATCCGCGGATCGAAATGCGTAATACATGGGCGACTATGCGGCGCGTGTTTCATTTTCTGAGAAGCCTGTTCGCGTTCTCCTGGCCATCTAAACGGAATATTTTTACGCTGGAAGCTATGAAAAGGACCCGCTATATGCATTGCGTTCGGAATGAGTTTGACATAGCGTGTCAATTTGACGAGAACAACTTATAGATCTCGTACATTTGTAGGAGAAGGTAATACCTGTATGGCAAGTGCCGTGAGCGTCAGTGACATGTCCCAAATATTGTTTCAATATTGAAAAATAAACATTTCTGTGAATCAAGCGTGAGTCCTGCATCAACTAAAACTTGAAAAATAGATTCCAAATTATTGATCTGTTGTTCCGGTGTTTCTCCAGGGGCCATCATATCATCTATATAATTTCAACAGGACTAAACTTTCGATGCCACCTGTTCAAGAAAGCGTAGACGTAACGCAGAAGCAAAGGCAATTCTAAATGGAAAACACTGGTATTTACGATCGTAATTTTTTTGCCCATTTGTGTGAACTGTAGATAAGCATAAGCGAAATATGTTTTTTAAAAGAATCGTCCACCTGCTAGGCCATCCATAGATTAGTCAATACATGGAGCCACTGCCGTCCCCCCCCCCCCCCCCCCCTTTGTATCGAAGGGATTTACAATAAAGGAAAGAGATCATACCCCCCACCTCCCACCTCCCCCGTAGTACTTCTTTCCAGGTAGTAACTAATATGTCTACGATGTTCGATTGAAATCGAAGGTTCGTACTCACTACTTTGACCGCGTACTCCCATGTCCATATATTTCACATGTTTGACAGATTTTTGAGCTCATATTTCAGCTGTATCTTTAGTCAATTTCGTCCAGCGGTGGGGTGTATCACTGTACGTGATACTACAGGTCTTAACGAGTTGCAGCGACCGTCTCCAGCTGGGGGTAACTATTTCACACTAATTTAATACTTCGTTGCTGCGCGTTTAAATATAAAACATGACGTAGTTAGGAACTTCATTGAGTACCCTTTCATTTACTCACTGGTTTCGCCACTGGCTCCAGGCGTAGCCGAGCTTTCGCGATGTATGTCGGGCAACGCAACTAGTGGAAAGTTACAAGTTCGTTGCCGTGCACTATTTTTTGTGGGCCTCATCTTGAACGGGTACATACTGTGGCACACGTGCAAATAGTCTGCGAATGCACTGGAAATAGTTAATAGTAAAGAAGTAAGAAATTAAAGCGTCACGCATGAAGCAGCAGTTTTTCAAGCATCTCAGTGTTTATGAAATATTTTATCCTGAGCAGTATAATTTAGGAGGTATATGCAAAGGTATACGTGGGTACTGTCTACACACTGTCCTGAAGATGGAGTAATTATTAAAGAAGTTAGAAATTGGAAGGTCACGCCTGATAACGCAGTTTAACTGCAGAAAGAGCGAAAATGTAGTAACAGATAAATGTTTTTCCTTTCCTCTTTTTTTCGGAGTGGGGAGAATGGGTGAGCGATAAAATGCATCGTAAATGTCTGACATTATGTCTAAAGAGTGTTTCCAGTCTTTTTCAAATACTGTGTGAAGATAGAGTGGCTATTTGTGCGTCACGAACTACGGTTCGTTTTCGGCCGCAACCTCACGCCTTTGACACGAAGGTGGTTTTAACCCCAACAATAATTTTTTCCAGACAGCGATAAATGTACCAAGTCTGGCTCAAATCGATCCAGTGGTATAGGGGGAGATGTGGAACGTGCATTTATATATATATATATATATATATATATATATATATATATATATATATATATATATATATATATATATATATATGCAAACACCAATATACGCACATCTACGTTTATAATACGTATGGATACATTAATGTGCGTATTTGCAAAAACGGTGTGCGTTATTAAAACAAGTGATCCCGGTGTGTCATGACTGCATTACACGCATCAATGTATCCACAAATCATTGTTCATTTCGTCAGGATTTCCTGTAATGAATACATTACAACTCGCCACGAATGTACCGTTATTATTTCTACAGCTACATCCACTTTTATGTTCCACTCGCGCTATGTGTCGGATGGTACTTGTACCACTGAATTTCCCTCTTTCCTGTTGGTGAACAACGCGTGAGAAGAATGACTTTGTAGAGCTCCGTCTGAGCTCTAATCAATGATCATCTCCTCGTGATCATTTCGCGAGACGTATATGAGTTTGCCCTATTCTTCTCGAAACATATGGTCCAGAAATTTCAAGAGTAAACATCTACGTGATGCGCAACGCTTGTGTTGTAAGTCTGCATTTGGTATTTGTTGAGCATCTCCGTAACGCTCACGCGGTGGGTAAATGATCCCTTGACGAGACGCACCTATGTCAGTTGGATGCTTATTATTTCTGCTATCACTTCCACTTGGTGACGGTCCTAGACCGACGACAGATATCAATAACTGATAGAAGGAATGTCTTTTGCAAGCCACTTCTTTCGTGGATGAATTATACTTACTTCGCTGGCATTTCACTTCAGGTTCCGTGTACATTAAGGCAGTTACTGTTTACAAAGATTAGTTGGCAATACTGTTATGGAACAGTGGTGAAGTTCTTCGCCTGTTTGCCGGCCGCGGTGGTCTCGCGGTTCTAGGCGCGCAGTCCGGAACCGTGCGACTGCTACGGTCGCAGGTTCGAATCCTGCCTCGGGCATGGATGTGTGTGATGTCCTTAGGTTAGTTAGGTTTAAGTAGTTCTAAGTTCTAGGGGACTAATGACCACAGCAGTTGAGTCCCATAGTGCTCAGAGCCATTTGAACCATCTTCGCCTGTTTACGCGCAGTACGTTAAATTTACTTCAAAAATTGGTCAAATGGTTCTGAGCACTATGGGACTTAACATCTCAGGTCATCAGTCCCCTAGAGTGAGAACTACTTAAACCTAACTGAACCTAAGGACATCACACACATCCATGACCGAGGCAGGGTTCGAACTTGAGACCGTAGCATCAGCACGGTTCCGGACTGAAACTCCTAGAACCGCTCGCGCACAGCGGCCGGCTACATTTACTTACGTTAAGAGTCAAACGGCAGTCTCCGCACCAATCATCGATCCCCTTCATTTCTTCCTGGATACCGCTGCAGCCTTCTGGCAACTGGAACGCAACAGTATCGTCCCCGATTAGCGTCACAGGCCCTCTAACTTTGTCCATTGCATCACTGTTATAAGTTGTAAACAGTAATGGCTGTATCACAATTTATTGAACACGGTAGTTCAGCGTGTTCGATCAGAGGGCTTACTGCTCTATGTAATAACTAAAAAAAAACTGAGTGAAGTGGGTGAAGTATTCAGCGATCAACTTGAACAGGTTTCATACGACATCCGCCCACACCAAATGACTAGAACAAAGACAACAAAAGAAAGGTTAACACACTCAACTCGTTTTCGGGAGGATACGATTCGTATACCCGTCCAGTCATCCACATTTGGGTTTTCTAATACGACCTATTCTTGAGTACTGCTAAAGCGTTTGGGATCCCTATCAGATCGGATTGAAGGAGGACATAGAAGCAATTCAGAGACGGGATGCTTGATTTGTTACTGGTAGGATTGATCATCACGCGAGCGTTACGGAAATGCTTCAGGAACTCGGGTGGGAGTCTCTGGAGGAAAGGAGGCGTTCTTTTCGTAAATCGCTACTGAGGAAATTTAGAGAGCCAGCATTTGAGGCTGAGAGCAGTACAATTTTACTGCCGCCATCTTACATTTCGCGGAGAGACCACAAAGATAAGATAAGAGAGATTAGGGCTCGTACAGAGGCATATAGCCAGTCATTTTTCCCTCGTTCAGTTTGGGAGTGGAACAGGGCGAGAAGATGCTAATTGTGGTACGAGGTACCCTCCGCCACGCACCGTGGATTGCGGAGTATGTATGTAGATGTAGATGTTCTGTGATTTCCTTAAATCATTCAAGCCAAATACCTTAATGATTCGCCGGCCGGTGTGGCCGTGCGGTTCTAGGCGCTTCAATTTGGAACCGCGCGGCAGCTACGGTCGCAGGTTCGAATCCTGCCTCGGGCATGGATGTGTGTGATTTCCTTAGGTTAGTTAGGTTTAAGTAGTTCTAAGTCCTAGGGGACTGATGTTCACAGATGTTAAGTCACATAGTGCTCAGAACCATTTTGAACCTTAATGATTCCTTTGGTAAAGCCATGCCGATTTTCTTCCCCATACTTCCCTGATCCGAGCTTGTGTTCCGTCTCTAGTGAACACGTTGTCGACGGGACATTAAAGTCCACTCTCACTTCCATCCTTCCCGAAATTGATCATATGTCTGTCGATTTTGTTCCTTTAAGAACAATGTCGAGTTCTGTCTGCAAAGAAGTTCTGTATTCAATTACAGATCTGGTAGATAGTCGGTAAGCTCATATTATTTTCACTAAAAGACTGTGAGGAATTTTATCTACTACCATCCAAAAGTCCAGGAACACGGCATTGCTGTGCCTTCCGGAACACATATGATTCATTGTAGCGATGCAAGTACAGTATTTCGTAAAATATCAGGGAAAAAAGGACGAAATTCGAATCGGTACGTGCAGACTTCTACTCCACAGCCTTAGACGGTTGTGCTGACACCACTGCTCGACGGCTACTCCTCTCGTGTGGTATTCAACTGGCTCATCTATTTTATTTTATTTATTTATTTATTGTTCCGTGGGACCAAATTAAGAAGTCTCCATGGTCAAGGAACGAGTCAATCCATGAAATTATGACTAATATTGCTAACAACAAACGACATTAAAGAAAATGCATACTGTGAGGGCAATGCCAGAATTCCCAGACTATTGAATATGGGTCGACAAGAGGTTCTCGAACTTACACCACATACAGCTCGAACAGCCCGTTTTTGAGTCAAAAATACCCTTTTGAATCAGAAGAATTACCCCAAAAAATAATACCATATGAGATTAGCGTATGAAAATATGCGAAGTAGACTACTTTTCGTGTTGAACTGTCACTTATTTCAAATACCCTTCTAATGGTAAATAAAGCAGCATTTAGTTTCTGAACAAGATCCTGAACATGGGCTTTCCACAACAGCTTACTATCTATCCGAACGCCTAGGAACTTGAACAGTTCTGTCTCGCTTGTAATATGCCCATTCTGTCTCATCAAAATATCAGTTCTTGTTGAATTGTGAGTTAGAAACTATGTCTTATTGTGATTTAGCATCAGATTATTTTCCATAAGCCACGAACTTATTTCATGAACTACATTATTTGACAATCTTTCAATATTACACACAAGATCCTTCACTACCAAGATGGTGTCATCAGCAAACAGAAATATATTTGAATCACCTTTAATACTAGAAGGCATATCATTTATATAAATAAGAAACAGCAGCGGCCCCAGCACCGACCCTTGGGGAACTCCCCACTTGACAGTGCCCCATTGGGACTGATCATCACTACCACTCTCAATATTGTGGAGAATTACCTTCTGCTTTCTGTTCTTAAAGTAAGAGGCGAACGATTGAAACTCAGTATCCCGAAAACGCTTCAAAAGCTGAACGACTGGAACAGGATTTGTTTCATCTAAACGTGCTCTACAACAATGCGGAAGATGAAAGAAAATTGCTGACTCGTTCGATGTATGCTTCGTGTGTAAGAGATGAGTACTTTTGTTTTATAGACGCTGGCGGCTAAACCGACGCACGGAAGGGAGAATAAAACGAGCGCGCTGCGCCTGTTTATCAGTAAATGAAGCGTGATGATGGACACTCATTAGGGGCGCGCGACACTGGACCGGCGACGCCTCGTTAGCCCATGCGTGCTGCAATTTATGAGCCCATTACCACGTTTCTGCCCGTAATGGATAAAACAACAGGCTGTTTACGAAAGAGGCGTCCGTGTTCCGCAGCGGGTCGCCTGTCGCTGGGAGTGTTTTGTGGATCTGGGAAACTAGGCTATAATTATAATAAAACGCAGGAAAAGTGCTCACTGATTACGAGGGCTATTGGGAAAGTAAGGTTCGATATGCGAAATGGAAACTAAGTGAAATTCCGAAGAAGATTTGCGCAGATGTGTAGGGAAGTGTGTCTAGTATGCCTGGCGATCGTGTGACGTCGCTCTTTTGTTTTGAGACACATTGACACCTGGAGACGCGTAGAACAATGGTGTCTGCCGCCAGGTATAGGTCCCTTCTGTGAGGTTTCCCCTGATTTCATGTAAGCCCACATAACGTTTCTGTTATGCAGCACTTCTTCATGACAATTCTCCGCCGCACACCGCAGCGGCAATGAGGACGTTGGTGCAGCCTTTTCGATGGGACATCATCAACCGAACAGCCCGGACTTAGCTCCCTCTGATGTTCATCTCGGCACACATTAACTGCTGGGTATGTAGACAAAATTTTGGCACAGACAGCGAATTGCAGACCAGCGTAGAGAAGTGGGGCCGCCGGAGGTGGCCGAGCGATTCTAGGCGCTACAATCTGGAACCGCGCAACCGCTACGGTCCCAGGTTCGAATCCTGCCTCGGGCATGGATGTGTGTGATGTACTTAGGTTAGTTACGTTTAAGTAGTTCTAAGTTCTAGGGGACTGATGACCTCAGAAGTTAAGTCCCATAGTGGTCAGAGCCATTTGAACCATTTTTGAAGTCGCGGGAAGCAGAGCTGGCTGCATTCTATGACATGGCTACTGGAAAATTGATGCAATGCCACGACATATATCTACGTCACATTCGCTGTGATTGTAGTATGAGTCAGCGTGCTGTCTGTGTGTAGAATGGGGCAGGTGCGCGAGCTATCTGAGTTTCATCGACGGCAGTTTTTGACGAGCGACAGGCACGGTACAAGCATTTCGGAAACTGCACGATTTGTCGAGTGTTCGAGGAGTGCCGTGGTGAGGTTTCCAACACGTGGCGAAACCCGACATCATGTGGTTGGGCGACCACCTCTCAGTACGGATGTCGGAAGTTGTAGGCTGGGCAGACTGCTAACATACGACAGGTGGTGAACTGTGAAGGAACTAACATGAGACTACAATGTTGGGCAGACTACAAGTGTGTCTGAACACACAGTGCACAGAACACTCCTGACGATGTGCCTCCGCAGGCGACGACCCAGGCAAATGCTAACACCACGTTATCGCACCTGACCATCGGCACTTGACGTCGGCGCGGTCGCAGAACGTTGCATGGCCTAATGAATCCCGATACCTACATCGTTATACCGATGGGAGGACACGAATACGGCTTCTTCCAATGGAACAGCTCTTTGACACCTGTATTGCGGGACGGAGACAAGCTGGCAGCGGATGCATTGTGCTCTGGGGGGACATTCACGTGGGCATTCAAGAGTACATTGGAGCTCGTGCAAGGCACCATGTCTGCCAAGGACTATCGTACACTGGTCGCAGACCACACACATCCATTCATGACGACCATGTCCCCCATGGCAGTAGAACTTCTCAACAAGATAATGCGCCATGTTACAATGCCAGGAGTGTGATGGAGTGACGAGTTGTAATTGACGTGCTGGCTCCTCAGCCCGAACACATTTGGGATCTGACTGAACGTTACGTCAGAGCACATCGCCCTCCTACGAGAACTAGGTGACTTGTGTATGTAGATGTGGTGCCAGCTGTCTACAGTGGCCTATCAAGGTGTCACATACGTTTCATACCACGATGCTTCGCCACTGTTATCCGTGCCAAAGGTGGACACACCGGTTGTTAGGTAGCGGGTCATAATGTTCTGTACAGTGTTCTTACTGAAAGCCTCTTTGTCATGTTACAGAAAACAGTTCCCGTATTATTACAGCGTTTTAGGTTGTTTTAAGCTGTCATTGATTGATGAAATGGAAAGAGAATTAACTCAACGCTGCAGACATTTGGATTCTAGATTCTGTGACTTGGCGAGAAAACCCGTGATGAATGTTGCGCTTGATTACACTGAAATGAACAGTGTTTCCCACAGATTTAATAGCGAAAACAAACAGCTGATAAAGAATGGTCGAAGACATTTTCTCAACACGATAAACTTTCTGTTTGGAACCTAGAGAACTGTAACATGTCTAGAGCAAAAAGTTTCAAATTTAAGGTCTAAGCATCACGTGTTTTTAATAATTTAAGAGAATGCTGCTTTCAAAATAAGTTTCCTGCTCGTCAGGAGATTCATGTGGAAGATTAATAAGTTTGGACACAGTCCCAAAAAAATACGAAAACTATTGTTGTTATCCAATGGTAAATATCTGCAAGTTGCTTATGTTGAAGGGAGTGAAACCGTAACAGCAGCGTGCTGTATGAGCGCGTCAAGAATTTTCACACCATCTGCACTTATTTTTAGTATAAAGAGGATCAGCCATATGCTGTTCGAAGATGGCCCAAAGGCGCTACCGCTCTTGTAACTAAGACTAGCTATACGTTCTTAGAACCTTTCACCAGTTCGCTCGTTATGTCAAGTCATCAGCAGAAGATCCTGTTCTGCTCATAGCAGACAATCATTTCTCTATTGTTCACTCACTGCCGTCTCATTCTGTCATGATAATTTAATAACAAGTTTTACCCTCCCAACTCACGCAAGACACGTCATTCAGCCTTAAGATAAGAGCTTTTTTGGACCACTGAAAGCAGCTTATGCTGCTGAAGCAGGAAAATGGCTTGTCCAACACCCAGGAGAAGTACGGAAGCTTACTGATCTAGTAGCTGTTTTCAGAGAGGCTTACACAGCTGCTTCTAGAGTTAAACTGCATTAAAAATCTTTTTCAGCAACAAGAATACAGCCATTTACTCCTCACATAACACAAATACAAATTTTTTTCGGCTTTTTCATTGCTCACAGCAAAACCCATGAATCATAACTGTCGTGACTTTGTGGATCCAAGTCATGCAGCAAGAGAAACACTGTCAGAAAAAGATGTGATGCAAAGACCTACAGAAAAAGTTACTTTACCGCTTCTGAAGCAAATGATAAAAGGAAGTGACAACCAGTAGAGAAAGAGAAGTTGAGCTGAATCAGAAATCTTGACATCTTGACACTATAAAGCTCTTTCGGAAGAAAAGATAAAAAGAGAAAAAAATTCAGATGAACTCCGTAACAGATGATTAATGAGAGTGAGAGAGTAATAAAAAATCAATAGAAAATAGGAACAAAATCTAAAGAAAGGATTGACGTTTCGTTATGTGAACTAGCAAAGGCTGCGGGCCTTTTGTGTGCAACTCATTGCTAAGCCAGATCCAGTGCGTACTCTTGTCCACCCTAACTGCATACTCTCACCCTCCTAGTAGTTAAAGAGTACGCGCTAGTCATCATTTCTGATTTATTTTTCACTTTTAAGAGATGGGAGAGATAATCTTGTACTCTAAATTAATTTATTCGTTGTTAAATAAAGAGTATTGTGTGAAATTTGGGAGTCCACATGTTTCTTAAGTTATCTTTTACCGATATCAAACCACTAGGATGGTATTATTAATCTCATTTCCCATAATGGGTTCATATGCCACAAGTCCTTCATGGCGGTGATAAAAAACAACATCTTAAATTCAGCGATTTCGTTCTGTGAGTGGAGATTGAGATAAAAATAGCTTTTTGCATTTAGTGTTCAGTGAGCAGGATACATTTCATTTTAGTGGAAAAGTTAAACGTCGGAAAGTATGCAAATGGTGAACATACCAGCAACATGGTACAGTCGAACACGAGAGACACTCTTCGAAGCTTCTTGCGTTTTGCACCGTTTCCTGAAAAAAGTATTAGCAGTCCATTCTGTTTCGCAGAACAGACAACTGCAGAAGTCGCGTAACTGCATTTGTCAGAGAACTGGCATTTTCACCATTTGCGAGAATATGTTGTAAATTTCATTTTTTGACAAGATGGAGCACCACTGCGCTGGTACTGACATGTAATACAAGTAGCCGGCCGGCGGTTCTAGGCGCTTCAGTCTGGAACCGCGTGACCACTACGGTCGCAGGTTCGAATCCTGCCTCGGGCATGGTTGCGTATTATATCCTTAGGTTACTTAGCTTTAAGCAGTTCTAAGTTCTAGGGGACTGATGACATCAGATGTTAAGTCCCATAGTGCTCAGAGCCATTTGAATACAAGTAGCATTTGTTGACAATGAATTGACTCAATGATAGTTCAGAAAATGTGTGTGTGAAATCTTATGGGTACTTAACTGAAAAGGTCATCAGTCCCTAAGCTTACACACTACTTAACCTAAATCATCCTAAGGACAACACACGCACACCCATGCCCGAGGGAGGACTCGAACCTCCGCCGGCACCAGCTTCACACTCCATGTCTGTATCGCCTTAGATCGATAGTTCAGACATTGCTGAGATACGGAAGTCAGATTGCAGCATTTGCCGGAGGTGAACTGATCTCACCGTATGTGATTTTTGTATTGGGCTTTGCGAAACTGTTTAAAACTGTTGTTGTGTGCCCCTCTTGACTGAACTGGGATGCTGTAAAGCAACAGCAGTGAGCTCATAAGTCCAGTTGTGCTTGCGAAACGATGGGATGAGTTTGAATGTCGTCTGTATTTCTGTCATGTGTCCGGTGGAAAGCGCACTGAACATTCGTAATAAGTAAATGAAAATTCTGATCCTAAGTGTAACTGTAAAAAATACAGAACGGGTATATAGGAAGTCTAGCGAAGGAGCCCCTGATTTCAAAATGACATCCCTCGATAACTGAGACTGTTAGACAAGTGCAGCAAAAGGTATATTTCTTGTGAAAGCTTTAACAATTTTGTGCAGAAGTTATACAGACATTTCGAGATAATTCGGAAAGCTGCTAAAAGATGACGCTGTAATCGCAATATGAGTTAATGTTCGGAAAGAATCCTATGCGAAAACCATTCGCAAGCTTTTCGCCAAATTACAAGGGCAGGGTGACTGATGATCTAGAGGAGAATGTTGGTCTCAAACATACTGTAGTTACTCCTGAAAATGTCACCAGAATATCTAGAATTGTTCAGCGAAATCCAAAGAAATGCCTCCAACTAATTGCAGTAGAAACTGGTTTGAAGCGTTCCATTACGCAGAAAATAGTGAGACAGAGACTACATATGTTTCCATTCAGAATCTAAAACCATCGTGTCGTACCTTTAACATCTGCGCGACAGAGGGCTGACTTTGCGAACCGGATTCTCTCACTAACTGATAATAAAGGATTTGATTTTAGCTGCATCTGGTAAACAGATGAAGCACACTTCCACCTGAATGGAGTCGTGAATAAACACAACTGGCGATTTTGTGATTCCGCAAACCCTCCTTTGTGTGAAGAGAAATAATTGTATTCTCCTAAAGTTTGTTATGGGATGCGGTGTGTAGCAAAGGCACTATTGGCTCTTTTCTTGCAAAAAATGATAAATAAGTCGCTAAAAGCTACGATGCAACTTTAGATGAATACTTCGGAAACAGAGTCATAGATTTGGATTACTGAAGGTTTACTGGCACAGGGTTGGAGTGGCCTCCACATTCGACTGTTGTGACTCCTTGAGATTGCTTTCTTTTTGTGGGGTATATTGAAAGCCACAATCTACCGGATCAATCCCCTCGCGCTAGACGAGGTTGAATCCGTGTCCACCGCCGACCGCGGTGGTCTCGCGGTTCTCGGCGCTCAGTCCGGTACCGCGCGACTGCTACTGTCGCAGGTTCGAATCCTGCCTCGGGCATTGATGTGTGTGATATCCTTAGGTTAGTTAGGTTTAAGTAGTTCTAAGTTCTAGGGGAGTAATGACCATAGCTGTTAAGTCCCATAGTGCTCAGAGCCATTTGAGCCGTTTCCACCGTGACTCTAAAGGATGTGATGCCAAATTACATTGTTAGTTTGGGCCACCTGCGTTGTATGAGTGGTGGACATTTCGAAAACATGGCATATGTGATGCGATTGCAAAGACTGCTAGCGCAGGAAGAGTTTAATTATGCACGCTGATACTGTTCGAGTTGCTCAGTGTACAGCGCCATCTGTGAGCAGATTTTCAAACTGTTTTCAAACTTGTGTATAAAATTCTTTCTCACAGCTTTCACAATAACTGTATCTTTTGCTACACTCTTCTATCAATCTTAGTTTTCAATATTATTAATTTTGAAATGGGGGAATCCTTCAGAGAACACCATGTATGTGCACGCATGTAAGTGGTATACCTTTGTGAATTGGTTATTTTGAAAAAAAAAAATCTTGGTGTCCTGTGTATGATTTCAAACTTATTCCAAGCTTCTAATTTCATTCATGTAGAAGAAATATTATCTGGAAATGGGATGCATATTTTAAAAAACACTCTATACAATACAGTGGCTACAGCCGGCCGCCTTGTTTTATTTACGTTAGTTTCATTGTATTTAGGACAACACCCCCGTCTGTCTTCTGGTGATAAGAGATAATTTGTAATTCATAGGCTGGAATTTTACTTCGATAATATTTGTTTTCCGTTACTAGCCAAGTATAGGTCAAGGCCTTTCTTCAAATAAACCCATAATATGCGAAGTCAACATAGCAATAAAGGTTCAAAAAGTTACACAGTTATGATTGCAACGAAGAATTAATACCCAAATATTATTTTCAGCAATCACAAGAAACAAAATTATACGTGGCTGTAATGAACGAATCTATGATGTACTAACATCTGTCACTACCTTCACTAACAAGTGTCAAGAAAGTATAATAATCAACGCCAAAAACTGATAGTGTTAAAATGTACAAAAGATGTAAAAACTTTCCAGTGGATACGGGTCCGCAAACGAGCTGTTTGCGAGATAATTGCGAATGTGGGGTTATGGGCCACCACTAACTTCAATTCGGAATACTGTATTTATATATTACAAATATATTTGAAATAAAGGATTTCCAATAAGCTCCCAACTATCCTTGCTCGAATTTCACCTATCATCTACCTTGACAGTAGATACAATATTGCTTTAGCACGTTACTTGTTACATTTTACTGTACAATCGTAGCTGGTAAAAGAATTGATCCAACCGTCACCCTCGCATTTCGATGCAGTATTGCGCTCGTCTCTTCACTGGGCTACGAATTCTTGCAGACGTTCGCAGAATCTTCGTGTAAACCTAAACAAGACTGCACAATTTGCTGCTCCAGTTCTTTAGCCATATCATCCGGAGTTCTATGCTCCTAACTTTTGACATGAATCCAGAGAGGAAATTCTAGAAGATTGATATCAGGAAAATACGGATGTCACAGTACACGTCGTGATCCACCTATCCACGTTAGACGATATTGGTGCGCTAGATGTCATCCTACATCAACAGCAAAATGTGCTGATGTCCTATGATGTACGTTCCACGTTTCCCAACCATGAACCATGGGAGAACATTGAGCCAAATTAGATGGGGATTTAATCGAAAAGTTTCAGACACGTTTATGCTGAAGAGGAGAATGTTCAATACTAAGGCCAGTAGTGCCTTGTAGCCACACAATCGCAGTTATCTCCAAAATGGCCTCGTTCTCGGCCTCATTTTACTGGAATGTCTTTGCCTCTATTATCGTATTATCGTACCCTTTCACCTGTGCCTGCTTTCTCTGTCAGTTGTGATACATCCTATATAAACGCTGTTGTTCCAGACGACCAGTTGTCCGACATTCACTAGAAGGCACGCTCTGGACAATTCAGTGTAGGATCAGTCTCCGTGGTTTTCTTTCTTACACCTTGCTCTATGTAGGATTCGTGTACAGTGGAAAAAATGGTTCAAATGACTCTGAGCGCTATGGGACATAACTTCTGAGGTCATCAGTCCCCTATAACTTAGAACTACTTAAACCTAACTAACCTAAAGACATCACACACACCCATGCTCGAGGCAGGATTCGAACCTGCGACCATAGTAGTCACGCGGTTCCAGACTGTAGCGTCTTGAACCGCTCGGCCACACGGGCCGGCTACAGTGGAACAAATACGGAATTGTGTGAGAGATGTATGTAACCCAGAACATTTGGAAAACACTCAAACGAAGAAATACTTTTAAAAAAGTTTACTTTTATTTAAATCGTAAGTATTACGAAACGACTCAAAAAAATAACTGTGTGGAAAGTGGTTCAAACTCAAACTTTCCAACTCATGGGTTAGGTATGTTCCTCAAAATAAGAAATAATCGTATAACTGGTGATCAAAAAAATTCCTTTCGAAGACCGTACACTCGAGAATTGGTAAGCCAATCATTCAAATCCGTCGTGAACATCGAGGCAATCATCCTACCGACGCATTAGGTTGAAAACACCAGTTTGCAAAAAGTAATTAAGTGCCTGGTGCATACTCTCTTCCGATTGGAATCGTCGACCCTTCAAGGCCTGTTTCAAGGGAGCGAAGGCGTAATGATCGCATGAGGAGAGTGCAACAGAACAGATATCCAACAGTAAACAAGAAATTTCAGAAGATGTAACGGTAGGTGAAAAGTCGCCTCAGCTATGCTAAATTTCGCAACAACGGCATACTGAGACAGTCGATCGTGGTTGTGCTTCGGCTTTTATTAAACAACAGTACATGAGCCAACATCTATTACTGACGATACGCACACAGACATTGCAAATTAGCTGAGCGTGAATGCTGAAATTAATAATTCAACTTTGTGAGAAATGCTAAAAAACATGAATAAGACCTATTAAGCCATAAGTGAAACCCATTCACAAAACACAAAATCGGACGAAGAAATCAGCAAAGATATCAAGAACCGATAGAAAAAAGAACAAAATCGTTGTGTAGAAATCTTACAGGAGATTAGAAATGACTTCACGCTGTTGTTATGAGGCTAGAGGCTACGAATTGCAGCCTTGAAACTGAACAAAATAATTTAAAACATACACAACTGAACGACAAAGATGGGTTACTCACAAAAATAAATACGACTATACCGAGCGCAGTAGTCTCGCAAC
Source organism: Schistocerca gregaria (assembly GCF_023897955.1). Lineage (NCBI taxonomy): Eukaryota > Metazoa > Arthropoda > Insecta > Orthoptera > Acrididae > Schistocerca > Schistocerca gregaria. The sequence continues at coordinate 194,980,440 of NC_064920.1, forward strand.
TCACAGAACGTCACCACCACCTTAATATTACTTTTGAAACAATTAGTGAATAGGCAGACGCATTAAAACAACTCTGACGAACAAAAAGAACAACTTCATATGTTAACAAAGAATGTCGAAGATTTGACAACAAAGATAACAAATTTGTCTTCAAATACCGACAATGATTCTGTTGTCACAAACCCAGTACCATTTTCAGGCACAACAGAATATCTGGTGCTTAAGAATGGTAAGAAAATCAGATTGAAGTCAGTGAACAACAGAAAAACACATAAACAACATGCGAGAACTATTGACACGTATTGAACTCAAACTACACCGTAATGACGACACCAGTGACTTCACACGTTCAGTCACACCTACGATCTGAAACTTCTAATGATACTAACAGTTTGAGGTGTCTTTGTGACCTTCCCAGAGAACAAAACTATTCACCAAAACATGCTACTGAGCTGCACGTCAGGCATAATAGAGAACATTCAGGTTCCCACCCAGTTTCAGTTACAAGCACTGCCTCACTGTCCGTAAAGTCAAAATTTTTCGGAACCTCGGCAACGACGTTCACCGCCAATCTACACACCTGGAAATTGAAATAAGAACACCGTGAATTCATTGTCCCAGGAAGGGGAAACTTTATTGACACATTCCTGGGGTCAGATACATCACATGATCACACTGACAGAACCACAGGCACATAGACACAGGCAACAGAGCATGCACAATGTCGGCACTAGTACAGTGTATATCCACCTTTCGCAGCAATGCAGGCTGCTATTCTCCCATGGAGACGATCGTAGAGATGTTGGATGTAGTCCTGTGGAACGGCTTGCCATGCCATTTCCACTTGGCGCCTCAGTTGGACCAGCGTTCGTGCTGGACGTGCAGACCACGTGAGACGACGCTTCATCCAGTCCCAAACATGCTCAATGGGGGACAGATCCGGAGATCTTGCTGGCCAGGGTATTTGACTTACACCTTATAGAGCACGTTGGGTGCACGGGATACATGCGGACGTGCATTGTCCTGTTGGAACAGCAAGTTCCCTTGCCGGTCTAGGAATGGTAGAACGATGGGTTCGATGACGGTTTGGATGTACCGTGCACTATTCAGTGTCCCCTCGACGATCACCAGAGGTGTACGGCCTGTGTAGGAGATCGCTCCCCACACCATGATGCCGGGTGTTGGCCCTGTGTGCCTCGGTCGTATGCAGTCCTGATTGTGGCGCTCACCTGCACGGCGCCAAACACGCATACGATCATCATTGGCACCAAGGCAGAAGCGACTCTCATCGCTGAAGACGACACGTCTCCATTCGTCCCTCCATTCACGCCTGTCGCGACACCACTGGAGGCGGGCTGCACGATGTTGGGGCGTGAGCGAAAGACGGCCTAACGGTGTGCGGGACCGTAGCCCAGCTTCATGGAGACGGTTGCGAATGGTCATCGCCCATAACCCAGGAGCAACAGTGTCCCTAATTTGCTGGGAAGTGGCGGTGCGGTCCCCTACGGCACTGCGTAGGATCCTACGGTCTTGGCGTGCATCCGTGCGTCGCTGCGGTTCGGTCCCAGGTCGACAGGCACGTGCACCTTCCGCCGACCACTGGCGACAACATCGATGTACTGTGGAGACCTCACGCCCCACGTGTTGAGCAATTCAGCGGTACGTCCACCCGGCCTCCCACATGCCCACTATACGCCGTCGCTCAAAGTCCGTCAACTGCACATACGGTTCACGTCCACGCTGTCGCGACATGCTACCAGTGTTAAAGACTGCGATGGAGCTCCGTATGCCACGGCAAACTGGCTGACACTGACGGCAGCGTTGCAAAAATGCTGCGCAGCTAGCGCTATTCTACGGCAACACCGCGGTTCCTGGTGTGTCCGCTGTGCCGTGCGTGTGATCATTGCTTGTACAGCCCTCTCGCAGTGTCCGGAGGAAGTATGGTGGGTCTGACACACCGGTGTCAATGTGTTCTTTTTTCCATTTCCAGGAGTGTATTTCTGTTTTCACTGTCATCAATCTGGTCTTGAAGCCACAAATTGGAAGTCATTGTAAATATTTCTAAAACGAGCCAGCCGTGAGAATGTGGTTTGTAATCAGAGACTGTAAAAGTGAAGCTGATTTTCACCTCGCTTTCTTGTCTGTGCATTTGTCGAGTACAGCGTAGTAAAACAATGATGAAAAGTTTTGATCAATCTGAGTTTTCTAGCGCAGTCAGCCCAGTTTTCTAGCCCAGTTGATACTCATTTCCTTAACAAAATTTCCTTCGCATTTGCGACACTTTATAATGGCAGGAGCATACAAGGACAACCTTGATGCTTTTAAATGTTTGCTAGATGAACGGGAACTAGACTCCGACAGTGTATCAATCGAAAACATGACAACAGACATCTTGACTTGTGGCACTCATTTCCACAGTACGATAATAGAAATGACGAGCGGTCTTGCAAAACTCATTATCACGGAGACAATTATAGACGACAAATAGGCATCATCCATATGATGCTCACTTGGAAAACAAAAAAAAAATTATCGTGACAGAAGCCTTTTCCGTACTGACGATCACGATCACGGTAATCGACAAAACAGACTCTATGGAAACAAGTGAAGATACTACCACAGCAATCAATACAAATTCGGATGCGGCACGTATTCTAATGGACGCAAATATGGTTGAAAAGTCCACAGGGTTCATGGTAAAATAGAAATTACAAAATGAGGAACATTATCAGAACAGTAGCAGACAACGGTGAAAGTTGGCAAAATGCAGGTAGGTGAAGCTCGCCGCGACATGTTTGAGATAGTTGAAGTGAGACCGCCTAACCCGACTAACAACCAAAGGCGTGGAGACAACACCCAGCAATGACTTACAACGCCGGCAGTCGACGACGTTGTCGGTAGGACCGAAAACATCGCTGCCGAAACAGTAAATTTCGTGCACATTGAGGACATAAGAATATTTTATTACAGGAATCAGATAATACACAAAATGCTATCGTTCATCCATTGACACATGTTTCTTTAGGTAATATCGCTTTGTCTGCTGTTCATGGCTCATGTAACCCAATATTTGTGATTAGTGAAATTGCATTCAAAATTTGTCCAAAGTCGACAGACTGTCCTACATTACCTTGGTGTATTGTGTATTAAACCGTGGATGTAGAAACGATGGGGGTGCTTCATCCCGCCGTGGCTCTCAGTGGTTCACATCACCGCCACTCCACACCGTAACCCAGGGTTACCGTGCGGTTCGGCCACCAGTGGACCTCCCACCCACCACCTCCCCCCTACGGGAACGTCTCATACCAAACGAGTGTAACCCCAAATGTTTGCGTGGTATAGTAATGACAGTGTATGTGTACGCGGAGACAGTGTTTGCGCGGCAATTGCCGACATAGTGTAACTGAGGCGGAGCAAGGGCAACCAGCCCGCATTTACTGAGGTAGATGTAAAACCGCCTTAAAGACGATCCGCGGGCTAGCTGGCGCACCTGACCTCGACACTAATCCTCCGGGTGGATTCGTGACACGCCTTCCCGCTCGTGAAGTAGCGCGTTAGACCGCGCAGCTAGCCGGGCGGTCTGCATTACATTTATGCAAAATGAAACTTCAAGGTGCTACGTCAGATCAAAAGTATTGATTTACAGAGTCAGACGTGTTTGTATTTGAAAGAGCTTCTTAATTGTACCGCTTTTGTCGACAGAAATGATACTGGGAGTAGACTCTCTAAATGAACGGTAAATACACTCCTGGAAATGGAAAAAAGAACACATTGACACCGGTGTGTCAGACCCACCATACTTCCTCCGGACACTGCGAGAGGGCTGTAGAAGCAATGATCACACGCACGGCACAGCGGACATACCAGGAACCGCGGTGTTGGCCGTCGAATGGCGCTAGCTGCGCAGAATTTGTGCACCGCCGCCGTCAGTGTCAGCCAGTTTGTCGTGGCATACGGAGCTCCATCGCAGCTACACTGGTAGCATGCCGCGACAGCGTGCACGTGAACCGTATGTGCAGTTGACGGACTTTGAGCGAGGGCGTATAGTGGGCATGCGGGAGGCCGGGTGGACGTACCGCCGAATTGCTCAACACGTGGGGCGTGAGGTCTCCACAGTACATCGATGTTGTCGCCAGTGGTCGGCGGAAGGTGCACGTGCCCGTCGACCTGGGACCGGACCGCAGCGACGCACGGATGCACGCCAAGACCGTAGGATCCTACGCAGTGCCGTAGGGGACCGCACCGCCACTTACCAGCAAATTAGGGACACTGTTGCTCCAGGGGTATCGGCGAGGACCATTCGCAACCGTCTCCATGAAGCTGGGCTACGGTCCCGCACACCGTTAGGCCGTCTTCCGCTCACGCTCCAACATCGTGCAACCCGCCTCCAGTGGTGTCGCGACAGGCGTGAATGGAGGGACGAATGGAAACGTGTCGTCTTCAGCGATGAGAGTCGCTTCTGCCTTGGTGCCAATGATGGTCGTATGCGTGTTTGGCGCCGTGCAGGTGAGCGCCACAATCAGGACTGCATACGACCGAGGCACACAGGGCCAACACCCGGCATCATGGTGTGGGGAGCGATCTCCTACACTGGCCGTACACCTCTGGTGATCGTCGAGAGGACACTGAATAGTGCACGGTACATCCAAACCGTCATCGAACCCATCGTTCTACCATTCCTAGACCGGCAAGGGAACTAGCTGTTCCAACAGGACAATGCACGTCCGCATGTATCCCGTGCCACCCAACGTGCTCTAGAAGGTGTAAGTCAACTACCCTGGCCAGCAAGATCTCCGGATCTGTCCCCCATTGAGCATGTTTGGGACTGGATGAAGCGTCGTCTCACGTGGTCTGCACGTCCAGCACGAACGCTGGTCCAACTGAGGCGCCAGGTGGAAATGGCATGATAAGCCGTTCCACAGGACTACATCCAGCTTCTCTTCGACCGTCTCCATGGGAGAATAGCAGCCTGCATAGCTGCGAAAGGTGGATATACACTGTACTAGTGCCGACATTGTGCATGCTCTGTTGCCTGTGTCTATGTGCCTGTGGTTCTGTCAGTGTGATCATGTGATGTATCTGACCCCAGGAATGTGCCAGTAAAGTTTCCCCTTCCTGGGATAATGAATTCACGGTGTTCTTATTTCAATTTCCAGGAGTGTAGTTTTAAAGTTCAGTTTAGATGCTAAACGTAAGTCAGCTACTCTGGACTTGAAGACTGGAACTCAAGACAAGATGATGAAGCGAATCGCTTATGATTTTCGTGGGACCATGCAACACGTTTTCCATTTGAATTATTTTATGATGACAGATGTTGTTTACGTAAACTTTCTGATGACATTGGTCAGGAAATAAGTATACACAGTTTGATACAAGAGAAAATAGATAAAGCAGAGCATTGCACCGAGACTGATAGGAGGAATCTGTTTGACATTCTGCATTCACAGTCAATTGTTTTTATTCGCGGTATAGGTCCTATAAAAGGATTTCAGTAAATATTTCAAGTCAAAGATCACTATAAATTTTGTGTTAAGCCATATATTATTCCTGTATACTATAGAGAGCAAATGAAATCTGAAATTCAGTTATGCTACAGCAAGGTATTATAGAACTGATAATTATTTCATACGATAGCTCACTGCACATACTATAGAAAAAGAATGGATTGCTCAGACTCCTATTAAATTCAAAACAAATTAACACTATTATATGAAGATGGTATCTGTTCTTTCGTACATGTCCGAGAGATATTATCGGTGACCATGCAGCTCTCTTAGAATGAAATGATCATTAAATGAAGACCCTAAGCTGTCGACAGGCGTTGGTATACAACAATGGGGACAGTTGAAAATGTGTGCCCCGACCTGGACTCGAACTCCTGATCTCCTGCTTACATGGCAGACGCTCTATCCATTTTTTTTAATCTCATTTTGTTCGACATTGTTCGTTGCATTTGTTCGGGACGGACATCCCGTGACTCCCGTTCAAGTTCACTGTTGATTCTTTCTCTCAGTATTTTGTTACAGAGGGCAGCTAACCGTCTGACCGAACACGCCGAGCTACCGTGCCGGCATCCATATGAGCCACCGAGGGCACAGGGGCTAGTGTGACTACAGGGATTTATCCCTTGCACGCTCCCCGTGAGACCCACATTTACAACTTAATGTCCACATACTACATTCGTAGTGTCTGCCATGTAACCAGGAGGTTCTGGGTTTGAGTCCCGGTCGGGGCACACATTTTCAACTGTCCCTGTTGATGTATATCAACGCCTGTGGACAGCTTAGGGTCTTGATTTAACGATCACAACACCATTATCTTACCTGCGACAGACAGACCCCAAACGTTAGATGAATAAGTAATAATTTTTATGGTGAACAAGATCTAACTTCAGTCGATTAGAGAGCGAGTTTCGGGCAAACAAAATGACACTCAGTTTCGAAAATTACAGTTTGGTCTTAACATATCTTCTGTCGCCTTCATCTGCAGTTTAAACTATATCTCACACGAGTGCTTGAAGCAACGCATTGCCTCATATGTTGATGACATCTGAAAAATCTTGGTCATAACATAACCCTACCTCCAACAGCTTGCTCCAGATGTTTGAAGAGACAGGTGTTAATGTCAATCTGGAAAAAACCGGAATTTGGCAAGACCAGGGTAAAGTTTCTTGGACACATCATCTAGCATGGAGGCATAGAGCCTGATCGCGACAAACTTGAAGCAGTCACAGCCACTCCTGTTCCTGCCACCAAAAGGCACATTTATAGCTTCCTTGGTTTACCAAATTTTTATCGTCGCTTCTTGAATATGAAAATTCTGTCATCTCAAAACTTTGTTCTCTTGCTGGAAAAATATAATATGTAATTGGGATGAACAGGCCCAAGCAGAGTCTACAAGTCTAAAAGATACACTTTTGAATGCTCCAATTCTTGCACACCCAGACCTGTCACGCGATTTTTGTTTGGCAACAGATTCATCAAAAGCTGTGTTAGGTGCTCGTTTATTCCAGGAATTTGAGGAAAATTGTGTAATTGTGGACAGATGCATATCTTTTGCTAGCTGTATGCTAACTAAATCAGAAATTATTTCGAAAGTGAATTAGAAACTCTAGTAATCATTTGGGCATTTTCTAAATTCCGTTCTTTCTTGCCTAGAAAACACACCAAAGTACACGCAGTTCATCGTTCACTACAATTTTTAATGTCTTCAAACTTGAATCGTGATAGATTAAAACAATGGGCATCGTTATGTTCAAGAATTACTTTTCAAAATAATTCCTATTCCTGATTCATAAAATGTTGTGGCTGACACTTTATCTCATGTACTCATTGCCTTACAAAAAACAATCTTTCAAAAAATTTCAGCGTGTCAAAATTCAGAAAGTTGCCTTTGAGAACTTTATTGCTTCCTCTTTAAAAGATATTCCACGTGAACATGGTAAGGACCCCGTCTGTAGAAACCTGAAAAGCCAAGTGGCACAAGGAAACAAACGCGGAGATAAGACAGTATTACCTTGTAAATAAGAACATTCTCTCCAAGTAATGCAATATCAACGAATTACATTGGGTCTTATGTATTCCTGATGATTTTGTACACAAAGTCATTTAGCACACACATCTCTGACGCTCATTTTGGGTCATGTAAGTGTTTCAACAAACTCTGTACTTTTTACTTCAAAGACATGGAAAAGAGGACCAGAATTTGTTTTCTGTATGCAAATTGTGTCAAAAAGCAAAGCCGTCTAGTGTTACGCACTGTGCTCCACTGCTTTCCATCATTCCTACACATTTAAAAGAATTAGCACCTGTAGATTTTCTAAGTCCACTCGTAAAAACTCAAAATGGATTTTCGCATGTTTTCATTGGTGTAGAGCTAACTTCTAGATTTGCCTCACTCACCTCGTTATGGAGAGCCGCTGGAAAAACTGTGTCTCGTGCAGTTGTAAAGTATTTCCGATGTGAAGTAGGACATTTTGACAAGGTAATCTCAGGCAATGTTCCTCAGTTTCGGTAGGGCATCTGGGCTAGAACTTTAAGAAATTACAAGATTCTGGCAACAAGCTAATCCTTGTAAACGGCTTACGTGAGAAATTGATAAATTTTGCAGGCTGTACTGTCACCGACTGTATTAGAATTTGGATAAGCACATATACATGTTTCGGAGTGTTTTAAAGGAACTGTCAAATCATTCTACTTCATTACTTCTCGTACTCGTTCTTAAGAACTAGTAGCCACTAATCCAAATCAGAGAGCTCTTACAATTTCGCAACTCAAGCAAATTATATCACAAAGAGGTAATAGACCCAGCAATAAGTAACATCAAGAATGCTGCAGACCGAAGAAAGAAATCGCAACATACTAGGATAAAAGTCAAAAAATTATAAATTGGTCAGGAAGTTCTTGTGAAATATCATCCTTTGTATTACAAAAATATGCATCTCTGTCATACGTTTTTCTTGGGGTACAATGGACCTCACAGAATTCGTCGAATAGCACATGACAGAGCAGTAGAAGTGGAAACAATACGAACTAAAAGGAACAAAGGACTCCGTCGCGTGTCACATATCATATCATTTTGTGGAATAGCGATTTTTGCATTTTTCCTAGATCTCATCGTCTTGAAAACCAACTTGAATTTTTAATGGTATTGCACACATGTTCTTTATGATATTTTGTTACCTTTTTTTTTTTAATTTCGCTACGTATGACATAAAAAAGCATGAACTATTTTTCATGAATATTACTCAGTGCGCTTTCCCACTTCGCTGACACAAATTGCAGTCCTCTGCCACTAGATGGCTCCGAATTGTAGCGTGTGTTATTAGGGCGTAAAACATAAATTAGGAGGTATTTATTTTCGGTACTATCTCATGTATAGGAACTTCATTGCTTCTTTTCACGTTCGCTATCAATTCCCCCAGAGGCACACCCTCATACTACGTAATGACCTCTACACATACCGTTACACACTTCGGAAGAAGATTGTTGGTTTTGAGTAGGTATCATTTTCAATACGAACTTAGGTATAGCTAACATAGACTCTAATATATTCCAGTCCCCTCTATCAGGAAGGTAAAAGATATACAGCAAGTCCCAGGTTGATGGTGAATATTCAGGGATATGACAAGAACGGCCACTCGAAGCAGAAACGTATAGTGAATGTGCGCTCTAAAATGCATGCCTTAAGAGCTGTGAGCACTTCTTTATCTTCGATATTGCGAAAAAGCTCTTTTTTCATAGTTTGAAAGGTGGTAGCATAGATCAAAACAAGAAACATTTGAACTTGGGCTCTAAAGCGCATACCTTAGAAACTGTGAGCACTTGTTCGTCTTCGCTCATGTGAATACATCTGCTCTACTGAACAAGTACTCATAGCTTTTAAGGTACATATTTTACAGGCTTTGTTTTCTAGACATCTTTCTTCGAATGATCATTCCTGTCAAGTGAAGCAACTAAAAGAGGTCACCTCAAACATATCTGCAGCCTGTAAAAAAGTGTGTAGTGTCTAAGGCTAGTCCATGACGTATATTCCGCTGTAAAATCAAAAGCATTATTGTTGACGAAAGAGGTCTCCTCTTTCAACAAGTTTATTGCATTGTTGAATGGCAACTGCTGTCCTTATGTGTCTGCTGAAGTGAACGGGTACTGTGTCGCGTATGGTGCACATTAGCAGAAGAAGTATTCTAAAGCGGTATAGAAAGCTTCTTTCACGATCGGATTTTATTGCCAAATATATTGACACGATTCTGTGCGACAGGGAGCTTCTCTCCGATTGACGTTACTGCGTTAACGACAGCAATAAAAGTTTTTATTACAACACACGAGAGGAAGAAATCGTTTTACTCTCGCTACCGTTTTTCTCAATTCTGTGCAAAAGAGTTTTCTGTTATACACATATTAGTCAGACTCTGTTACTCTTACTAGAACACAGTTCCTGCTTTCTCTGAAAATATTAACTTTCCTTTAACCAATTGTACACGAAAGACCTCACATTTTATGTATTCACATTTCCTACTGTTTTTCTGGTTTGTTGTTTTGACATCACCTACTTACCATTTTAAAACAAGACAATTTTTCTTCTGTGAATTTGGTTGTATTAGCGCACATTTCATTTTCGACAAGCGACTGAGCGTTATCAGCCATTTTTAATGCACGAAGCAACAGTAATTAAAAATGTCGGTTTGAACAAGACAGTGCTTTCTTAGGCATCATCCTATTGAACGTTGTTTATTCAAGAAATTCGTCACACTTGAGAATATCTGTACCATCCTTATTTTTGTATTTGCAGCACAATTCGTTCGGTGCATTACGCTAAAGGGATCTCGGCAGACGTTATAGTGACCTTAGAGATGACAGGTGAGGGCAGGGTGGACAAGACATACAATTCCAACTCATGTAAGCTCTAATTGCTGCCAGACCTTGCTGTCAGTGCTACCACTGGACATTATACCTATCAGCTATCATGTGGATAACGTAAGGTAGTATGATGACTATGATGATCATCTAGTGAGTTTCTTTCGGATACTGCCCTCAACTGGATCTCAGTAGACAGTCGTGCAGATCTTCCAGTACCTCCGCTTGTAGTCCTTCCATTATTACTAGAAATTCACATCCCATTTATGACTACATTGTGTTTTTTTCTTTCCTGGATGTGCCTGTTATTTTATGTTAAAAGGTGTTCTCTGTCTGAACCGTTTCTTTTCATTGGTCTGTATAATGTCCGTACCAGGTCCTATTCTCTGTTTTATTTTTCAATTTTATTTTATTCTACCCCTTCTTGTTACTCTACGGCAGCCTCCAGCATTTCATTTCCATTACTCTTATTTTCCTTTTATTCTTGTTTTTTATTCATTGTTTTTATGCCTGATGCGTTTTTACTTGCAACTGTTATTTCATAAATTCGACTTTTGCTACTCTTAGTTACATCTTTAATCAGCAGCATGATATTTAATGGTATCATTGCATCTACACCTTGACCACATCTGCTCACAACTTCTGCACCTCGGTCTCTTCTATTTGTTAATCACATATAAATATTTATTTAATTTACCACATTTTGTTGTGTGTTGACCCATCTGTACGTCATCCCAATGGTCTCCTAATACGACGTATTCGGCCTTATTTGTATTCATTGTCAAACGACAATTATTATACTATTCTGTGACTTTAAGTGACGTTTACTTCACATCATCTTCATCTCTATGATCGTCAGCGAACTGTCGGCTACGAAAAGTACGTTCTCCACCCCGTGCTATGGAATTTTCTTTTCCGTTCATACACGTACACTACTGGCCATTAAAATTGCTACACCAAGAAGAAATGCAGATGATAAACGGGTATTCATTGGACAAATATATTATACTACAACTGACTAGTGATTACATTTTCACTCAATTTGGGTGCATAGATCCTGGGAAATCGGTACCCAGAACAACCACCTCCGGCCATAATAACGGCCATGATACGCGTGGGCATTGAGTCAAACAGAGCTTGGATGGCATGTACACGGACAGCTGCCCATGCAGCTTCAACACGATACCACACTTCATCAAGAGTAGTGACTGGCGTATTGTGACGAGCCAGTTGCTCGGCCACCATTCACCAGACGTTTTCAGTTGGTGAGAGATCTGGAGAATGTGCTGGCCAGGGCAGTAGTCGAACATTTTCTGCATCCAGAAAGGCCCGTACAGGACCTGCAACATGCCGTCGTGCATTATCCTGCTGCAATGTAGGGTTTCGCAGAGATCGACCGAAGGGTAGAGCCACAGGTCGTAATACATCTGAAATGTAATGTCCACTGTTCAATGCGAACAAGAGGTGACAGAGACGTGTAACCAATGGCACCCCATACCAGCACGCCGGGCGGTACGCCAGTATGGCGATGACGAATACACGCTTCCAATGTGCGTTCGCCGCGATGTCGCCCAAGACGGATACGACCATAATGATGCTGTAAACAGAACCTGGGTTCATCCGAAAAAATGACGCTTTGCCATTCGTGCACCCAGGTTCGTCGTTGAGTACACCATCGCAGGCGCTCCTGTCTGTGATGCAGCGTTTAGGGTAACCGCAGGCATGGTCTCCGAGCTGATAGTCCATGCTGCTGCAAACGTCGTCGAACTGTTCGTGCAGATGGTTTTTGTCTTGCAAACGTCCCCATCTGTTGACTCAGGGACCGAGAAGTGGCTGCACGATCGGTTACGGCCATGCGGATAAGATGCGTGTCATCTGAACTGTTAGTGATACGAGGCCGTTGGGATACAGCACGGTGTTCCGTATTACCCTCCTGAACCCACCGATTTCATATTCTGCTAACAGTCATTGGATCTCAACCAACGCGAGCAGCAATGTCGCGATATGATAAACCGCAATCGTAATAGGCTACAATCAGACCTTTATCAAAGTTGGAAACGTGATGGCACGCATTCCTACTCCTTACACGAGGCATCACAACAACGTTTCAGTAGGAAACGCCGGTCAACTGCTGTTTGTGTATGAGATATCGGTTGGAAACTTTCCTCATGTTAGCACATTGTAGGTGTCGCCACCGGCGCGAACCTTGTGTGAATGCTCTGAAAAGCTAACCATTTGCATATCACAGCATCTTCTTCCTGTCGGTTAAATTTCGCGTCTGTAGCACGTCATCTTCGTGGTGTAGCAACTTTAATGGCCAGTAGTTTACAAATACCTTAAGGAATAACGAGAACAGTATTATTCTCTTAATCGCGCAGTTATTTGTAAGGGCCCACTTAATTCTTTCATCATTCCAATATTTGATGAGATGTTTCGCTACATATTTCGTGGAGCTGTTATGAGCTGGAAGCTTATACAAGTTTATTACGTTGGATACCACAACTTACCGCGAGAGACCTTTCTACATACGTTTTGGAGGTCTACTAAAAGCAGATGGACTTCTCTTTCTCTGGAAAGGGATTTTCCTGTCACCTGCTTTAGACAAATAGGCTGCCTGTACTTGATCTTCCAACCAGGAAATAGCTCTCCTCTAACACCTCTAGAAAACGGATAAAATGTTCTCGGTTTTCATGCGATTTATTCGTGCAGCCTAGCTTGTACGCGAATTAGGGAATGAGTCTGACCGAATTTGTTCTGCCGAACAGCGACTATTGGCTTGGTGCGCTTTCTAGGCTGAGTGGGTTTTTAGGTGGTTTTCCATCTTTCCGAGCAAGCAGTCTGAAAAACCACCTAAAATTCACATTCAGGCCGGCCGGTGTACCGTACCAGGCTGATGGCCGTTAATCCACCGCGCACATTCCATCAGGGTCTGTCACACACCTTGCCTCGAAAATGTTGGGTTTGCCCGAATCTCTCCCTCAGAAAGTGCGATAAACAAAAAGTATGATAACAGAGGGAACAAATAACACGTGGCGCGTACGAGTGCCCTGACTTGAGCTGCATGACGAATGTGGAGCAGGAAAGTCATGCAACGACAAAGTTAAAATAAAATAAATTTGTCAAGTTATGATAACATCCGATCCCGTACGTCATGATAATGGCTAGGAAAGAGACTTCTCGGTTTTCGTGCCTCGTCAGTTGAGATAAAACTCTTGAACTTACGACAACTGTCACCGTTATCTTCCTCAAGACCTAAAATACCAGAGGAAGACAGTGACGACCGCAAACGAAAGCTTGAAAATTTTATCTCAATTGACGCTGCTTGCAAATGGAGAATCTTTTATCCAGTTACGCCGCCGTGAAAGACTCAGGCGACAGACGTCTTGAAATAGCCTCTCCGTTCTGTTTTTGAGAACTTTGCCATATACTTTCCCTAGTGCTATCGAGACAGTCAGATCGGTGGAAACCACCACTGGCAGAGTGAACTGCTGTGGAAAACAATTTGTTGGCGACAGGGCTCGCCGACGACTATCGTGCGTTGCACGGCCGATAGACAGCCCTGCGAAAACACTTGACAATTGAGTACTGGGGAGTAGAAACCCGGTGAGCGGGCATACCAACCAAAACCACCACATCGTCACACGTTTGGTACTCTCACCGTGCGCTACAGGGCGCAGAGATTAGTAAAGTTGATGTTAACCTCCAAAATTTAACGTTGGAAAATGCTACCGGGTCTTATCAAACTCGATACGCGTTGGTACACGTCGATGGCAGGGTAGAGTGTGTTTGAGACCACATCAGACGATTCGTCCTATTTGCCAACAGAGTACCACCACATTGGTGGTTGGGGACATTGATGGAATTGAAACTGAGTTGCTGAGATGTTTGTCGTTGTGTCTCGCCGGTGGACAAGACAGGAACACTTTATTAGCCTCTCTGGTCTTTCGACTTTAGTCTCTGCAGGCCATCGACGAAGAGGGAGAGGTATGCGCCTTGCATCCAGCTGTAACCATCTTCCGTGAGTTGTCTGTGTTTCAGTGTGCAAGGAACAGGGTGACTCCCTAGTATTTCCAGAATCATATGTAATCCGTGCCAGTTCCTGAAGCTCTCAAGGCGATGAAGAGGTAAATTTCTCCATCTCGTTTGTTAACGTAAAAGTAACTCCTGTGGTATTAATGACTTCTGGAGTGTCGAAGATAGTGGAAGAATTCTGTCATGCACTAGCAAGAGTTCATCTAGAGAATTTGATTAAGTGTATCATCAAATCCAACACATGGAACCTAAGCATATTCTGCGTGCAGTATCTCAGTGAGTTCCGATTCCTTAATCCATACTATATGAATTATCTTGTTTACTCTACATCTACGCTTACTTCTTTACTAGTTCCCATTGTACCAAGTTCCCTGTGCGTGTGGAACACGGAAAGAAAGATGGATTCAACAATTCTGTGCGCGTTTTAATTATACACACATAAAAAAAGTTTTGCATTATCTCGGTTCCGAGAATATACATCTACATCTACATCCATACTCCGCAAGCCACCTGACGGTATGTGGTGGATGGTACCCTGAGTACCTCTATCGGTTCTCCCTTCTATTCCAGTCTCGTATTGTTCGTGGAAAGAAGGATTGTCGGTATGCTTCTGTGTGGGCTCTAATCTCTCTGATTTTATCCTCATGGTCTCTTCGCGAGATATACGAAGGAGGGAGCAATATAGTGCTTGACTCTTCGGTGAAGGTATGTTTTCGAAACTTTAACAAAAGCCTGTACCGACCTACTGAACGTCTCTCCTACAGAGTCTCCGACTGGCGTTTATCTATCATCTCCGTAACGCTTTCGCGATTACTAAATGATCCTGTAACGAAGCGCGCTGCTCTCCGTTGGATCTTCTCTATCTCTTTTATCAACCCTATCTAGTACGGATCCCACACTGCGGAGCAGCATTCAAGCAGTGGGCGAACAAGCCTACTGTAACCTACTTCCTTTGTTTTCGGATTGCATTTCCTTAGGATTCATCCAATGAATCTCAGTCTGGCATCTGCTTTACCGACGATCAACTTTATATGATCATTTCATTTTAAATCACTCCTAATGCGTACTCCCAGATAATTTATGGAATTAACTGTTTGCAGTTGTTGACCTGCTATTTTGTAGCTAAATGATAAGGGATCTATCTTTCTATGTATTCGCTGCACATTACACTTGTCTACATTGAGAGTCAATTGCCATTCCCTGCACCATGCGTCAATTCGCTGCAGATCTTCCTGCATTTCAGTACAATTTTCCATTGTTACAACCTCTCGATACACCACAGCATCATCTGCAAAGAGCCTCAGTGAACTACCGATGTCATCCACAAGATTATTTACGTATATTGTGAATAGCAACGGTCCTATGACACTCCCCTGCGGCAGACTTGAAATCACTCTTACTTCGGAAGACTTCTCTCCATTGAGAATGACATGCTCCGTTCTGTTATCTAGGAACTCCTCAATCCAATCACACAATTAGTCTGATAGTCCATATGCTCTTACTTTGTTCATTAGACGACTGTGGGGAACTGTATCGAACGCCTTGCGGAAGTCAACAAACACGGCATCTACCTGGGTACCCGTGTCGATGGCCCTCCGAGTCTCGTGGACGAATAGCGCAAGCTAGGTTTCACACGGCCGTCTTTTTCGAAACCCATGCTGATTCACACAGAGTAGATTTCTAGTCTCCAGAAAAGTCATTATACTCTAACATATAAGTGTTCCAAAATTCTCCAACTGATCGACGTTAGAGATATAGGTCTATAGTTCTGCACATCTGTTCGACGTCCCTTCTTGAAAACGGGGATGATCTGTGCCCTTTTCCAATCCTTTGGAACGCTACGCTCTTCTAGAGACCTACGGTACACCGCTGCAAGAAGGGGGGCAAGTTCCTTCGCGTACTCTGTGTAAAATCGAACTGGTATCCCATCAGGTCCAGCGGCCTGTCCTCTTTTGAGTGACTTTAATTATTTCTCTATCCCTTTGTCGTCTATTTCGATATCTACCATTTTATCATCTGTGCGACAATCTAGAGAAGGAACTACAGTGCAGTCTTCCTCTGTGAAACAGCTTTGGAAAAAGAAATTTAGTATTTCGGCCTTTACTCTGTCATTCTCTGTTTCAGTACCATTTTGGTCACAGAGTGTCTGGACATTTTGTTTTGATCCACCTACCGCTTTGACATAAGACCAAAATTTCTTAGGATTTTCTGCCAAGTCAGTACATAGAACTTTACTTTCGAATTCATTGAATGCCTCTCGCATAGCCCTCCTCACACTACATTTCGCTTCGAATAATTTTTGTTTGTCTGCAAAGGGTTTGGCTATGTTTATGTTTGCTGTGAAGTTCCCTTTGCTTGCGCAGCAGTTTTATAACTCGGTTGTTGAACCACGGTGGCTCTTTTCCATCTCTTACGATCTTGCTTGGTACATACTCATCTAACGCATATTGTACAATGGTTTTGAACGTTGTCCACTGATCCTCAAAACAATCTGTACTTGAGACAAAACTTTTGTGTTGATACTTCAGGTACTCTGTAATCTGCTTTTTGTCACTTTTGCTAAACAGAAAAATCTTCCTACCTGTTTTAATATTTCTATTTACGGCTAAAATCATGGATGCCGTAACCGCTTTATGATCGCTGATTTCCTGTTCTGCGTTAACTGTTTGAAACAGTTCGGGTCTGTTTGTCACCAGAAAGTCTAATATGTTATCGCCACGAGTCAGTTCTCTGTTTAACTGCCCAAGGTAGTTTTCAGATAAAGCACTTAAAAAAATTTCACTGGATTCTTATTTCCTGCCACCCGATATGAAGGTTGAGTATCCCAGTCTATATCCGGCAAATTAAAATCTCCACCCAAAACTATAACATGGTAGGGAAATCTACTCGAAATATTTTCCAAATTATCCTTCAGGTGCTCAGCCACAACAGCTGCTGAGCCAGGGGGCCTATAGAGACATCCAATTATCATGTCTGAGCCTGCATTAACCGTGACCTTCACCCAAATCATTTCACATTTCGGATCTCCGTCAATTTCCTTCGATACTATTGCACTTCTTATCGCTATAAACACGCCTCCCCCTTCACTGTCCAGCCTGTCTCTGCGATATACATTCGAATCTGAGCTTAGGATTTCATCAACGTCTGGAATTCTCTAACGTAAAAAACCGCATGTGCACTCCACACGTACTCCGCTACCCTTGTAGCCGCTTCCAGCGTGTAGTGCACGCCTGACCTATTCAGGGGGACCCTACATTTCTCCACCCGATAGCGGAGGTCGAGAAATTTGCACCCCAGATCTCCACACAATAGTCTGAGCCTCTGGTTTAAGCCTTCCACTCGGCTCCAAACCAGAGGATCGCGATCGGTTGCACCCCAGATCTCCACACAATCGTCTGAGCCTCTGGTTTAAGCCTTCCACTCGGCTCCAAACCAGAGGATCGCGATCGGTTCTGGGAACGATACTACAAATAGTTAGCTCTGATTCCACCCCTCGAGCGAGGCCTTCCGCCTTCACCAATTCCGCCAACCGGAATTGAGGATGACCTCTGAACCCAGACGGCAGGAGTCATTGGTGCCGACATGAGCAACAATTTGCAGCCGGGTGCACCCAGTGCTCTCTATCTCCGCCGGTAGGGCCTCCTCCACGTCTAGGGCGAGACCCCCGGCAAGCAGACAGAGTGAACATTGGCCTTCTTCCCCGACGTTTCCGCTATTTCCCTAAGGGGCTCCTTCACCCGCCTACCGTTGGAGCTCCCAATAACTAATAAACCCCTCCCCCCGTGTGCCTGCTCGGACCTTGCTGAAGGAGCAGCCACATGTCCACTCACAGGCAGAGCGGGCGATGCCACACGGCCAGCCTCCACATTTACCCTCCGCCTCGTGCGCCGCGAACGCCGCTGCACCCGCCACTCCACTTGGGGAAAGTGTGGCCCAACCGCGCCCGGTACCCGCGAAGATGTCTCGACAGCAGGGACAATGGGTGAAGCATGTAACACCTGGGGTGTACCATGCGACGCACCAGACTCCCCACTGCCGCTACACTCCGAGGCAGCAGCCTGAAGACGGCTGACCGCGGCCATCAACACGTTCAGCTGTTCGCGAAAAGTGGCCAGCGCCTCCTGCGTCCGTACACAGCAGTCACACATCATATCCATCCTAAGGAATCAATCTACTGAAGAGAGTTAATCAACTTTTAACTAGACTGCTAATTCACTAAAGGTGGATGATTATTGACTAAACTGTGATTGCTAACCACTTCTTGTATAGAACAATGAAAATAGCACTACCTGTCTCTGGACTGTATTGAAAACAAACACTAGCACTACTGGCACTATGGCTGACTGAAGGGACTCTCTCTGACTGTATTCAAAACAAACACGAAATCTATGGAACACTATTAACAGCACTCGACAATTAAAGCTTCCTAAAAGCAAAAACACACGGAAGAAGAAGTGTCAAGTAAGAAAAATACAGTTAATACTTAAATTAAGGTAGCTCGCTGCACAGCAGACGTGAGGCAGATGGCGGTTAGGACGAATTCCGGAATCTACACAGAAAACTGGAATAGAGATCAACATAAACATCATGCCCACCCTTTTTATTGCTCATAAAAACCACACACTGCATGTGGTACCACCATACACCGAGACCTTCAGAGGTGGTGGTCCAGACTGCTGTACACATCAGTAGCACGTCCCCTTGCATTGATGCCTGCCTGTTTCGTCGTGGCATACTCTCCAAAATTTCATCAAGGCACTCCCACTCCTCAACGGCGATTCGGTGTAGATCCCTCAGATTGGTTGGTTGGTCACATCGTCCACAAACAACCCTTTTAAATCTATCCCAGGCATGTTCGATAGGGTTCATGTCTGGAAAACATGCTGGCCACTCTAATCGAGCGATGTCGTTATCCTGAAGGAAGCCACGCAAAGATGGGGGCGCTAATTGTCGTCCATGAAGACGAATGCCTCGCCAATATACTGCCGACATGATTGCACTATCGGTCGGAGGATGGCATTCACGTATCGTACAGGCATTATGGCGCCTTCCATGACCACCAGCGGCGTACATCGGCTCCACATAATGCCAGCCCAAAACTGCAGGGAATCTCCACCTTGCTGCACTCGCTGGACAGTGTGTTTAAGGCGTTCAGCCTGACTGGCTTGGCTCCAAACACATCTCCCACGATTGTCTGATTGAAGGCACATGCGACACTAATCGGTGAAGAGAATGTGATGCAAATTATGAGCGGTCCATTCGGCATGTTGTTGGGCCAATCTATACCGCGCTGGTCGCAAAGGTGGACCTTGCCATGGACGTCGGGAGTTAAGTTGCGCATCATGCAGCCTATTGTGCACAGTTTGAGTTGTAACACGACGTCCTGTGGCTGTACGAAAAGCATTATTCAACATGGTGCCGTTGCTGTCAGGGTTCCTCCAAGCCATAATCCGTGGGTAGTGGTCATCCACTGCTGTAGTAGCCCTTGACTTCTGTATCTCCTCCATGTGCGAACAACATCGCTTTGGTTCTCTCCGAGACGCCTGGACACTTCCCTTGTTGAACCCTTCCTCGCACAAACATAATTTCCGCCCTTTTTATTGCTCATGGAAACCAGACATTGCGTGTTGTGCCACCATGCACCGAGACCTTCAGAGGTGGTGGTCCAGATTACTGTACACACCGGTACCTCAAATACCCAGTGGCTCGTTCTCTTGTATTGATGCATGCCTGCATTCGTCGAGGCGTACTATCCACAAGTTCATCGAGGCACTGTTGGTCCAGATTGTCTCACTCTTCGACGCTGATTCGGCGTTGATCCCTCAGAGTGGTTGATGGGTCACGTCGTTCATAAAAAGCTCTTTTAAATATATCCCAGGCATGTTCGATAGGGTTTATGTCTGGAGAACATGCTGGCCACTCGACCATAGTCATTATCCTGACGGAATTCATTCACAAGATGTGCACGATGGGGGCCCAAATTACCGTTCATAAAGACGAATGCGTCGCCAATATGCTGCCGATATGGTTGCACTATCGGTCGGAGGATGCCATTCACTTATTGTACAGCCGTTACGGCGCCTTCCATGACCACGAGCGGCGAACGTCGGCCCCACAGAATGCCACCGCAAAACGGCAGGGAACCTCATCCTTGCTGCACTCGCTGGACAGTGTGTCTAAGGCGTTCAGCCTGACCGGGTTGCGTCCAAACACGTCTCAGACGATTGTCTGGTTTAAGGCATATGCGTCGGTGAAGAGAATCTGATGCTAATTCTAAGCAGCCCACTCGGCATGTCGAGTCCATCTGTACCGTGCTGCATGGCGTCCTGTTTCCAAAGATAGACGTCGCCATGGACGTCGGGAGTGAAGCTGCGCATCATGCAGCCTATTGCGCACAGTTTGAGTCGTAATACAACGTCCTGTGGCTGTACGAAAAGCATTACACAACATTGTGATGTCGGCGTCAGGGTTCCTCCGAGCCATAATCCGTAGGTAGCGGTCATCTACTGCAGTAGTAGCCTTTGTGCGGCCTGAGAGAAGCATGTCATAGACAGTTCTTGCCTCTCTGTATCTCCTCCATGTCCAAACAATATCGCTTTGGTTCACTCCCAGACACCTGGACACTTTCCTAGTTGAGAGCCCTTCCTGGCCCAAAGTAACAATGCGGAGGCGATCGAACCGCGGTATTGACCGTCCAGGCATGGTTGAACTACAGACAACAGGAGCCGTGTACCTCCTTCCTGGTGGAATGACTGATCGGCTGTCGGATCCCTTCCGTTTAGTAGGCGCTGCTCATGCATGGTTCTTTACATCTTTGGGCGGGTTTAATGACATCTCTAACAATGGGACTGTGTCTGTAATACAATATCCACAGTCGACGTCTGTCTTCAGGTGTTCTGGATACTCTCCTTCGAAAAAAGTGTAAGCAGGCTTTTGCGGGATTGTTGTTGTCTATCTTAAAGCGTCTGCCAGTTAATGTTTGTTAGAATCTCGATGACACTCTTCCGTGGGTCAAAAAAATCTGTGACCATTCCTGTTGCCTTTCTTCTTATGTCTTCAATATCCCTTTTTAATACCATTGGGTTTTCCAGAATGATCTAACAACTTTGATCTGCGTATTTTAGAAATGAGGTTAGTTAGATATGTCTGGTTCTTGGCGTAATTTTTACATACAGGTAAAGTTTCTCTTCATGTTAGTCATGGGAAATGTTCACGTGCAGCTGGCGTTCTGCTTATTTCGGGTTAGTTACTGATGAAAACGGCCCCCAGCAGATGAAACGGCGTGTGGTATGGTCGATAGAGACCAAATCTGATACACATGTCCAGCGAAATTTCGGGACATGTTGTAGAAGTACAGCACCACCATGACCATCAGACAGGTTCAGTAAATCGGAAGTGTGAGGAAGAAGACGAGTTCTGGGCATAGAGCACGAGTGATGCAGATGTGGACCGGGTGCAGCAGGCTTTCAGCCAGAGCCCAATCAAATCGATTCGTCAAGTGTGTCGACAGTTTCAGCTAGATCAACCGGGGTGCACATAGTACTACACAAGAGACTGAACCTTAATGCCTAAAAGGTGTAGCTGCTTTACGGTTTTTAACCTGACGATAGACCAAATCGAAAGACATTTGCAACTGTGATTCTGATCCACATTGACGATGACCCAGACTATCTGCAAAAGGTGGTGTACACAGGCGAAGTTTGCGAAGGTAAACCTACACAATGTGAGGATCGGGGGCTCTGAGAACCGCCACTTTAGCATGGAAATTGTGCACGACAGTTAAAAGATCATACTGAGATGTGACAGTGCGGTGCGGTGTGATCGTTGTCTTTGCAGATGCGTCAATTCCCTCACCTGTTAATCTTGGCACGTCGAATCAGTTTGCATTTCTGTAGGTCGAAGATCTACTTCGTGACATCACGCGGCAGTACGATGGTGATCCTCGTCGCTGGGCCCCGATCATTGAGAAGGCTTTAGACGACACATCTCGGTGTAGTAGTGTTGGCAGGCGAGGGCTCATTTCGTTGCCCCCAAGGCCTGCAAACATAACTCCATTATATTCCTTTCTTTGGGTCCTTTTGAGGGACACTTTCAATCAGACGCATGTGTTGGATATGAAGGGACTGTGAGCTCGCATCAGAGCAACAAGACAACACTTTAATGAGAACGTGCTACGCCGCAAATGGGAGGAACTGGAATATTGCTTAGATGTCCTGCGTGCTACAAATGGCCCACATGTTGTACTCTGTTAAACAGCTACTAAAATTGCAGCTGTGTGTGAATAATATGTCACAAACTGCACCTTTTTATCTGTAATTATTTTTGAAATAGATCTGATCAAAATTGTAAAGTTCATTTTGGGGCACCCTATGTTTAGTGTGGATACCACACATCTAGGCAATGTTCTAGGACGGGCAACATGTGTGTATTGAAATCAATGTCGTTTATAGACTCATTAGAGTTTCTCAGTATATCACCAGTGAAAACAAGTCCGTCACTTGCTTTTCCTGTATAATCATTACACTTCATGTCCCTACAAACTGTTACATTCGAATACCTGTATGAATTGAGCGATGTCAGCTGTGATTCATCGATACTGTAGTAGTTTATGCTTTCTGTGAAGCGCACAATTTTGCATTCTTTGAATGTCTGAAGCAAGATGTCAGTCTTTCCACCACTTTAGTATCTTATCAGGTCATGGATGAATATTTGTGCAGCTTTTTTCGGACAGCACTTTATTACATACAACTATAAGATCTGTAAAAATTCCGAAGATACTATTCATATTGTGTGCCCGCAAACAAGAGCCCAACAGGTTGAACGGCTGCATTTTGTGATGCGTGGGATCTTAACCTACATCACCGTATGGATGGTTTCAAAAAGCCCTACTACGGTAGACGTTAGAAGATTTCATCGCCTTGAGTCTTGACAGCTAAGAACATTTCATTTAGCATGTCTTTATTTTGTTTCTATGTGGTAGCCGGTGTTTCTCTACAAGATTTCTAATGAGACTGTATAGCATGTAGAATTCCTCGCACTACGAATTGTTTTATTAGATACACATGTACGCGGTTTAAGTAAAGTAATTTTATAAATTGTGCTACAGTTTCTGCACATTGTCTTATGGTCCGACTACGTTGGTCATACATGTGCTTTTATTTTATTTTCTCCTGCAAAGACAGATGCTAGGGCAATGTGGGGAACCATTTTCTGATCAATAGAATCGACTCTAGAACTGAGAGGTAATCTTCGTACGACTTTGTTTGAAAACTGTTATAGTAAAGTAATTCGACTCGCCGGGGGACACACTACCTGGTCGTAGCAGTGTGTTCGGCGATGGCAACCCGATTATCTTACAACCAACAAAGAGCACCAGGAACTGTGGCCGTGTAAAGATAGATTTGAGTTAAACTGAGAACTCGCCAGTCATTATTTTATGTTCGTATGACACTGGCGTACTGATATTGGTTGCAACAGGCCAGATATTTATTTGATATTATTACATTGCATGAATAATTCAAAAGTTAGCCAGCGAATGTGAGGCGGGATATTTGCAATATTTCCTTTATGAAAGTAGTTGAACTTGTGATATCAAGTGGTTCATCGTTTTTATTAATCTTTTGAGAGAATGTGGCTAACTGTGTCAACTTTTAATTTATTATGTGCAGTGTAAGATATTTATTGACTACAAGGATATTTTGGGGAATTAGAGCAAAAAATGTATTCTTTGGAAAAGCTATCAATTCCATGAGTTTAAACATTCACGATAGGAAGGGACTTGTGTTGTCAAGTAGTCAATGAACATTTTGGATCACAAATAGACACCTCAGACAATTATCCGCTGCTCAGTTTCGGGGATCTAGTGTATTAATCACCTTTTTGACACAATGTTTCATCTTCTCCAGAATTATAGCAGAAATCAAGCGCTCGGGAACTGGAGCTTTGGACAGATAGCAGTTTAAATGAAAAGCTACCAGACGCATTAAGTAATAGAACCGCCACAATTGTCCTACACAGAGCTAAATATTTCAAATTCCTCTATTGAGTTATGTCTCTACTGTATCTTTATTTAACCTGCCTCACTAAAAAAACTGAAGCGTCCCGAAGAAATGGCCGGATGTCAGTGTAACTGGTACAAGTACACGCCATAGACGGCTGCGTTAGTGATAAGAACTGCCGTTTTCTCTGAGACAACAGCCACTAGAATGCATATGTTTAGAATTGTTAACTGTGGGGGAATAGTGTATAATCTGACCAGCATTACTGGAGTAACTGACGCTAGCATCTAAGGGCTCAGCCAAAGGTGCTTGTTATATTTCGATTACATCAGAATCAGCATTCCCGGAATTCTGTCATCATCACACACAGTGCTCAGGAAACTGTGCTTGTTGTATTTCGATGACATCGGCATCAGCATTCCTGGATTCTGATATCGTCGCAACTGGACAATTGCATCATCGTAATCACGCTCTCAGTCAATTGCGCTGTAGCCCTGGAACACTGACGTGCCAGCCAATGATGTGCTAGTTCAGCCCCCCATCCCTCGACGAAATTTAATTTTTATAATTCGATCGTATAAGTGCCATCATTTACCATCTGTATTTTGTTCTGTATGAAAGGCCACCAACAGAAATTAGCCAGACAAACAAGTCGGAAAGTATGTGTCTGTAACTTCTTTTTGTTATAACAGTATGATTATTATTAACAAAACACACCAATTTGCATGTGGGTATCATAGCAATCACAGCACTCCAAAATGGTGAAAGTGTAGCAGCCAATGTTATACGGCTCCCGTGAAACACTTAGGGAATTACTGACGTGTATTTTACAAACGTGTTGACCTATCATGATAAATTAATAACGTTGTGATATACTCAATAGGCACACCGCATATGTAATGTGCATTTATAGTTAGTGTTTGTTGTAACCACTACAGAACCTAATCTGATGCTGGAGCAGGCATGGATATGTTACGTGACGCATTACTGCCTCAGCAGCAGCAGCCGCTGTCCTCAGGATGTCTTCCCGATTAATCAGATCTGTTGTCGTTCGACTACACAGTGGCACAGCAACCGTCTGCAGCCGAAAGATCTCCTAATCCAATGTTGACCGAACTGCTGGACCAGCGTACAGAGATGTTCCATAAACTATTATTGCTTGAGTTGCAGCAGCAGCCTTCTGCATAAAAACATGCCAGTTTATTTGGACTGCCAAGCAATCAGAAGGAATATAGTATGACAGTAAGTGGTTATTACTGTAACTGTCGGTTGTAAATTGAGTTTGTGTGAGCGTGTAAAATTTTTTGCTACATTGTCCTAGTAAAACAGCAGTCTATTAATATTACAGCTTATTTAATAAACACTATGACGATTTTAGGTAAGTTATTAATTTTTAGTTTTAGATGGCCGGTTTCGATCTTCTGAAAGATCTTTATCAGATCTACATTCCTTGACGATAGTAGGAATCGTTGGCTTCGAGCAGTAATGTTATCACGACTGTGTGTGTGTGTGTGTGTGTGTGTGTGTGTGTGTGTGTGTGTGTGTGTATGTGTGTGTGTTTGTAAATAAATATTTCCTACAAAATTCCATTTTAATTTTCAACCCTATCAACCAATAGCAACATACAGTTCGTACTTGCAGTTTATAAAGTGCTAGCAGTTGACGTTGCAGCAGCAGAGTATTGTAACTATCAGCCGTACCACGTTTCGTAATTGGTATGGAATTGGTGGCTTTGGTTGTACAGTTAGCAGATTGGTAAGACGCCGAAAATCTGGAAAGTGGTAAAATGGACTGTAAAACTGGCGATTTGGTGGGACACCAAAATTGGAAATTGGCAAACTGGCTGCATAATTGTTAAATTGTCTGGAAGCAAAATCCATAAATTGGTAAAGTGGCTGTATAATTGGTAAACTGGCGCCGCAACTCTATACACACAATACATACGATACAATTACACCACAATTACGTCACATACGCCACAGATAAGCCACAATTACTCACGTATGCCTCTATTACACCACAAATATGCCCTTTATACATCATACATCCACCAAACACAAGCTGCACACAAACATATTACATACTTTGTACATAAGCTGCAGTGAGATACTTCGACAGTGTAAAATATTGACCCTTAGCACAGCCTGTAAAAATGTTAGTCGAGTGGTTCCATATGAGGATATTGGAAAAATTGTCGTAAAATTGGCAATTTAGTAGGAAGCCAAAATGGAAATTGGTACAATAGGTAGAATAGACCAAATTGCAGATCAAACAGCCAAAAAAGAACTGATATCTGCATAAATATATCCATTCTTGTGGATGTGCATTTACATTAAAATATATTTGACTCCTGTGCATTAATGATTGGTGAATTCTGACCTCCATATCCACAGCAATCAGAGGCAGAGTTAAAAAAATTGGAGACATGAGCTAGTTTTACACTGAAATGTATGTGTGAAATGTACCAAAAAGAAATTTGGTAGCCAATATTAGCTAATTAATGCCTTTTGTAATTAGCAGCAGAGTACTGGACATTTTGTGTAAACAATTCACAAATATTGAGACTGTGTCACACATTTACATTCAGTATTCAGGTTCTATGAAAATGCATTAATGGTGCCATATGTTGGAGTGTTTGTTTCACTTAATATCTGTTTTAGGCAGATCGATATTTTCGTTGTGCCAACACACATGCATTTTTACCAAGTTGGTGATTGCTGAAAGTGTTGCAGGCCGTAGCTTGTCAGGACAAACATGCTGTCCACTGATATGTGTAAATCTGTGGGTATGCCACTATGTACCATACGATTGATCTATTTTTGTGTTTTACGTTTCAGGTTATAATTACGATATTTACTCTAAACAGGGTGATACAAAAAGGTACGGCCAAATTTTCAGGAAACATTCCTCACACACTAATAAAGAAAAGATGTTATGTGGTCATGTGTCCGGAAACGGTTAATTTCCATGTTAGAGATCATTTTAGTTTCGTTCTTCCACCTACGCTCGATGGAGCACGTTATCATGATTTCATACGGGATACTCTACCTGTGCTGCTAGAACATGTGCCTTTAGAAATACGACACAACATGCGGTTCATGGACGATGGAGCTTCTGCACATTTCAGTCGAAGTGTTCGTACGCTTCTCAACAACAGATTCGGTGACCGATGGATTGGTAGAGGCGGACGAATTCCATGGCCTCCACGCTCTCCTGACATCAACCCTCTTGAGTTTCATGTATGGGGGCATTTGAAAGCTCTTGTCTACGCAACCTCGGTATCAAATGTAGAGACTCTTCGTGCTCATATTGTGGACGGCTGTGATACAATACGCCATTCTCCAGGGCTGCATCAGCGCATCAGGGATTCTATGCGACGGAGGGTGGATGCATGTATCCTCGCTAACGGAGGACATTTTGAACATTTCCTGTAACAAAGTGTTTGAAGTCACGCTGGTACGTTCTGTTGCTGTGTGTTTCCATTCTATGATTAATGTGATTTGAAGAGAAGTAATAAAATGAGTTCTAACATGGGAAGTAAGCGTTTCTGGACACATGTCCACACAACATATTTTCTTTCTTTGTGTGTGAGGAATGTTTCCTGAAAATTTATTACACACATCAGGAAGACTTTGATACACACATGCGTGCGGTAGCGTTCTCGCTTCCCATGCCCGGGTTCGATTCCCGGCGGGGTTAGGGATTTTCTCTGCCTCGTGATGGCTGGGTGTTGTGTGCTGTCCTTAGGTTAGTTAGGTTTAAGTGGTTCTAAGTTCTAGGGGACTAATGACCTGAGATGTTAAGTCCCATAGTGCTCAGAGCCATTTGAACCATACACACATGAAATGCCTGATAGTAGTTTGTAGTATGCTGTTGTGATGGCTCTGCATCATAATCCACATTAAACAAGAAGCATCTGCGACATGTGTGCAGAATTAGCTAGTGTTTCAGTGTGATAGTTGGCTGGACACATGTATATGTAAACAATGGAATAGTTTACCATCACCACAGCAAAATCGAACAGATTTCGTATTTTGGACATAACTTACCTCAAAAATCGAGAACTTATTACGCAGGTGATACTCATAGACGGGATCGAACAATACGAGTTTTTCTGGGTATTCTTGTGAGTGCATATTGACCTTAGCACAGCATTGTGGAACAGCAGCACAGTTATACCTGTAAATGTTATCTGCTGTAGTGTTAGGATACTAAGCTTACACGTTGAGAAGTGACATCGTGATCACATGGCCAGTTTACAGACACTTAAAAGATTATACATTAAGTCAGTTTCACACACTGACTCCTTTTGGTATCTATGCCTTTGTCAGCAAGACAGCTAGGATTCTAGAGATGAAGAACCATTCTTCGTGTCCCCCAAAGTAACTGTCACTGAGAAGTGATTCTTACTAGAATTTAACCGTATTCTTAAAACTAGCAAAGAGAACCACTGGCAAGGTGGTACTTTTGCCAACCTTAGAAACCGAAAATAATAAACACGTTTTCTAGTACCATCACCTTTCCAGTCTCTATTCTACAGCAAATATACAGCTTCAATAACGTAGCTGGCAAACTTAAAATGCTACATGGAAATTCCATAAGGAATAGTCACCCATAAACTAGTTCCAACCTTTAACGAATTTTCCATATAAAACTGACAGTATAGTGGAAGACAGGCCTCCCATACTGAATTTGAAATATAATTTGCTTATGGCGATGAATAAAGAGTCATCCAGCAGAGCAACGTAACATTTCACGAAGAGAATGTCTACAATACAGCTGTCTATATAGATGTTTGGATAGTTTGTGTAATCCATTGCCACATTCAAATAATTAAAACTATAGGCATACAGTGCATAGTTTTGCAATATATCTCCTTCTCCACATGCAAATATTAACTTGTATGTATTTAATTCTCCAAAAGTTGTTGCTTTAGATCCCTTGTCAGGGGTATTTGATATAGCCATATAATCAGAGTGACTAACGAGTTTTTACTGATGGTGATTACTCAAACAAATAGTAAAAGTCTCTAGGTGTAGACTGACATGGTAACACTTCTGGTCACATGTTTTTTCTGGTTGTGCATTCTAAATGTGGTTGTACTTGCAAACTAATTACACTATTTTGTATGTGTGAGTGCTGTTCAGTAAATGCCCTCCCATCCTTAAGGACCGCCTTCCGTTTCATGGAATCATTCCACTTTAGACTGTATCCAAATATCTTACGATCCCAAACATACATTGCTTGCAGTTAGTATGTATTGGGAGAAAATACCACAGTATCTGGAATATAAATAAAGAGTGCCTTACAAATCACGCAACACTAGTAATAAAACAACTTAAGGTAAGAGGAGATAGTGTTTTTTTCTCTCAGAATATTCTTACGCATGGAAACAGCTGTTTAGCAAATGAATGGAGACCTACAAGTTTACACCAAAACGGAATCTTGTAGCTGGATCATGTATTTTACCCTGTGTAAGGACCAAAAAACTTTTTACAATGTGCTTCACTGTATTCTGTGCCGGCCACTACCATGTAGTATCAATTGACGAATAATGTAAGGAACATCTGCTGTGTGGTATTTAACAGTGTGCTGCGTTTTGACTACTGAGGTAATAAGTCCATAATGTCAAGTGTTTATATGCTTTATTTCGCGGACTATGCTGTGACATCAAACACACAGTAGTGCCAAACACGTCTCTACTTATCACTGCACTGAATATGAATTTCAACATTTCAGCAATTGTTAATGAGAAGCAATGAAATATTCTGTAAATGTACATGCACATCTGGAAGACTGGATGTATTTACAATACGCCAGTTCTTTTTTGGCTGGTACACCTGCAGTTTGGAGCTTCCCATTGTAGCGATCATGTGTGCATGAGGTGTCCATGCTTGTGTGAAAATGTTTTGCGTGTATGTACTCGTATTTTCTTTGATGAAGAAGACTTTGGCTGAAAACTATACTGTGTAACTGTCTTTTCGTTGCGCCTGTCTGCAACTCAACGAGTCAGCTTTATGGTGGGTAGCAATCTATTAATTTTACGATTTTATGATTTTGTATCCTATCAAATCCCAAATTTTTAAGCATATTTTACCAATTTCCAAATCTGGCACTACTCAGTTAACATTGTCAGATTATGCTTTGATGTCGTTATTTTATACTGTCGATTTATCTTGCCATGGCATATGTATATCTGTAGTGTGACTGAGGTGTAGGTGCAGCGCAAATGAGGTGTAATTGTGGTGTAATTGTGGCGTCATTGTGTAATATGTGACATAGTTATGGAGTAATCTTATATGGATTATGCTTGACACCATGGCGCTAATTTACCAAGCACACATCAAGTATACAAATTACCAGGTTAGATGTCCTAGGACGTTGTCAATTTTACAGAAAGTTTTACCACATTTCAGATTTTTTGTGTCATACCAACCGACAATTGTCCAAACAATACTACCAATTACCTCCCAAATTAAAAACTTAGTATAACTAACAGTTACAAGACTGATGCTGTAAGGTCAACTGCTAGCACTTTATAAATTGCAAGTGTGTGTCCTGTTATTTGTTGATAGCGTTAAAATTTACAAAAGAAATTGTAGGGCATATTTATTTTAATTGATATAAAGCATCCATTTGTCATTGACAGTGCTGTAGTAGTTACTAATTGTCATGCTATATTTCTCTTGACCGTTTGGTAGTCCAAATAAATTGTCATGTCTTGAAGTAAAAGGCTACTGCTGTGTTACAGGTAATTGTAGGTTGTGGAACAATTTTGTTTCCTGATCCATCAGGAAACTTTGCGGAGAGTTGCTGCTGCGCCTGTGACGCCGTACAGACGAAAGACAACAGGTCAGATATATTGGGAAGACACCCTGTGAACAGTGGCTTCCACTGCTGAGACAATACTTCGTCACAGAGCAAATCCATGTCCTACTACATCGCTAGATCAGGGGCTATAACAATAACAACAAGACATAAGTATAAATGCATTAAATACATATAGTGCATACAGAAACTGTCATATGTTATTAATCTATCACCATAGGTCAGCATGTTTGTAAAATACATATGCAGTATCTCTAAGTCTTGCAAGCAAGTTGTATGATGTTGGTTGTTGTCCTTGTGCCATGTTGAAATATTGTGACATGTGTGCTCAAATCGGTGGGTTTTCCTAGTACTAACCATACTGTTATTGCTAAAGGAATTGACAGACATTTACTGTCTGGCTTGTTTGCGTAGCTGATTGATGCTGATTGTATTTCATACTAGACAAAGAACAAATGACAAATTATGGCTCCCACACAATCGAATTATAAAACTTAAAATTGATCAAGAGGTTGGAGGTTGAATTAGTATGTCATTGGCTGTTATTACTTTGAGTCTCCAGTGCATTTGGCTGACAACATGATGATGTTGGCGCACATTCGTAGTGACACAATTCACAGTAAACTGTTTAAATAGAACCACTTTCATAGTTAATGTAGTGCTCCCTCTATGCATAATGGGTAAGGAGAGTGGACATGTTAGGTACAGATATGGAGTGGGGGCCTTCACATTGCAGTGACATGAGTGGCCTTGTTGCAGTTGTCTGGATGTGACAATATTAGAATTGCAGGAATTCTGATGCTGATGTCATTGAAGTAAAACAAGCACAGTTGCCAGAGCGCCCAATGTGATGGTCCCAGAATTCCAGAACGCTGATGCTGCTGTCGTCAAAATGTAACAAGCACAAATGTATGAGCACCGAATGTTGGTGTCAGCGATTCCAGGAATGGTGATGCTGACATCAGCAGTTTCGTGACTGAAAAATACACTGCTCCTCTACTGTTAACACACCTTGTGGAGTATATAAGCGGCACAAACAGTGTCAGATATTCAGTAATTACTTGAATAACACAGGGATGTGACTTACTCTTGTAAGACAGCGTTATCAGCACCTCACAGAGTCTGAAAGGAGCCTCAAAGTAGGTCTCCCACTGGTTGCATCATGTTATTTTCAGATTTTTTGGGTCATTCAGACAAGTCTTAATGTCAGACAGCAACGGCACCTGAGGCCAGGCAGAAATGTAAAATCTTATTCCATGAAGCACCAACCCAGTGCATGTCAAACGTTGTGGCGATATTCACCATTTTATGGATATTAAATGAATAAGCTCTCATTCTATTTACAACTGATGTTAATCATGAACACCAGTACATGGTGTGATTTCTGTGGACACTAACACACTCTTGCATTTGTTGTTTCATAGAAGTAAACAGCCTCCAAATGTTACATTGAGGATATTCTTGCTATGCCTGAAATATATGCCGGGTGAGGTAATAAATATTGCTGACTTGATTTTGGTATGAAAGTACACTTATTGTCATCACATCGTACACATGCTCTGCATGTGACTAATGAAAGGAACTGATTAGACAGTTAATGATGTTTACATTCCTCAAGGTGTATGTATGTGGGCATGGAGTTTGCATTACCGTGCTTGAATATGCCACTTGATACAGTGGTCATGAAGGAAATGAGAGCAGGGTATACTATTCCTGCCATATACTGACGAGCTTTCAGGATACCTTCAACAAAATGACTTATTGTCATATGCAGTAGCTGTCTATACCATGACACCAGTTATTGGAGAGGTATGGACCTTGAGAACTGCTGCCTTCAGGAAGTCATTTATGCACACATTGATGTCTATCTGATTGCCACAAGCAGAAACGAGACTCACCACTGAACAGCACAGGATGCCACCAAATGTTCGTTTTGACTCTGGCTTTGCAAATTGTAAGTCTCTGTTACTCGTGACGTAGTGTCAGGCTGAGACAATGCAAGGCAACTGAAGACATCAACCCAACTTCCATAAACACGTTCCTGATGTTTCGTGGCTGCTGTCTATATGTAACCTCTGTCCAGATTTCAGTTATTGTCAGCTCTCTATTCCATATAGTGAGTCCAATAAACCAAGGATTTTCTTTTTCTGTAGTCAAGAATTCCTCAATCTGCTCTTTATATCTGGTAGGCATTGTCATGCAAAAAAATAAAGTAAGCGCCGATTACACCACTGCACACATGGGGAAGATGTTGCAATGACACTGACTAAGGACATAGACAAAGAGGGGCGGGGTCCAGGGCGTCCTGACTCCACCCCATCCCCATAACATAAATGAAGTTACTCACGACATAGTTGCTGTATCGTGTTTTGAAAGATATTTTGATTATTAGTCATGCGACGAGAAACGGATGCGTGCTATCAAGAATTGACAGAACCATAGATAGATTTAGAGGATCGATATCTTGATACATTATCGACTGTTGCGTCCTGTACTTCAGGCAAGACTAACCACTGTACATTTTTGGCCTTATTAGAGCTCAGAAGTACGAATGTCAGTACATTATCCGTACCATTTTACCGCTGATCACGCTTTAAATGCTAGAGTAAGGGAAGGGAAAGGAATACATATACAATCGTTATCAAACATAGTTCTTTGGTACTTACAAGTGCATCGAAACAAAGTTAATGGTATTTAAGAAAGTTAATGACAAAATTAAATTACAACAAATACATTTTTGAATAATTAATTACCTAAGATGTCTACCTCTCATGTAAAACAATTAGTTGTTTAGTTGATGGATGTCTCTTGTCTTCAGTTATTAATCTAATTGTATCTGATATGGGTAGTGTAAGCTAATAATATCTTCATTCCTGTGTGCTACACTGAAATATTTTTGTTAAATAATTTTACATGTTGCTGTCATGTAAAGATGACTGATATAAAATAAATTTCCACTATAATTTTTGTGACTGATCTATGGATTAAATAGTCCTTTAATTTATTTATTCAAGTTGATTATTTTCCTCATATTCTTTGGTTTAACAATTTTCTCAAAAGTTATTTTATGTTCAAACTGTACTGCTTATGAGTTGTGGATATAATTGCATAAAAATAATTTTTTCGATTCTTTTGTGATAACACTTATATCGATTTGTATAAGACTTATTCATTTCTTGGGCAGATGGTATTCAGTTTGAAAGTTGATTTGCGTATTATTTCGACAGTATGCGTAGTTCAACGATATTAGCATTAGAAGGCGGCTAGCGATCGTCATTTTGTACTATGTATTTGTGTATAAAGCTGGCTCAGTCCAATCATCAGACGTCTTACGTATTTATAAATAAACCTACACAAATAGCAACATATGTTGTACATTATAGAAAAGCTAATTAGCGTGAAAGACTGTACAACTGTATTGTCATAGATAAATATAAACTCATTTATGAGGTCGCTTATGTTACAGGTCTAGTCGAAATCAATGGATGATTCACTGTCAACATTCCAAAACAGTAGCTCATAGTACTTCGTAAATCAGTCTGTTTTATGAATGATTTTGTTTCCTATAGTATCAAATCGATTGTTGATATAATAATTTGAAAAAACTTCATCACTTAAGGAAATAGAAAAATTTTAATTAATTGAAAGCCACATTAATAAAATTTTAGACTGAATTGAGGAACTTGGGATGTATTTGACATTCGGTAAAAACACTCAAAACTGATTTGAACGGTTTAACTTCGTCAGTTACTCAAGTCAAAGTCTAGACTCTTATGCTCTGCAGTAGTTAGCCTTATGTTAGAAGACAGTTTTGTGTTCTGTTAGCAAATGGGCAATATATTATATCAGCATTATAAATTGTTTGGCAGTAGAGTGAAGTTGTCATGTTCCCAAATGATGAAATTTTTCCTCATATATATAAATAACTATATTTTCTTCTTTTCTTTCTTTCTTCGTTTGGGTGATCTAAGGACCACACATCAATTTCAATGCTTCGTTCTTTGTTGTTCTTTTTCCTCCAATATTCTTTCATCTTTTCACTATGTATCATTTTTCTCTCTGTGAACCATTTTGACCCTGTCTTCTTCTCCCTCCTACCTTGGAATCCTTCCATTTTAACACTTTCCTGTTGAAAATCTCTCTTTCTCTTGCATCTTTCTCATTTATGTTGTTTCTTTCCAAATCTTTCATAACTTCTTGAATCCAGGCTATTATTGACTTCTTGTCCTACAGATATTTCAAAATCTGTTTGGTTATCCTGTTGCTGTTCATTCTGTATAAGTGTCCAAAACTAGCAGTCTCATCTTTCCTAGTGTTTCATTTATATTTTCTATGTTCCGATAAAGTTCTTCATTACTTCTTATTCTCCATACCCCTGTATTTTTTGATGGCCCAAGTGTTTTTTGATGATTTTTCTTTCTAGGACCTCAAGTATGTGTAATTTGTAGTTCAGTACTAAACATTCACTTACATAAAGATATTCTGGTTTTACTACTGTACCTTCACATTTTTAGACAGACACATTTTGTTGTAGGCATTCATAGTTATTCCATAAGCTGTCTCCATTTTACATACTCTTTCTTCTACACCGAATTTTTTTAAGCCATTTTCTTGGGTAATTTCTTCCAAATATTTAAATTTATTTACCCTCTTTATCTGGCCAATATCTGTCGCTAGGGATTCTAGAGCATTTTTTATATTTGTCATACGTTGTTTTTCAACAGATATTTTTCAACCTGCTTTGTTGGCTATTTCTTCTAAGAGATTGATTTGTATTCCATCATTTGTTAGGTTTTCAGAAAGAATGGCAAAATCATCTGGAAATGTTAAACAGTGAATTTCAATACCTTTGGTTTTAGTTCCCAGTCTGACAGGTGATAGATTCTGTTCTTTTAGTTTTTGTTTGCGTTCTCTTAATATTTTCTCTGGTATGCAGTTTAATAATAGTGAAGACAGGTCATCACCTTACCTTACACCTGTTTTCATGTTGAATACCTCCGGAATTTCACACTGAAACTTTACTTAGGGTTTGGTGCCTGTGAGCATTTCACGAATAAGGTTTGCTAATTTAAATTTGATGCCTAATTCTCTGATCACTTTAACTATTTTTTCCCTATTAACCGAGTCAAATGCCTTTTTAAAATCTATAAATGTTACAACTATCTCTTTGGAGTTTGTAAGTCTGTGACGAATTGTAGACTTTAGGTTGAAAACCTGTTCTGAGCAATATCTGCCTTTTATAAATCCTTTCTGATATTCTCCCAAATAGCTATCAAGTGTTGCTTCTATCTTGTTTACTAGCATTGTTGAAAATATGGCAACAATGATATACCTTTGTAGTTATTTACATTTTGCATATCAGCTTTCTTGTGCAAGGGATGGATGAGAGCCACTTTCCAGTGTTCCTGTATGTTTTCAGTTTCCAATATTTCTTCAAACATGAGCTGAAAGTTATTTATAATTTTTGGTTGAGAATATTTAATAAGTTCATTTATAACAGAGTCTTCTCGACTGGCTTTGTTGTTGTTCACAGTACTCATTGCTTTTTTAATTTCTTCAGTTGTAGGTGGTAGATCTGATTCTGTATTTTCATGGACACCTGGAAATTATAGCTTACAGTTTAGTTCTTAACAGTACAATAATTTTTCAAAATAATTTCTTACTATCTCACAAGTCTGCTGTTGCTTAGGCCTACTTCACCAATTTCATCTGTGAAACAAATACTTGGAGCTTGGTAGTGCTTTATATGAGTTTTAAACATCTGATAGAAATTCCAGGAGTTATTTTCTACAAAGTTGTTTTGTATGTCAAGAAGTCGTGATTTCTCAAAAGATATTTTAGCACTCTTTACTATTCTTGCTCTTCCTTTCCTTTGCATTCTAAATTCATCAGGGTTTTCAGGCTTCCCAGAATATTTCCATTTCATCCACTGTTTTGTTCTTTCAGTAACAGCTACTTCACAGATTCCATTCCACCAGACTTTCTTCATCATTTTTCCCTGCCCTGTTGATTTCTTTCGATACTTCTTCCCATTTCCCTGATTTAGTTCCATTAATTTCTTCCTGAAAATTTTTTATTACCTCTTTGGTGATTTTGAGCCTGTCTGTATTGTATTTAACGAATTTTTGCTGTCTCTTTTGATTTTTATTGGGGAGAAGTTTGAGTTCAATTTTACTCAGGTAATGATCAGAATAAAATTCCTTGTTTGTTGCTACTTTTACATTCATGCTTTCTTTAAAATTGCACCTAGAAATAGCCACGTGATCTAACTGGAACTCTTCTAGCATTTATTCCGAGAGATCCATATTTTTGCCTTTCTTGGTAATTATCTGAAGAAGGTTGACATTATCTTCAACTGAAATGTTCTACAAAGACTGATTAGTGTATTTTCATTATAAATGAAAAACAAATCGGACGACTCCCTCTTCTTTTGACATAATCATGGCTACGTCCTTGCATTGACCAGTGAGTGTACCATGTTATACGATTTGGAGGTCAATGCAACAATGTGCCTCCTCATACCATAACACCTGAATCATTAAAACGATCGTTTTCGAGAATGTTCCGGGTTGCATTACTTGTTCCCCCTTCTCAACATGTAAATTTACTTTCAGCATTGTGGAACATTATCGGCTTGGTGGTCCAGGTGTCGTGGTGTGGGCAGGCATAATGTTGCACGGGCATACTGAACTCCAAGTTGAACACGGTATGCTCACCGATCAATTTTATTATGACACCATACACCTTCTGCATGTCCGTCTTTCTAGCAGTACATTCGCTTCTGACTTCATTTTCAAGGATTACTTCTACTTCTGCGACGTACTCCGCAAACCACCTAATGGTGGATGGCAGAGGGCACTTTTCGTACCACTAACAGAGCCCTGCAACCCTTTTCTACTCGGGAATAACGCGTGGAAAGAATGATTGTTGGTAAGCCTTTGTACTAATTACTCGAAATTTCTCATCGTGGTCATTACCTGACCGTATGTAGACGGAAGTAATATGTTGTCCGACTCTTCCATGAAAGTTCCTTCTCGAAACTTCAACAGTAAATCCCTCTCTTGTTAGATCTGCCAATGGAGTTAGTTGAGTATCTTCGTAACGGTCTCGCGCCAGCTAAACGATCCCGTGACGAAACGCGCCGCTCTTCGTTGGATCTTCTCTATCTCTTCTACCAGTCCTACCCCGATAGATGAACAATACTCAAGACTCGCTGGAACAAGCCCCTTATAAGCCACTTTTTAAGTGGATGAGCTACATTTCCTTAAGACTCCTCCTATGAGTCTGAGACTGGCATCTGATTTTCCCACAATTTGTTTTATGTGGTTATTTCACTTAAGGTCGCTCTGAGTAGTAACTCCTAGATATTTTACGGTACATACTATTTCCAGCGGTTTGTAATCAATAGTGTAGCTGTACAGTAGTGGATTTCGCTCGCAATAAACAATCCAGGTGGAGGAACTCGTGGAACGAGAGGTTATTCGGCCATGAATTGTGTTCTACCGACTTAAATTCCGTTGAGCACACGTGTGCAGTGCCTTGGGGAGACCGTATTACAGCACGACGAAGTGCACCAGCGACCACCCAGCAGTTTTCAGCGGCGCTGGTCGAGAAATGGAACGCCCTAGCACAAGAGCTCCAATACTAATGTTGTGAGCATGGGGGCACGTTGCAGAGCATGCATTTCCGTCCATGGTAATAAAACATCGTATTGGCAACCATGTCACCCCAATTTTTATGTCCAAGGGACTTACATGAAACGCGGTGTCTTCAGTGTAACCATCGTCTTTGACTAAAAGACTTACTGCGTATTACCTTCTTTATCGCACTTTAGAAGCCCTTTCTGCTTATGGACGACCATTAGCCACATAATTCAATGACGACAACGAAAATTTGTACTTATCAGGGACTTGAACCCGGTTTCCCCGCCTATCGCGGTCGGTCCTTACCTTTATGCTGTCCAAGCACGCCTCACAGCCAGATTATAACTTCCATATGTCGCCATCCTGCACTAGTACCTTCATTATGTATATTCCCGTACAGGGGAGAAAGCTGAATTGATAGCCGCTTGCCCGATGGGAGGGGGGGGGGGGGGGCGGATAAACACGACATTTCAGTGCCTGCCATGTTCAGAAGTAAGATGTAACCATACATGTCTGAATGAACACTGCGCCGTGCTTCTGAACATTGCAGGCATTGCAATATTATACTTTCTATGTATGCTCTGACTTTTACGAACTACACTATGTGATCAAAGGTACCCGGACATCTCCCAAAATACATACGTTTTTCTTATTAAGTGTATTGTGCTGCCATATACAGCCAGGTATTCCATATCAGCGACCTCAGTAGTCCTTAGAGATCGTGGGAGAGCAGAATGGGGCGCTCTTCGGAACTCACGGACCTTCGAACGTGGTCAGGTGATCGGGTTTCACTTGTGTCACATGTGTGTGTGCGAGATTTCCACACACCTAAACATCGCTAGGTCCACTGTTTCCGATGTGATAGTGAGACGTAAACATGAAGGGACACGTACAGCACAAAAGCGTACAGGCCGACCTCGTCTGTTGACTGACAGAGACTGCCGACAGTTGAAGAGGGTCGTAATGTGTCATCAGGATCCACAAGTACTGTGACAGTTAAGCGGGAGGTGGGAAACTTGGATTTCGTGGTCCAGCGGCTGCTCATAAGTCACACATCTCGATTGGTGTAAGGAGCGTAAACATTTGACGATTGAACGGTGGATAAACGTCGTGTGGAGTGACGAATCACGCTACACAATGTGGCGATCCGATGGCAGGGTTTGGGTAAGTCGAATACCCGGTGAACGTCATCTGCCAGCGTGTGTAGTGCCAACAGTAAAATTCGGAGGCGTTGGTGTTAGGGTGTGGTTGCGTTTTTCATGGAGGGGCATTGCACCCCTTGTTGTTTTGCGTGGCACTGTCACAGCACAGCACTTTCTTGCTTACTACTGTTGAAAAGCAATTATAGGTTGGTGACTGCATGTTTCAACACGATCGAGCACCTGTTCATGATGCACGGCCTGTGGCGGAGTGGTTACACGACAGTAACATCCCTGTAATGCACTGGCCTGCACAGAGTCCTGGCCTGAATCCTACAGAACACCTTTGGGATGTTTTGGAACGCCGGCTTCGAGCCAGGACTCACCGACCGACAGCGATACCTCTCCTCAGTGCAGCACTGTGTGAAGAATGGGTTGCCATTCCCCAAGAAATCTTCCAGCACCTGATTGAACCCATGCCTGCGAGAGTGGAAGCTGTCACCAATGATGGAGGTGGGCCAACATCATATTGAATTCCAGCATTACCGATGGAGGGTCCCACGAACTTGTAAGTCATTTTCAGCCAGGTGCCCGGATACTTTTGATCATATTTGGTATGTTATTTATCAGTGACACATGATGCGAAGATTACCAGTGCGTCTTAGGACTGGAATATTATATTTATGATTATTATTACAATCGACTTTCTCGCATTATTCAACACTCACTGTGCTAGCATGCGAGACAGGGGCGTGATCCTGACCTGGGTCAAATCCGGCCAGCGACCTTTTAGTATTGTGCATCGGCTAGACCGTGTATGGTATTCCAGGAGCTTTCCACGTTTTTTTTTGTCAAGTTCTGAGCTGGTGTCCAGTCTTTGCCTCAGAGAATAAGATATATAAACAATTAAAATATGATAACATACAGAATAAAATTTAAACAATGCAGAGAGAGGTGGCGCGGTATCTTCACTCTCTTAGTTTGTCGAAGGCACCTGGCCAAAAAGGTAAAACTTCGTAAATTTGTAAAATCGTCAGAAAAGTGGACTCCGTACACAGTGACAAACGCTAGGATTGAAAGAAATTTGTATTTTTAAGCTATAAAATCCATGCAGGTGTATATTTCTTCTGCCCTCATAATTAATTATCCTCTGTACTCTGCCTTAAAGATTCCAAATCTCTTCGGTTATTGTCAAGCTATCTTTCATGTGGGCTTCTAAAAGGCCACCTTCCAGTGGTAAGCTCTTCTGTCACTCTCTTGATAGTGCTGTTCGGGGGTATTTTAATAACACGAACACGCCCTTTTCATTGTAATCTTTAAGGTTAAATGCCCGCTGCAACGACTGGTTCTTTGAAAAAATTTCGAACTTCATATATGTCTGGTATTCTCCAGTCATAATTATTGCTCCATAATATGAATTCCAATATTTTTCTTATGATTCTGCTTTCAAACGTATTGCTTCAGTCAAAGTTTCGTCTCCATAGATTAAAATCAGTTCATTACTGATTTGGATGTGTCATATCTCGACTTTCTGGAATGTACCTATTGTTGTGGTTATTGTGGTCTAGAATCTGAAGACTCGTTTGATGCTGCTTTCAATGCTAGCATGTTTATAGCTGAAGAGTCTTACACGGGATAACCATGGAAGCATACACGCAGTTGCGTTTGCTTACCGTCGCCAAGCTGTAGTCTTGCTCTGCAGTTTTAACCTCGCTTTCATTTCCACAGTAACTATTCTTTTTTGTCTTAGGATGGCCCCAATCACTCGAGCCCTTCTGTCAGTCAAGTTGTTCCATACATTTTTTCACTCCGATTGTATTCCTCACCTATGCCACTAGTTGTTGTTTAACATTGTTACCAAAATTCTCGAAAAGTACTTTGCCGATCTGCTACAGATTTTTACACAATGCTCTAATAAACATTCAATTAAATGTAAGATGTATTTATGGCTTAACGGCTTATGTTTAGAATATTATTACGAAATAAGTATTTGCCGTAACAAGAAACGAGCCTCAAGATCAGGGATATTGGCTAAGAGTAGATGAACAAAGAGCGGGAGGCATTTTTTTGTTGCGTCGCATTTTCAAATGCTGTTCATTTCTTGTCTTAACCAGTTCATGGTCCACGGTTAAATTACGTGCAACGCTATACTTAAGACAAATACTTTCATAAAAGATAACTTAACACTCAGATTTCTATTACACGTTAACGAATTTATCGTCTTTAGAGACGCTTCTTGCTATATGGACTCTGCATTTTATATTTTGGGTGACCCGTTTATCTTGACCGTTTATCTGGACTGTTTGTCTAGATGCAAATTACAAAATGTATTAAGCAAATGTTCTTTAGGCGTCAGGGGGACATCAATCAGCATGATTTTCTTAGTTGTATCTTTGTTTTTTACAAAAATATAAACAGCGATATGACTTTTTTAAATGCCGCCCTATATTTTTTATTCGATAATTGATTTCCTCTTCTAAAGACCTATTCATAAATGTATCACAGTATATCATTCACCGAAACACAACAATGACGTTGACACTCCCAGAAGTTGGTGCATGTACTTGGGGTAATGGAACACATCCAGGTGCATCTATGGGGAATGTAAGATAGCAGAAAAGTAATTGCAATACTGTTTTCGAATATACAGGTACATTTAGTACAGTATTTTAGTCATTTTAAATAGTGTTGTTTAGGATAGGCATACAGTAAAAGCGGTTCTTCCTACAAACTGCATCGACAAAACGTTTATTTTATTGTTGTTGTTGTTGATGATGTTGAAGGTGGGCTAAGTGCTACGCAGGCAGCGGAACTGTACAGTGAGTGATATCCTGACAAGAAGCCATCTTCTCGACAAATGTTTTCTCGTCTTGTTGCGACGCTTCAGGAAACTGGAAGTTTCAACCCACGGCAACGCAATCATCGTAGCACTCGCACAGACGAAGCTGCCGAAGTTACTGTTCTCGCTTCCATTGCTGTGAAACCACTTGTGAGCACACGACAGCTTGAACACGAGATCGGCATTCCTAAAACCAGTGTACATCGTATTTCTACACTTCACCGGTTCCATCCTTACCAAGTACACCTACATCAGGAATTTCATGGTAATGATTTCCAGAACCATGTACAGGTCTGTCAGTGGACACAACAGCAAATCCTCGCCAACCCGAACTTCTTCTGCAATGTTCTATTTAACGATGAATGTTCCTTCTCAAACAAAGGGCAGGTAAATACAAAGAACATGCATTATTGGTCCAGCGACAACCCACGATGGCTTAGACAGGTGGAACATCAACGTCAATGGAGAGTTAACGTCTGGTGTGGGATGCTTGGTACTACAGTTATTGGCCCTTATTTCATCAATGGTAGTGTAAACGGCACAGCGTATGCCAATCTCCACCGACGAATTCTTCTTCCTCTTCTGGATGAAGTACCACTAAGAACCAGAATGCTTATGTGGTACCAACACGATGGAAAAATTTGGAAATTTGAGGAAAGGTCTTATGGAACCAAACTGTTGAGGTCATCGGTCCCTAAGACTACACACTACTTAATCCAACTTAAACTAACG
Source organism: Schistocerca gregaria (assembly GCF_023897955.1). NCBI lineage: Eukaryota > Metazoa > Arthropoda > Insecta > Orthoptera > Acrididae > Schistocerca > Schistocerca gregaria. The sequence goes on from NC_064920.1 coordinate 195,024,006, forward strand.
TACGCTATAGACAACACACACACCCTTGCCCGAGGGAGGACGTCGTGTTCTGCACCGAAGTTATCCTGCCCGGTGTATTGGTCGAGGAGGAATAGTTACTTGGTCTGCTAGGTCTCCTGATTTAAATCCTCTGGACTTTTTTCTTTGGGGATGCATTAAAGACGCTGTCTATCGCGATATTCCAACTCCAGAGGACATACAGGAAAGTATCGTGCTTGCTTGTAATTCTCTTCAGCAGGCTACACTGGAAGTAGTAAATAATTCTTTTATTCAACGAGTGCACCAGTGTATCGGTGTCCAGTGTCTCCACTTTGAGCATCTTCGAATGTTCTACTCCAAGGCAGTGGCACAGGAGAGTCAAACTCAATTTTGTGTTATGTTTTTACTTGCTTTTCATTTATTTTCTGACAAATCCAGCAAGTGGGCGAGTTTGTGATTCCGGGCTCAAAGTCAGTGTTGTATTATGTAATTAATAATGTTGTGTTTCAATTAATGGTACACTGTGATAAATTTTTGAATAGGTCTTTAGGAGACCCCTCAGCATTGCCTTATATGATTCGATTACATTCCATTACTCTTGTTTTACTTTTTTATGTTCATCTTATCATCTCTTTCCAAGACACGATTCGTCCCGTTCAACTTTTCTTCCCAGTCATTTGTCATCTATGACAGCATTACATTGTCCTCTGTGTGTCCCTGGACATCATGTAATTGTCTTGGCTTCCTTTAATGAATGTTCACTGCAGAGACTGGATAACGTACTTTGAGACCTGTAACTGCAGAAACGTGTTATATTTACGAATTTGTAAGGGTTGCCAAGCGATAGTTTGCATTTTCATAAATATTCACTGCTAGCATGGTCAAAAGATTACTTTGAAATTTGTTAAACTTTTATGTTTATCTTGCTCAAATTCATATTTCTGTTTTCTCAACACAATTATCATCTAAAGTTACCTATAGTAGATCTGTTTATCTAAACCCACACTAGTAATAATCTCGAGAGTAATCAATAAATGATCTTATGTGAGGTAAAAGTATATTCTTCCAAATTTTGTATCCTATGTTCAGACAAAGAATTCGTTATACAGTGAGGTGACAGGAGTGATGGAATAACGATATGCACATACAGTATACCGCTGACGATAGTATAACGTACACGGGATAAAACGGCAGGGTAATGGCGGATCCGTCTTTTGCACTCAGGTCACTTATGTCAAAAGATTTCCAATGTAATTACGGCCACACGATGGGAATTAACAGACTTTGAATGCGAAATGGTAGTTGGAGCTAGATGTATGGGACACTAAATTTCGGAGTCGTTAGGGAATCCACAGTATCAAGAGAATGCCAAATTGCGGGCACTGCCTTTAACCACTGACAGGGCAATGGCTGACGCCCTTCACTTACCGATCGAGAGCAGAGTCATTTGTGTGCAGCTGTCAGTGCAAATACATAAGCAATACTGCGTGAAATAACCGCAGAAATCAATGTTTGACGTAGAACGAAGGTATCGGTTAGGGCGGTGCAGTGAAATCTGGCATTAATGGGCTTTGATAGCAGACGACCGACGTGATTGCCTTTGCCAAAAGCAGGACATCGGCTGAGGGCCTCTCCTGAGCTGGTGACCATATCAGTTGGACCATGGCCTGGTCAGATGAGTCCCGATATCAGTTCGTAAGGGCTGATGGTAGGGTTCAAGTGTGGAGCAGGCCCCACGAAGTCATGGACCCAAGTTGTCAACAATGCGCTGTGCAAGCTGGTGGTGGTTCCATAATCTTTTCAGCTGTGTTTGTATGTAATGGTCGGGGTCCTCTGGTCCAACTGAACCGATCATTGACTGTAATTGATTGTGTTCCGATATTTGGAGACCATTTGCATGTATTTCATGTTCCCAAACAACGATACCCCACATCATCAAGCTACAACTGTTCGCTGTTGGTTTGAAGAACATTCTGGGCAATTCGACCGTTTGATATGGCCACCAGCATATCCTGAAATTATTTCCATCGAATATTTGTGGTGGTCTAGCGGTTCAGGCGCTCAGTCCGGAACCGCGGGATTGCTACGGTCGCAGGTTCGAATCCTGCCTCGGGCATGGATGTGTGTGATGTCCTTAGATTAGTTAGGTTTAAGTAGTTCTACGTTCTATGGGACTGATGACCACAGATGTTAAGTCCCATAGTGCTCAGAGCCATTTTTGAATATTTGTGGGTCACGATTGAGAGCTTAGCTCATGCACGAAATCCTGCTCCGGCAACACTTTCGCAATTATGGACGTCTGTAGAGACAGCGTGGCCCAATGTTTCTGCAGGGGACTTCCAACGACTTTTCGAGTCCATGCCACGTCGAGTTGCAGGAAAGACGAGGTTCGAAACGATGTTAGGAGGTATCCGAAGACCTTTGTTACCTCAGTGTAAAAATTTTTCTAGTGGAGGCCATTGTCGCAGCAGCTACATTCCTACGTAAAATGCAATAATTCAAAAGACGAACGCCTTCTGCGTGCTTCACATTGATTTTTTTATTTCTTGTATGCATCCAGACGCACTGCTAAAACGGCGCAACGCGTCTCGGCGCAAAAATAAAATAAAATATTAATATTCCACAACCAGAAGGGGTTCCTATTTTAAACTACAGCAATTTAGTTCCTGCGTAGTTTCAACGATATCTCCTTTTCTGTTTCCGGCGCAAAACAGTTACCGTTTTAGTCAAATTTGGACATCTCAAAAGTTAAATCTTTAGCGCAGGATGACTGTAGCTACCACGAACTAAAGTTGAGGCATGTCGCTTCGGCTCTTCCCCCTTTTTATATATGAAGGGCTTATTTTAATAGTGGTACAAGTTCATTTTTGTTCGTATGGAGATACAGAGCCCTAAACTTAAATGAGCGAAGAAAAATCTGCAGTTGAGATACCATAAATATCCAAGCATATGGCTTCTTGCTGCAAATGAACTTCTCTCTCTGTTTGTTTGCCTCATTAATTTAAGAAGCATTATAGACAGAAAAGTGGAGGTAATGGAGTTGTACCGCTATTGAAATAAGCCCTTCATATAGAACACAGCGTTCCTTTTATTCCTTCACACATTGCTTTGGAAAGTTACCAGTGTGTCCGAATAAGAAAATTCTTTCACTTTAGGTGGTTGAACAATCCCTTGGAGTTCTCAGACCACAAAGCCATACGACTGACTTCCTCCCGTCGGGTGGCTTGTGCAACCCAATAACAAGTGCCTGAGCCCCGCCTTGGCATATCCCACGAAGTGGCCATCCCAGCAACAGCTCCCACGTCGGACAGTACAGACCAGCCCTCACTGCGGCGATGTCCAGGGGCGGGCAGAGCGGAAAGACGGGACAAAACGGGCGGCCTGCCGCGGGACAAAGCGAGCGCGTGGGAGGAGGCAGGGGGCCTAATGTCAGAGGTCGGTCCTGCCGCTGCGGGGGCGGTCGATACAGCGGCGGCGGCGGCGGCGGCGGCGGCTGGGGCACGCGGGAGGCCGGGCCGCCGCGGCGCGGGGGCGGGCCTGTCGCCCGGTGTTCGAGTACCCGCGCGGCAAAATCTTCGACACTGCAGGCTGCCGGCGCTGGGGGCCACCGGGAAGCGGATGTACCGTGTGCCGCAGTACGGGGCGCCCCTCCACATGACTCTCCGCTGCGACAGGAGGTCAGCAGCCCGCTACCACAAGCCTCCGTGTTAGGACCAGTATTGCACTGGCTTCTGCAGAGGATGGAGATGGTGGCAAACTGAGTGCCTTTGCACAGTCTACTTCCTGAGAGCGCTCTGGCCGGGTCATTCTTCTATCACAGCAACAGAGTAATGAGCTCTACATCGGTCTAAATCATTATAGAGGCATGTAACCATTATGAATAGTGTTCTTGGAAAAAGTTTAAAAAGGCTGTCTGGTTGCTTAAGACGAGTCGCTAGTCTTCTCTGAATTTGTTTACTAACTGTCATTACATGTTTTGGGTCTAGTTCATTATCTGATGACCTCCAACAAGCAGACAAAAGTAACAGATTTTACGTTATAAATTTTACAGAAACGCAAATTTCTTATGAAAGTCAATTGAAGAAGAAAGTCCTTTTTTGATACAGATCTACACACCACTTTAGATACAAATACATGAGACTTTGATGCAGACGTCAAATACTGCCGTTACTAAGTGTAGAGTAAGAGGAAGCACCATTAGTTGCACAGTTAGATCCTAACTGTTGGAATATAATATAAGCAATAGCTGGGAGGAAGACGGCCGTTGCCTGCATAATATTTCAACAGTTATGATCTAAGTAACACCCTAGTAGACACCTAAACTATCCATAACACTACCATAATCCAATGTGTATAACGCTGCCATATATAAATTCACCTTTTGGTATTTGTTTGGTAACAGCCGCTCACACACTTGCAGATGACATGATGTATGCCGAAAGAAAACGGCAACAGAGGAAGCACAGAAAATATGCCGTAAACAGTGACAAAAACTGTTAAAAACATGCCGTAACGTGCAATAAATAAGGTGGTATGAAAGTATCCACAGAAAACTATATTGAAAACCCAAGCAGTAAAAATGTAATAATATGTTGCAGTGTTCGAATAACTATGATAGTTCTGCATGTTTATATTTAAAGAACCCACTGATGATGGCGATATGTGTCGCTGAAACTAATTTGGAAAATAAATAAGTGAACAAATAACAAAGAGCGTTTTGCATCAAGGCGGACTCGCAGTTCTCTCAGATTGTTGTTTTGATGTTCAGTAAAGACGAGCGGCTATTTGTAAGCAACTATACAACTATTTTAAGTTCTTTCCAACAGTTATACAGTAATGAGTACTTTGAGAAATCAATTGTAACTTCTCACTCCTTGATTAGTATTTAAAATTAAAATAATTTGGATCAACAAATAATATGAAACTTCATATCAGCGCACGCTCCGCTGCAGAGTGAAAATCTCATTCTGGAAACATCCACCGGGCTGTGGCTAAGCCATGTCTCCGCTGTATCCTTTCCTTCAGGAGTGCTAGTTCTGCAAGGTTCGCAGGATAGCTTCTGTAAAGTTCGGAAGGTAGAAGACGAGATACTGGCAGAAGTAAAGCTGTGAGTAGCGGCCGTGAGTCGTGCTTCGGTAGCTCGGGTGATAGAACACTTGCCCGCGAAAGCGAAGGTCCCGAGTTCGAGTCTCGCTCCTGTACACAGTTTTAATCTGCCAGGAAGTATCATATCAGAGCACACTCCGCTGCAGAGTGAAAATCTCATTATGGAAACATCCCCCGGGCTGTGGCTAAGCCATGTCTCCGCTGTATCCTTTCTTTCAGGAGTGCTAGTTCTGGAAGGTTCGCAGGATAGCTTCTGTAAAGTTTGGAATGTAGGAGACGATATACTGGCAGAAGTAAAGCTGTGAGTACCGGGTGTGAGTCGTGCTTCGGTAGCTCGGGTGGTAGAGCACTTGCCTGCGAAAGGCAAAGGTCTCGAGTTCGAGTCTCGGTCGGGCACACAGTTTTAATCTGCCAGGAAGTTTCATATCAGCGCACACTCCGCTGCAGAGTGAAAATCCCATTCTGGGAACAAATAATATGATTATGGTGTTTCATTGTCCTGCTCTTATCTATGAAATAATCTTCGCAACAAATACATTGTATTTAGTTCATACCAACATATGATTCCGTAGGCACTGGAGAAAATATTGTGCTATCGAATGAAGAAATTTCTCATCTGGGCACTTCATTTGGTGCAAACCTAACCACGATTCTGTATCCACTGAAGCAGAGAGCCGGCATTAATTGATGCAATTTCTCATCTGACCCGATTTCCATTGCGTGCTACAACCGACGCAACAAAACTGTTGACCAGGGCAAGATAATAAAACACAGAGGATGTAGTGATCATTCTGCAACAGTATGGCAAGTAGTGTCGTCGGCTGTTGAGACGGGCTTTGTTTTTCTGTACTATCATTTCATCCTCCTCCCTCCATATGGGCGAGGAGTGGGCTGTCAGCGGTATAATTCTATACAAGCTAAGCGAGTTAAAAAAAGAAATTAAAAATACAAATAAAATTGGGGCTGTTTTCTATTTTAAATTAAAAGTAAGAGACGGACAACAAAAAAGGAAATGTACACAAACAAATAACAGGAAGGTAAAATTTTTCTGATAAAAACACAGAGACACTTCTCTTTCATTCAAAATCTGAAGGACTTGTACTACAGTGAGAGGTATTGCCGGAGGGGATAGTGAGACAGACATATTTTAGATCTCTCTCCTTTTTATGCAACAGGCGTCCCCAGTAATGCGATATCCCATAGGAAACATAACGAAACTGTATACATTTTTTTCTTCGTTTCATTTGTTTTAAATTTTCTTTGGCCATTTTGTGATCTCATGTACGAGGTTGTGCTGAAAAGTAGTGTCACCGAACTTTTCATTCTGTTCTCAATATCGGCAGAGGTTTTACATTCATGGATTTTACTCGGTCCAACATTGTTGTGAGTAACGTAACTACGTCAGTGTGTTAGGAACAGCGCTCTATAATCGAAAACACGAATTCCAAGAGATCGTTCACGCTTGGAGCACACTCTCCGTCAGCATGTCAATGCCAGGTCACACACGAGCGCTGCGACATCTGCAACCATCCGACGCTTTGGCTTCATTGTCATCGATCGTCCTCCATACAGTCCCAACTCGGTTCCATCCTGTTTTCATCTGTTTCCAAAATTTAAAGAACAGCTTCGTGGACTTTACTTTGATACTGATCAAACAGTGCAAATAAGACAAACGTCCTACAGGGACGGTATCAACAAACTAGTTTATCGATGGGAGAAACATGATCGTCGTCAGGCAGTGTGCGTTGATAAATAAATACGTAGACAGGAGGGTCAAAGCTGTAGACGGTAACAACCTTTCTTTCATCGACAGAACTTTAGGATATTTAACTTTAAAAAATTTGCAGGCGTTACTCTTCATCACGCCTTCATATATGAATATGTGATTTGAAACTGTAAATTAAGACTGTCATTTACAACTTTAATATTATCGTCAGAATTCTTTACAGACGAATGGAAAAATTGGTAGAAGCCGACATCGGGGAAGATCAGTTTGGATTCCGTACAAATGTTGGAACACGTGAGGCAATACTGACCCTACGGGTTATCTTAAAAGCTAGTTTAAGAAAAGGCAAACCAACGATTCTAGCATTTATAGACTTATAGAAAGCTTTTGACAATGTTGACTGGAATACTCTCTTTCAAATTCTGAAGGTGGCAGGGGTAAAATACAGGGAGCGAAAGACTATTTACAATTTATATAGAAACCAGATGGTAGTTATAAGAGTCAAGGGACATGAAAGAGAAGCAGTGGTTGGGAAGGGAGTAAGACAGGGTTGTAGCCTCTCCCCGATGTTATGTAATCTGTATATTGAGCAAACAGTAAAGGAAACAAAAGAAAAATCCGGAGTAGGTATTAAAATCCATGGATAAGAAATAAAAACTTTAAGGTTCGCCGATGACACTGTAATTCTGTCAGAGACAGCAAAGGACTTGGAAGAGCAGTTGAACGGAATGGACAGTGTCTTAAAAGGAGGATATAATATGAACATCACCAAAAGCAAGACGAGGATAATGGAATGTAGTCGAATTAACTCAGGTGATGCTGAGGGAATTAGATCAGGAAACGAGACACTTAAAGCAGTAAAGGAGTTTAGCTATTTGGGGAGCAAAATAACTGATGATGGTGGAAGTAGAGAGGTTATAAAATGTAGACTGGCAATGGCAAGGAAAGCGTTTCTGAAGAAGAGAAATTTTTTAACATCGAGTATAGATTTAAGTGTCAGGAAGTCGTTTCTGAAAGTATTTGTATGGAGTGTGGCCATGTATGGAAGTGAAACGTGGACGATAAATAGTTTGGACAAGAAGAGAATAGAAGCTTTTGCAATGTGGTGCTTGCTACAGAAGAATGCTGAAGATTAGATGGGTAGATCACATAACTAATGAGGAGGCAATGAATAGAATTGGATAGAAGAGGAGTCTGTGGCGTAACTTGACTAGAAGAAGGAATCGGTTGGTAGCACATGTTCTGAGGCATCAACGGATCACCAATTTAGTATGGAGGGCAGCGTGGAGCGTAAAAATCGTAGAGGGAGACCAAGAGATGAATACACTAAGAAGGTTCAGAAGGATGTAGGCTGCAGTACGTACTGGAAGATGAAGCAGCTTGCACAGTGTAGAATAGCATGGAGAGCTGCATCAAACCAGTCTCAGGACTGAAGACCACAACAACAACATTATCGCCAGTGTGCCAGTCTATATATCCTACGCATTTCTGGAAGCTCCTTAGCGAAAATTGTATTTGTATAAAAGAGTTAATTCGTCCCAAGATGTTATGTATTACTGACCAATATTTCGTGATGCGCAATAATACTGAACCCTAGGGCTGAGATTAAGAGGTAATAATATTAAGCATATCAAAAACTTTTGAAGTATATTGCGCTGCATGGATCTATTGTACAGCCTGGTGGGCAGTATTGACAATGTGCTTGACGGTCTCTCACGTGCTGCAGACAGTGACTACCTTTGTGTTCCCTGCTCGTTGTTGTTGAGTTCAAAATCAGTTCAAAACAAGACGAAGAAGCGTTATTATTAGAGTGCCTCGGCATGTATAAATCACTGCCGACATTTTTGGATGTTAGAACAGATGAGTACAAAATTAATTCCAGTGAATTGTTGTTAAAAAAATGCAGGAAACGGCTTCGAAGAATAATCCTTTAAAAAAACTGAACTAACGCAATCTTATGAACAACAGTGCATGTAGATCTTTATGTGTGTCTGTAAACAATACTTACCCGAATATAAACCTTTAACGCACATATTGTTGCATAATAAGTCTCCATAACCATACCTCACATACGTTAAGTAGAAAAGTGTCATAGCGAAATCGGTAAGAGGTGACTTGGTGGAACTGCGTCTCTCATTGAAGTATTGTGTTTTTGATCATGACGATAGAAATTCATCCAAGCGGGGTGGAGGTGGGCAAGACTTTAATACTGACATTTTTGATGTAAAGGAGATGGTAAGTTTGAAGACTTGTCATACCGCAAGAAGTAAATTTTATAGAGGATGCAAATAAAAAATACCCTATCATATCTCAGATAACTGATGGTTATCCACCTAGTATTTGTCATAGGTAAGTTACAACCAATAAACAAATATTACCCAGCAATCACTACAGCCATAGTAGTGCCTAACTGCAGTCAGTCACGTAGTGCTACATTTGACTAAACGATGAGTTTTGTGGAATCAGGGAAAATCACTTCTTAACCGTACATCAGAATTTTATCATCATCATCATCATCATTTAAGACTGATTATGCCTTTCAGCGTTCAGTCTGGAGCATAGCCCCCTTATAAAATTCGTCCATGATCCCTTATTGGCCGGCCGGTGAGGCCGTGCGGTTCTAAGCGCTTCAGTCCGGAACCGCGCTGCTGCTACGGTCACAGGTTCGAATCCTGCCTCGGGCATGGATGTGTGTGATGTCCTTAGGTTAGTTAGGTTTAAGTAGTTCTAAGTTCTAGGGGACTGATGACCTCAGAAGTTAAGTCCCATAGTGCTCAGAGCCATTTGATCCCCTATTCAGTGCTAACAATGGTGCCTTTTATAATGAATAAAAAAAAATACTAGGCTCTAGAGACAATGGAGGGGGGAGGGGAGAGAGGAATGGTTAGCGCCTATGTATTGGGATGCCTTTGTTTGGAGATAATCATTTCCAGTAACGTATCAAATCTTGGACCATCAATACACAAAAAGTTATGATACTCTTCTTTTTTCCTTTTATCTCTTTTTCGTTCAACCTCAATTCACTCAACACATTTTCGTGAGTGAACTTTGACGCTTCTTCAGCCAATTTATTTTGGAATATACACAGGAGAGTAAGCAAATTAGCAGAAGACATCAGGAGAAGAAATGACAAGCTAGAAGATTTAGAAGATGATCGCAGGAGTAAGCCCAGAGAAGATATCAAATAGCCATAGAACCTTCCGCAGTCACCATCAATAAAGTTACGAGAGTGATATCATAGCCGTCCGCGGTGGCCAAGCGATTGTAGGCGCTTCAGTCTGGAACCGCGCGACTGCTACGGTTGCAGGTTCGAATCCTGCGTCGGGCATGGATGTGTGTGATGTCCTCAGGTTAGTTAGGTGTAAGTAGTTCTAAGTTCTAGGGGACTGATGACCTCAGATGTTAAGTCCCATAGAGCTCAGAGTCATCTGAGCCAGCCAGTGATATCATATCGTGGCGTATATCAAGCAATCGACAAAACTAATTTATGTCAGCTGTGTGGTCGTAAGAGACTGTGACTTTTATTCTTATATCGTTTATCGAGTGAGTAGGGACTGACGTACAGTGATCAGCCGAAACACTAAAACCACCTGTCTAATAGCCGGTATGTCTACCTTTGGTAGGTCGCTGGACGGAGTTGGCACCACATCTGCACACATAAGTCACCTAATTCCTGTAACTTCCGGGAAAGGGAGATGATAAGCTCTCATTCCACTTTCAGTCACATCCCAGATGTGTTCGATCAGGTTCAGATCTGGTGAGCTGTGGAGTCTGCACATCAATTGGAACTCCCCACTGTGTTCCTCGAACCACTCCATCACACTGCTGGTCCTTTGGTACTACGTATTTTCTTGTTGGAAAATGCCACTGCTGTCAGGAAACTTGGTCGTCATGAAGGGATGTACATGGTCTGTAACCAGTGCACGATACTCCATGGCCGTCATGTGCCTTGCACGAGCTTCACTGGCCCCATGGATGCCCATGTGAATGTTCCCCAGACCATAATGGAGCCACCGCCAGCTTGCCTCCGTCCTGCAGTACAGATGTCAAGGAGCTGCTTTCCTGGAAGACGACAATTCGCGTCCTTCCATCGGCATGGTGGTAAAGGTATATGGATTCATCAGACCATGTAACTCTCTGCCACTGCTTCACCGTCCACTGCCGATGGTCATGTGCCCATTTCAGTCGTGGTGTTAACATTGGTACATCGATGGGTCGTCGGATGCAGAGGCCCATCATTAGGAGTGTTCAGTGCACTGTGTGTTCAGATAAACTTGTACTCTGCCCAGCATTAAAATCTGATGACATTTCCGCCACATTCCGCAGCCTGTCTTGTTTTACCAGTCTGTCCAGCCTTCGATGTCCAACGTCTGTAATGACAGATGACCGTCCAGCCCCACGATGTCTGGATGTGTTGAAGACACTCACCACAGCACTCCTCGAACACCCGACTAAGTCGTGCATTTTCCGAAACACACGTGCCGTGCCTCAGGGTCATCATAATCTGTCCTCGGTGAAACTAAGATAGATCGAGCGCCTTTGTCGTTATTCACATGGACTGCACGGCATCGTGCATGTGTCTGACTAGCATTCATTCCTCACCTGGTGACGCTGCTATCGTCTGGATGGATTTATATCGACACTAGGTCGGTGGTCATAATGTTCTGACTGATCATTAGAGCTGTGAATTGTTTTGTTTCTAAACTGTCTTTAATCATTTGTGAGAGCCTATCTTCCGGTCGTTTACTTTGAATGAGAGTAATAAATCGATGACTTTCTGTTCAAATCCAGAGTTAAATTCTCTTCAGTGGTGAAGTTAAAAGCCGTGTTCCTCGTATTAACTCGGCATATCTTGTCCCGCACCTTTAGTAGCCTTTTATAATTTATTTATCCATAGTCGGAGGAGCCGCGATTTTGTTTCGTTTGTGGTCATTATTATCTTTAATTAACGAGGTAGATATCGCCATCTTACTCCACCACAGCTTTCGAGAACAGGAGAGCATCAGCATCATAAAACGACGCTTTAGCTGTCATGAGGTATGCATCTGTGAGTCAGCGATCGACTGTCAGTCACCATCAGTGTTAGTTTTTGTATTGTGTTTAGACAAATCTGCAGGCCAGGGAGTGAATCGTGTATAACGACTTCTGGTAACAACATCTTAGAACGTTGCTAGGCCACTCGGAGTTTATCAGTCCACCATCTCGCTTTCTTATCGGCTGATTTTTAGTATTCTGTGTTTGTTCATATCGTAGTTAACATTAGGGCTGAGCTTGACAGCTACTCGAACTGTTCGAACAGTTTAAGTCACAGTTTGGGAAATCTCGTGTTCTATTCGATCCTTTGATCGACCTGCGGATTAGTGATTTTTGTTGCTACTATCACAACGACCTGCCTTTTTTTTTTTTTTTTTTTTTTTTTTTTTTTTTTTTGCACAATGGATTTTAACAATAGAAATAACAGTCAAACACGGAGTAAATGTCCTAAAGAGCGTCGGACTCGCTTACCAGCGGAAACTAATAAATAAAGGATTATGATCATGATTCTATGTAAATATCGAGCTTTTGGTCGACCCGCGATCTGGGGAGGTGTGATGATACTATCTCCAAGACAGGTAACTTCGCTGTAATTTGTTGTCAGGGTAAAAATTACTGTCACACTATTGCGATACATTTCGTTTGTTCAGCATTTATATCTTGCTTAGGTGTCTTGATTGTTTCATCTCCGTTCTGTCGTATTGTTTTCAAACTGATAAAATCTGTTAAAATTTTTCCTGTTATTCAAACATGTGAGCATGGATTGAAGTGCTCATTTCCAACCTATTTGGTAAATCGTTACCGTCTCTGATACTAAAATAAAATATTATACTGCGTTCAGTCAAGCAATATTTTTTTGGGGATAACATTTTCGTCTTTGTTATACCTTTACTTAAAAATCAGCATAAATGTTTACACATCCACACATACTGTACGAGAACTCGTATTTTAAATCTGTTCAAACGCAACAGGAGTTTGTGCAGTGGTTGGATATAATGCTGTCTCCTCCAGCGTTTCAAGAAATTGTCAAATTTATGCAGAGACAGCCCATTGTTGTGGCTAGTTCGTAGTTTCTTCTGGTACCCTTCGAACTCGTGCCGCGCGAGTGAGACGTCAAGTGATTGTTGGAACAAGCTCGATACCGCTTTGAATGCTGCGTTGTATCGGGAAATCTGGAGTGCCTTTCGAAAGCGAGAATCTTTTTTCCAGCCCTGTTAATCTACTTACAGAAGTTGGTTTCACCACATTGTGCTTCTGATTGAGACTTTTGTGTGTATTGCACACCTTGAATTGCATTGTAAATATATTTCTCGTATTCTCATTGAGTTCCGCTCGCTTAAGTAATATTGGATGGGGCAAATGATGTCATATTTGGTTTTGTTTCATATAAAACAGAAGCTCTTTTCGTCACATGTTGTCCTCTAGAGTTCTGTATATTTCTTACTGCTTACGAATTTGTGTGAGAACAGAATGATTTAAACGCATATTAATTTTGCTGCTTTTATTCTACTTTATTTTTGTTTTCCGTACTTCCTGGCATTTGATGGAGAACTCGACGTTAGCAGGTTTTGACTGTATGGGTATTCAGCATTATTACATCTCGTCTTGGTGAGATTAGGTAATTCTGCTCTGAATGGTGTTGGTTCTTTCCACTGAGTGCTATCCATTTCACATTGCAGAGTGTGGATGTAGATGTAAATATAGATGTATATGATTTATTGTCTTGGTGACTAGAGCAGTCTTCCTTGCGAAGGCTAAAAATGCGACAGCCGTTACGCAAATGTGTTCACACGTTATTCAAATGGCTCTGAGCACTATGGGACTTAACATCTGAGGTCCTCAGTCCACATGTTATTAACAGCTACTACAAACAGTAGACCTTAGCAGAAGCCTATGAAACTTTCGGTAACCTCTATTAAATGCGAGAGCTCGAAAAACGGATGGGAACAAAACTAAAGTAGAACACGAGCAGTGCAGCTACAGTGCATTTAAACCGAGCAGTTCTCATGCGGGTTTCTACGGAGTAGCAAATAGACGGGAGTCCACAGAATACTATACGATACATGGAATCATTTAGACCACCCAATATTACAGATGAGAGCAAAATTTAAGTAGGATACGGCCTACTTATTTCCAATGCAATTCAAAGAGTGCAGTATACACAAGAAGGTCTTAACCAGGAACATTATTTGCACTTGGTAACACCCACACGTTCGAAAGTGGTTTGGTGTTTACAATAAAATGTACTTTACTACCAGTCTACGAGACCCAGTATAAATGAAAAACTTTATCGTCTAGTACTCGTATTTCGCAAGGAAAAACACAGTTTGTCGCGCAATATTTTCTAGAATTAGAAGTTCACTGCCAGACCACTTGCACCGCTACTATCGGTTTTTGTTTACGTATCGTAACGTGAACCTTGCACTACTGATATTTTGGTGTTCTGTGCTGCAGACCGAGAATTACACTAAAGCACAACACATTCGGAGACCAAAGATAGTGATTCCTGTAGATATTAATTCACTCTAGTAAGGTATGATTGAGACAATAACTCACCTATTTTCCGCACACCATTTATTACCTTAACTGGAATTCTCGTTCTCTCACTCACTGACAATTCTGTAATCAGAAGATATAATAGAATGCTCGGAGCGGCTGCATTTATGTGTTGGGTAACTTTTTATTTCATCCTTGTTAACAAGGTTAATAATTAGGAGATTTGAGCGTCGTAGATGTCCTTTATGGATTAATTTGTAAACATGACTAACGACGATATCAGTTTACTGGAATTCATAGCTATAAAATACAGTCAGTCGTGAAGCATTACAGTAGATTGATTTCCACTAACTGGTACATTCAACTGAGAGTTCATACACTAGTGTTATTGTTGAGTATTACTTTCAAGGACTGGTCAGTTTTACAAATCATTAAATTACAGTTATTGGTCGCATCGCTATATGTTATCTACATAAAACGTATCTAAATTTACTTACCCGCAAATCTACTTTTTGTATTTAACCTTTAACAGACAGCAACTATCATTAGTCAGTAGCGAGCCTGGGTGTGTATCGGGCATTCAACAAAGCTATGATTCCCACTGAAAATGTCCTTCGCAGATGTGGACGAAACGTCGGGTTTCAAAGTGATATTTCTTCGATCACGACATAATAGGCCGGAATATTTTATTAATTGTGAAAATGAACGTACATTTTACAACTATCATTACCGCCCCACTTATGGTATTGTTGTACTGATATCTATTTTTGTCTTTCAGTGTATTGTCAGTGTGATTGCAGGATTTCATGTATGATTTATTGACCATTTCAGTCAGGTGTAAGGAGAAAAATCTAGCGGTCAGATATTTTCAGGAGTACATTAATTCACAATGGAAGCGTTCCGCATTAAGGTGAATTTGACAGAAGGGGCGTGCAATCTCGAGCTGTGTTATTCAGCACGATGTTATTGTGGCCACGTTGTACACGGAGCCATTATGTATTTACTACAGTTGTGTACTCCTGCTACCAGAGTTTAAATATGTAGCCTGGGAAGGATTGATTTTACTCATACATGGTGGTTACAACTGGAGATATTGTAGAACTCGAGAAAGACTTATAGGCTGCACGAACTTTCATAAAAGCTGTCTTAATCTATCTGGAAAGAGTCTCTGTGATTAATCACTCAGAAGGTATAGTAGTTGTTACTGTTTCGCTGTGGAGAAGAGCATGTGTAAGTCTGGGGAAATGATAAGGTGCTAATGACACCTGCAGAAAGCACAAATTAGGGTTCCACTGCACCTGTTATCTCGCTGCGCAACTCATAGTATCTCACAGCTATGTGAGGAGTGATGACTCGCAGTCAGGGGTGATAGGCTGTGACTGTGTGAGTCAACTATTCGACCATGCTGTACATTGTACTGACCATACCAATGTGGTAAAGAACCCTGACTCACCTCCGGATAGAACACTGTCCACTAACTTATGGTTTTTACGCAGTTGGGGAGCATTTCCCAGCTTGTTGTGTGCAACTCATTGTGCGACACATTTTAACTGAGTGCACTGTGTATCTCGAAGAGAGGGCAGGAACAAGTTTATGTGCAGATCTACCCTAAATTCCTGGATAGTGATGCGACAAGTGTGGTAAAGCTTTCAAAATTGTTTGTATTATAAGGACTCCACCATAAGCTTTATGTCTGTTGCAGAGAGGCTGAAACACCGTTTCAGTCCAGATATGAACCAACCACTTTCATCAGTTGTAGAATTATAGATCTTTCAACTCAGTTTCTCTCTCTCTCTCTCTCTCTCTCTCTCTCTCTCTCTCTCTCTCTCTCTCTCTCACACACACACACACACACACACAAAATAGCCTATGTCTGTCTAAATACTGGTTAATCATTGTGTAAAAATTTCAAGTAAATTCGTCAAGAACTTCTCGAGATTCTTGGAAATAACGCTTACCTTTATATCTCACGTATATATTTATATTTTGTATATATCGAAAACATACGACATATATCTGTTCAAATGTTAATTAGTGTATCACGTAAAAATCTGAAGTAAATCATTCGAGATATTTTCGAGATTTTTGGTAACGATTCAGCTAAATACATTACATATACTAAAAATATAAAGCATATGTCAACAGAAAAATCAATTAGGATGTTACTGAAGCCAGATGGTCAAGTACCTCTCAAGATTATTGGTAACAATGTTCCCCCTTTACATATTACGTGTCTGTCCATAAGTTCGGGTATTGTGTAAAAATTTGAAGTAAATCGGTCAAATACTCTTCGAGATTTTTGGTAACAATGTTAAACACTGACTTGTCTTCATTTGAAGTAAATCGGTCAAGTACTTTCCGAGATTTTTCGTAACAATAATAAACACTGACGTGCCTTCATATAGGTATAGAAGAGTCATTGAATGTTAATCATACGTTGAAGCTACAGTTTACACAAAAGTATTCTGAAATGACTCACAAACAGTGTTTTCCCCAAAATTTGTCGTTTGTCCAGTGTAATATAAATCCATTTCTGTAATAAAGCTGTTTGTTCCTTACAAATAGCCAGTTTCGGTTATAGCAATAATTTGATAAGGGTGTTGTCTTCCACGATACCAATTAGTTCATTACAGTAGAGTATTGATTGTTTCCTGGAAATCGTCTTAAATGGTTAATTTTATCATTTCGTGCTGATAACGTGCTGTTTTACTCACGACTTTTAATGTTAGAAAAAGGAAAAACTTAAATGAAATTCAAAGAATTTGAAAGCCCATTAAATCGCTCCATTTGAGTCGTGTGATGGTTGTCATAGTACTGGCTAGCTCGAAGCTACTGCTGTAAAACTCGTTGACAGTGATATCTTGTTCTGGAATTTACTTTTCACAAAATGGGTTACCATTTTTAGGACCACATTGTACAAATACATCTATAAAAACTCATGACAAATTATTTTTGAGTGTTCCGAAGAATTAGAAGATGTGTATTATGTGGTTGCAACTCACTTTTAGACATCCAAAATAGATAGTGGTCACTATGGGTGTTTATTTCTGTGCGGATTATTCTGATGTAAGTAAACATTCTATAGGAAAAGATATGTCTCTTGTAGTATATTAGGTAGCGTGCTGGACTTCTAGTGCAATGTTTGCAAGACTAATCTCCATTCAGAGTCTTTTTTTCCTCTTTTACCTTCCTGTTGAGTTTGCTTAATACTACTGTCTTCTTCAGTCGTAGTACAGTTACGTAAGAGCTTTAAATTATGAATTTTATTACCTTTTAATATCTGTTTTCCTTTATTAACTTCATTTTACTTCTGATCGCTTTGAGATGAAACAGAAGGATGGTGTCAAGAAACTGTACTCAATGACTGATGTAGACCTTATTTTGAAGAATCTCACAAACCGTTTAACAATTTCCGACTACATTATTCTTCCCAAACAAGAAGTTGAAGATAATAATTTATCACTTAGAACCGTCCCCATTGAGTCTGTTGTAAAGGTGCATAATTTTGACAAAGAGAAAAATGGAACATCACTTGGAACCTACGAGGTACTGTAATAAGACCAATGCATTCCCATGAAACATAAGTTGGTCCCGCGAAAGCAGCTTAAAAACTTAATATTTGAGCAGCAGTTAAGTGTGCGATAGAACGCCAGATATTTTAAGGTTCTGCGGCGTTAACTATATATTGTATAGATACAATTTTCCGGTGGTTTAAATTAATGACCTTGAGGGACAGAAATATTCCAATGTGTAGAACTGTTGAAGGCAAACACTATGATGCTCTGCCATTTTCCGCGTTATTAAGCTGTCTGCAAATTTGAAAACTGAGAAAAGAGGGACCTGGAAAACAGTTTTAGTTGCGACAACAGCCACACAATAATTAACCATTATATTTATCTTCCGAATGAAAAAGTTTCGAGTATGTTTTATTGTGCAGGCTTTAACAAGCTGCTAAACTGCTCTGGAAAACTTATTCAGCATGTTAAGAACAGATAATTCAGTTCAGGATTCCCTTAGTTTTAAGACAATTCGGTAAATTATCGCTGTGTCAGAGTCAATGCAGTTTACTTATTTTTGGATCATAATAATCTTGTTTGTTTTAGAAGAACGAAGAGACCATAAAAACAACAGCTTTCGAAAGGTTTCCACAGCCAGCCGCCACAAAATTCCTTCCCATTGTTACTTATAACTTGTAAATGCGTTTTACATTACTAAATAACTAAACGACTCACAGAAAAAGTACGGAAAAGTACTAGTAAACTCGTCTAACAATTCTGTAACATATACGAGCTTCATCTTACTTCTAGCCTACGAAGTCACAAGAGCATCAGTCAGTAAAAGAGCACTTTCGGTTAGTGATGAAGCTTTCAAATGTAGTGATTTTGTAGCGTTAATTGTATAAAAACAAGATATACTTTGTGAGAATATTGACCGAAAATGATATATTAATATCATAATCATTCAGAATAACAACAAGAAGAACCATATTTTTAACATAGCCTATTTTTTTATACTGCGCGTCCGCAAAGCCTTTCGGCAGAGGCTCCGTGTGTTGGCAGCACATTTATGCAGCTATATAAGCTAGGGGCCTGGATTCACTGCTAGTGACTGCAGTTAAGTTGGGAGATGGAATTCAACGTTAGTACAATTAAAATAATTAAATTAATTAATTGTATTAATTACAATTAAATACACTGTACTCACCAATACACAGTAGATGCTGGAAATGAGGATGAATTCTAATGTCCGATTCCACACGTCTGCTTTGAACAATGACGTCATACCTAAGGCAAGGACGCTATGTATAGGCGGTCAACAATATGCTATTCGTTTCGCATGGCCCATACAATGTAATTCTCGTACGGCTGTAATTTTTCACGGCTAAATCCCCAGATCTTAGGTTATGGCCTTATGTGCTACGTGGTCTACCAATTAGTGATGTATCATTAACTGAACCTCCTCTCTGGAAGTTGCGAAGTAATTCATGTAAATTGTCATCATATGGGCACATCAGTGCAGGAAAACGCAATCTAAATTGCCGCCTCACTTGCTTTTTAGAGCTTCCTCGTGCACGGAAAACCTCTTCCACTAAAAAACAGTGTATCTGTTCAATAGTAAGCATTCTCATTAGACTTAGCTTATACAAGAACTAGACAATAACACAAGTATCAGCTGCAACGCAAGCGCAACACCACTACCGCCACTCTACCATTACACATCACGAAATACGTGCAGGCGGAGCTTGAATGTGTTGCCAACATTACGCGGCCCGCAATCCGAGACACTCGAGGCTCGCCGCTGCGGAGAGACTTTGCAGAAGCGCTAGACAAAATTAAAATGGAGGAAACAACAGACTAGACACAACTTTCAGGAAGAATCCGAGAGGCCATGAAACTAGCACAAGCACCACGCACTGGGAAACATCGTTGGTGGAACCACAAATGTGACCAAGCTACTGACCAACAAATAAGTGCATGAAAAAAATTTTGTAGCCATAAATCCCCACAGAATTGGATGAACTTCCTGAAAATACAGAATCAATCAAGTAAAATCATTCGCAGTGAAAAACGACAGTATGATAAACGGCGACTGACGGAGATCGAATCGGACTTAACGAAGAACAATACAAGAAACTTCTACAGAACGTTCAGAGAAGAAATGACTGGATAACAACCACACAACTTGTACTTCAGAATACGGGATGGAGGCCTAGAAACCAATACCAAAAACAGTCCTTTGACCAACTCCTCAACACGGACCCCATATGGAAGAACTGATGACAGAAATGACTTTGTACAATCCAGATAGTGAACCTTCAACTCTAGAAAAAGTTAAAGAAATAATCAGCTCACTCAAGAATCGTAGAGCACCAGGAGAAAACGGCATAATCACGGAAATCTGGAAGTTACAATACCCAGAACTCACCAAAGACATCCACAGTATCTTGGAAGATATATGGCAGAGCATCAAAATTCCTGACGACTGGAAAACGGCCCTGATACACCCACTACATAAAAAAGGTGACAAGACTGACCCGAGCAACTATAGAGGAATATCTCTACTACCAGTCACATACAAGATCCTCTCTAAAGCTTTTCTAAACAGACTAGAGTTCCAGACGGACCACTTCATTGGGTAATACCAAGCAGCCTTCCGTATAGGGCGGTCTTGTGCGGAACAAATTTGGAACTTGAAAATGATTTAACAACACAAACAGAACCTGATCATTACCCTTGTCGACTTCAAAATGGCGTACGACTCTATTGACTGGAAAACTCTCTTCGAAATTCTAGCCGAGCAAAAAGTAGACAACAAAACACGGACTATCATAGAGCAAACCATGGCCAATACGGCTTCCAAAGTAAAGTTGTGTGGGGAACTTTCAGAGCCCTTTGAAATTCGCACAGGTTCTAACATTCTGCGTGGTGTCTGTTGTTCTAAGTCGTGTCTCCCTACAACTTTCGCGCAACAACGCTCTGAGCGTGTTTTTAGGGAATTGACTAGTTTGAACCTGGGACCTGTTGCTGGTAAGGAGACGATAGACCACACATGACGTGTAGAGCTCAAAAGAATTCAGTGAGACTAGCGATGATATAACCAAATACTAAATGATCTCAGCGTCAGCTCCACTGCACTCCCTGTAAAAGAATCTTAATACTAACTTAATTTAGTGGAAGGGGTTCAAGGCTTTCCTATTTTTAGTTAACTGGTAAAATAACGTCGAAAAAGCAGTTAAGTTTATCATTGGAAATTTTATTCTACTCACGAAACATTGTCTATAAATTGCACTATTGATAAAAGGGAATGTTTTAATACAGGATGATAAAAACCAACTGCGTTCAACAAAAATCTGAATGAATATTCCCTGAATGGGTTTCCAAGTTCTACAATCGAAGAATGACCTATGCCATATCACGTCTATAATCTAGGTTTAAATTAAGTTTCAGAAAAGAGAAAACTATCAAAATGGTCTACAGTGACCGTCAGTTATCTTTAACTACTTATTTAACTTGTCGTAAATTACAGTGGCTGACGTGGCTTCTCAATAATTATATAATAGAAAAATCACCGCGTTTCAGATTTTTACTTACGTAGCAAATGTGAATACCATGAGCTTCAATTGACGATCGACACTAATATTACGCAAAACGCGGATGTAACAGATGAGACTTCTGCAGTTCTGAATGAAGCCTTATGCGCTCAAAGATGCGGCATCGCGTGCGTTCATTACCTTGTCGGTGTTTAGGCAGCGTCAGGGTGGCGAGCTCCTCACATCTCGGCCGGCCGCTGTGGTCTAGCGGTCCGGAACCGCGCGACTGCTACGGGCGCAGGTTCGAATCCTGCCTCGGGCATGGATGTGTGTGATGTCGTTAGGTTACTTAGGTTTAATTAGTTCTAAGTTCTAGGCGACTGATGACCTCAGATATTAAGTCGTATAGTGCTCAGAGCCATTTTTTTTTTCCTCACATCTCGCCATCTCGGAAGCAACGCCTCTTTAACTTCTCCTTACTACAATTTACCGAAGTTGGTTTAAAATAAACTATCTGGCTGTGTTTTCATCTGACCAATCAGGGTCTCAATGTTAGCCTCAAGCTCTGCCTACAAAAATTCTGTCTATCCAACGAGAAACGTTATACTTTTTGTGGTGGGGCAATGTTTTTAAAGTTTGCAACGTAACAGAGACGCGAAAAAGTCCCATGCTAAAACTTTCAGCTGGTGTGGCCCTTTTAGTGTTATCGTAAGTTCTTCTGGAGGGCTCTATCTTTTAACATGGGCTGGGGGTGGTCCTGTCGGTTAGCTGGTGCGTGGGCGTCCATCCCTTATCGTAGGGCCTTCTAGCTTAACACGGTTCTGCTCTCGGCATCTGTTCTCATTTCTCCCCTCAGAACTGCGTCGGTCTCACGGTGGGAAGGTATGACATGCATTTAGGCATTCTTGTGTTAGTCTGTGGTATTCCATTTGCTCATTCATTACTCATATTACTTTGGCTAATTTAATGTGACTATTTATTTGGAGCTATGTGACATACTACTGAATTTGGTTATCATCTCAGGGTTTTCATGGAAGGTGTTGGATTTGCCTGACACCTTACTAGGTGTCTGACAAAGCGATGGCCTACCACCTCCCCTTTTCAATTTAGTGTTAGATAAGGTAATAAAAGAATGGGAAATTTCACAGTAGGGGATAACTTTAGGAAACCTACAGATTAAATGCCTGGCTTTTGCAGACGATTTGGCGATTGTCACGAAAGGTATAAACGAAACAGAACAAACTACTGAAAAACTACACGAAATCGCTTCCAAAACTGGACTACAGATCTCTTAAGAAAAGACACAATTTATGAGCACAAAGAAACTCTCATCCCTGAACACAAGGTACGGCACGATTTACAAAATGGCAAACTTCAAATACCTCGGTGAAACACTACAAATGAGCGGACATAACAGAAACTCAAACGAAGAAAGAAAAACTAAATGGGGCAAGGAATACAAAGTAGTGTGGAATCATTCCAACAAGAAGTCTATCTCACAAAAAGCCAAATTACGCCGCTACGACACTGTGGTGCTCCCGAAGTACTGTATGGAGCAGAGACCACACTAATCCTAGGGCATACACGTATCACACAACTAGAAAAAGTAGAACGGAAAATACTTAGGACAAATTTGGTACAACTAACAGCAATGGCATATGGATCAAGAAACCTACATAGGAACTATACAAACATACGGAGACAGTCAGAGAAAAGATTAGAAAACGCAGACTATAATTCTATGTACACTTATACAGAATGCCATCACGCAGACTGACCAAACAGATCTTTCATTGGGGAACAAGTAGAAACGACAAGTGGGTGGCAGAGGTGAAAAACGACCTGAAAGAACCAACATCACACCAGACACAATTAACGTCAGAATAAAATTCAGAAACATCATTAAGAAAAGTAAACTACACGTGATGCACTGTGACAAACGAACAGACATAAAAAGACTGAAGAACGCAAAGCAGAGCACAGCCGGAAAATGAAAGAAATATGGGCAACCGAGATGGAGCCGAAGACTCGAAGCCGACAAGAAGCATGGACAGAGGACGCAAACAGAAACACAGCGACCGAATGACGGAAATTTGAGTAGCAAGGAAGGCAGCAAAAGGAACTGGCCATGTGGTTTAGTCCAACTGCGCTGCGCTCTTTAGGGGCAAAACACCAATCATGTATTAAAACGATTTTTACAATTATATTATGTGTTTTAAGCCAATTTAATCGAGAAAAGCCGGCCGCGGTAACCGAGCGGTTCTAGGCGCTTCAGTCTGGAAACGCGCGACCGCTACGGTCGCGGGTTCGAATTCTGCCTCGGGCATGGATGTGCTCTATGTCTTTAGGTTAGTTAGGTTTAAGTAGTTCTAGGGGACTGATGACCTCAGATGTTAAGTCCCATAGTGCTAAGAGCCATTTGAACCATTTTTGAAGAGAGAACAAGAAATGATGAACGGAAGATTCTCCTCGTTTCAGTTTTGATTATGCATTTTACTTCATAATTAGAAGTTCGTTGAAATGGCAATGACTTATAAGCATTTTCAGTGAGGCAACACAACAATAACGTAGTGAAACATAACGAGGTATCTCAAAAGTAATCATGTTTCCCATACCAATTAGCATGGATTCCGAAAACAAAGGTCGTATGAAACCCGATCCGACTTTTCTCACAAGATGTCCTGAAAATAATAGTTCCAAGAAGTGAAGCAGCTGCAGTAGTTCTTGTCTTACGCAGAGTGTATAAGGAAGCAGCGCATATTTTCTTGCTTTCAAAAGTACGATCCTATGAGGGTATCAGACGAACTTTTTGACTAGTTTGATGATTTCTTATTGCAGAGGACAGGGCACCATATCTTGGATGGAGAGTTATGGAAAGAAGCAGAAGTAGCACCAAGGGTATTTGGTCCGTTAATATTCAGCTTACACGTTAATGGCTTGGCAAACAATATTAATAAGAGTCTCAAACTATCCATAGCTGCATGTAACGGCCGCGCGGGATTAGCCGAGCGGTCTCGGGCGTTGCAGTCATGGACTGTGTGGGTGGTCCCGGCGGAGGTTAGAGTCCTCCCTCGGGCATGGGTGCGTGTTTTTGTCCTTAGCATAGTTTAGGTTAGGTAGTGTGTAAGCTTAGGGACTGATGACCTTAGCAGTTAAATCCCATAAGATTTAACACACATTTAAACTTTTTTTAATTTTTTATTTTGTTTATTTCTTTTTTTTACGTGCAAAGGAAGAAGCAGCAAAAATATTCCTTCAGCTCTAGATCAAATTTCATATACTTTAAATGTACAGTAATATAAAATTTGGCTCCGTGGCATACACAGAAGCCAAGGATAATATGACTCGGTTGCTGTGTTTAGTATCTAACAGTGATTGGACGTCCCTGCTCAGACTAAGTATTGACGTTCATGAAAGGTCAGAGATACTCAGAGTTCACAGCTCGTCCGCAGCTTGCTCCCGTCTACTGCGCTGCTGCTGTGGGCATGTGACGTGTTCCCGTCCACTGATGGGAGAGTGTGAACACACCTGTCTCTGATACCTTCGGTATGCGTCATTTAAAAGTGAAGTGACTGGCCTTGCCTGTGTTTACGTGTTTAATACTGGACCTTTCCTGGACTGTTCTGTGCTTGCTTACGATGACTCTCGCTACCGTCTGCACTTTAGCTTCTGGCTAATCGTCATTGCATCTAGGGATGTGAAAAACCGACCGGTTAAAACCGATAGCAGTATTTTACTTCTGAATAACCGGTAATTTTTCGTAGTTGTTCTGTCTCGACTATAACAGGTTTCTTTCATTCCCACAAATAAACGGATAAAAAAACCGGCTTATCAATTTATCACATCAGCATGCCTAAAACTTTTGGTTTTGATTAAAAAAGAAACTTCTTTTAAAAGGAGGAAAGTTTATTCGTAAAATTTTCATTCCTGCGAAATATTAGGTTATTACCGAAAATGAGAGTAACGATCAGCGCTATTCTGATAACAGTTTAGACAGTTAGAAAAACAGAACAAATTTTATAATACAGGAATAATTATAGGTACTGCACTATTGAGACGTTAATGTTACTGTTGCAGGGTGGGGTGGCCTATCAGATGGCAGGAGTGTATGTGAAGTGAAGACGACTAGGCCCCTCCCTCCTCCGCCCTGGTATAGAAGGTAGTTTCTCCCCGTCATCATCGGTACTGCCCCTTGATTGGAGGTATTTTACAAAATGCCATAGCAGTGAAGTGTGATGCTCCATGTGCTTTAGAATATTGAAAACTGGAGCAGGAACAATAAACTTGCTGCATCATACAAGGACACAACAGCCACAATGTTGCTTAGAAGAGAAATTAAATTGATTGATAAACCTTGTGAGGTAAAGGGCGAATTGTGGCGCCCTGAAAATATTCTAAATTCGGAGTTGGCATGGTCGTACGGGCCGCTAGGCGGCTATGGGCCGATCACGTGGTGCCGAGCGTTGGCCAAAGCAAGAGGGGTCCAGCCCGATCACGTGGCTGGGAGTTCCATGTTGACGCTGTGGCGAGGACGGTGCTTTGTGTCGATGAAGGAGATGTCTATGCCGGGATGCCAAAGGTGGCGGACTTTGTGAAACCATAATAGCAGACATTTCACAGTTCGTACAATAGAAATTAGTAGTAGCCAGATGAATGATGATACCTCAAGAAGAAACATGTACATTACCAATATTTGCACGACGATTCTGATGGTGTAATTAGATCTTCAATATCTTTATTAGTTTAAAGTTTAGTATCTGACTGTAAATTATGCAAGTAACACCCAGCAACGAATTTCCAAAATCTAAAAGCTTCATCCGATTTTCTCGATCGACGTGTCTTTAGAAAGCTATTGGTGAAAACATAATTTGGTATAAATTACAGGCATTTAACTTGAATGGTACATGAGTTGTTAGAGGTCAAAATGGCTGATTACTATCGATCACGTCAGGCCATACTACACATTTACACGATAAAACGGTAGCAGCATGCTAAAAAAAAAACATTTATTCGTCTATACCTTTGTCTATATCTGATATATACTATTCTAGAAGAAATTGGTCAAATATGTACTGTGTTTTAGAGAGCACAGAGACTTTAGGCTACTGGCCTACTTTTGCTTGCTATTTCTTTGATATATGTTTATTTAATTTGTTGATGTACTTAATAACGTATGTTAGAGCGCGTTTATGGATCAGCCATAGGAATATTTATTTAATTTCAAGTTATTTAAATGTAAAACCAAAATTTCGAAAGTGTTTTATGTTTTTGAGTGTGCATTTGCTTGAAAACATGGCGAGAGCGCTCTAGCCATTCAGAGCACTCGTGAATGGGGAGACTCGATGGAAGTGGGAGTACGGCACAGAACACAGAAAGTGCTGGACGCGATGGCGCGACAGATGCACGGTCGCGAGAGACACTAGTAGAATGTAGAGTTTTGCGTGTGCTCGTGGCGACCTGTGCCCTAGGGTGATTTCTGTGGATTCTGCAGTGAAGACGTAGGATGCGTTCAGAAGTGAATATCTCGCGAGCTATGTTGTTGTTCATAACTAATTGGCTGGCCGGTGTGGCCGAGCGGTTCTAGGCGCTTCAGTATGGAACCGCGCGTCCGCTACGGTCGCAGGTTCGAATCCTGCCTCGGGCATGGATGTGCGTGATGTCCTCAGGGTTAGTTAGGTTTAAGTAGTTCTAAGTTCTAGGGGACTGATGACCTCAGATGTTAAGTCCCATGGTGCTCAGAGCCATCTGAACCATAACTAATTACGTGAAGTAGAACTCTATTGTTTCTCTGTTATTCAACTTATATATTATTTAGTTGCTGGGCCATCGACACCAATATACCGCTTTCTGCTATTTCTACTGTTTTACTTATCATTTAAAGTCGTTAAGATAGTACCTGCAGAATTTATTTAATTGCAATCTTTCATTTATAAATTTCTATATTAATTCGCAGTTGCCAGGTGATAAGAACCTTCGACCATTCGATTCACGTGTGTAATCATATTGTATACTGTAGACTAATAGTATTTGGCTTGTAATGCGGCAACTACGTATCCCAGCCCCTAGAAAACGAAACCAGCCAAAACTTTTAATATATAAACTCCGAGTCGGAGGGTACGTAGTTGAGGGGCACCACACCAACATCATTTCACATTTTTTAAAGGGAGGTCCGCAAAATATAATTTTATTAGCGTGCAATGAACTTGGGATTATAGCTGGACACTTTATTTTACGATTGCTTCAGGATGGAAACTGGTACTGGCCAAAAGTAACGATGCAGGGAAGTCACGAACTTGTGACCTTTTGCTCTCAATGGCGCTGCACCCTTCTCTTTGACCTTCGCAGTCTTTGATACAGTCAAGGAGACCGATATATTCCGCATCGTGAACTTCATACCGATCTTGATGTCCTACATCTTCACCTTCATTAGAATTTCTTAGCGATTATTCGAAGTCTACGTTTGTTACATAAGTAACAAACGTTACTGAATCACAACCTAAATTGTTACTTATGTGTAATTTTACCACTGTTGGAAACATAAGTAATGCATTTGATCTTTTCAATATGTCACCTTATTACATAAATAGTTACAAAACTTAAATTATATACACTTCACAGAAAGGAATATGTGTATCGTTTGCAATATTCAATCCGACATATAGTTATTCAAAGCTGTTCACAAAGCTTACTCATAAATACTGGTTTTATTTCGCTATATGTTCTTCGTACTTTTAAATAATGTTTCTGTTTTTGATACATGTAATTTGCATCTGTCACTTTCTAGGCACCATCTTTGTTTATAAAGTGTGACACTTGCTATTACTGCAGAGAAAGGAGCCTGTGACTACTGGAAGTATTTTATTTTACTTTATTTGTTTTCTTGCACATTTATATTTATATTCAGTATTTTGTCAAAGACCATCTCAGAAGCAAGTGCTGAAATAGTATTTTGTTTTCTCTCGTAGACGGTGTCACAAGCTATTCCAAACTTGTAATGTAACACACATACACACACACACACACACACTTGTCATATTAATACAAATAAATCCACTTGATGATGGAGGTTTAAACCTTTGAAACGTGTTCTGGAAATAAATTAAATAGATACTGGTAACAGTAAACTTGCTGCTTCATTCGCTATCAGTAACAGTCACGGTAAAGCCTAACCTAATGTTCGCATTTAAAGTTTTACTTCATGCTAGTGCGAAATTGTTTGATGTAAATCGATCAAGGTCCACGGTAAAAGTGACAGTCGGACTCACTTTCCCGACCGTAATGCAAAATGAAAGCTCACTGGCATATAACTTCATCTTTTACAAGCTCATTGGCCTATGATGTTTGAGAAAGCACTATAGTAAATGTATTTAAGCCTGAAGTTTAATGTCTTTCCTTAACTGGAGCTAGAGTGACTGTCGAATTCACTGAGAGAAGACCAAGCAGTCACTGCGATTTGCAGTAGGGTTTTTGAACTATTACTCTGTCATTCGACATAGGAGGTGAAACTTAAGTAAAGAATTTAATTAATTCAAGAACGGAAAATGCAAGGAGCGTAAAAATTATAAATAATAAGCACAGAAAAACATACTTGACAGCAAATAGTTTTTATTCAAAAAAAATTTCCAACTGAGGAGCCTGTATTTTCTTTGGCATATGACATACTGAAATCAATAAACCAGGAACTGTTGCCACTTTCTGTCTAACAAGGTTACATAGAATGGAATAGTGGACACGGCAACTTCTTGACTTTACCTTATCTACATGACACAAAGCAGAATGTATGAGTTGCATTTGTATCAAGTAGCAACAATCACTTGTAGTTAGAAGCGGTTAGATTTGATATTATGTAGGGTCCTGTTTTGGGTCCTTTATCGTTTCAGGTATATCTACATCTACATCTACATGGACACTCTGCAAATCACATTTAAATGCCTGACAGAGGGTTCATCGAACCACTTTCACAATCCTCTATTATTCCAATCTCGTATAGAGCGCGGAAAGAACGAACACCGATATCTTTCCGTACGAGCTCTGATTTCCCTTGTTTCATCGTGGTGATCGTTTCTCCCTGTCCTAGGTCGTTGTCAACTAAATATTTTCTCATTCGGAGGAAAAAATTGGTGACTGGAATTTCGTGAGAAGATTCCGTCGCAACCAAAAGCGCCTTTCTTTTAATGATGTCCAGCCTAAATCCTGTACAGTTCAGTGACAATCTGTCCCATATTTCGCTATAATACAAAACGTGCTGCCCTTCTTTGAACTTTTTCGATGTACTCCGGCAATCCTATCTGGTAAGGATACCACGCCGCGCAAAAAAATTCTAAAAGAGGACCGACAAGCCTAGTGCAGACAATCTCCTTAGCAGATCTTTTACATTTTCTAAGTGTCCTGCCAGTAAAACGCAGTCTTTGGTTAGTCTTCCCCACAACATTTTCTATGTGTTCCTTCCAATTTAAGTTGCTCGTGGCTGGCCGGTGTGGCTGAGCGGTTCTAGGCGCTTCAGTCTGGAACCGCGCGACCGCTACGGTCGCAGGTTCGAATCCAGCCTCGGGCATAGATTTGTGTGATGTCCTTAGGTTAGTTAGGTTTAAGTAGTTCTAAGTTGTTTGTAATTGTAATTCCTGGGTATTTACGTAGTTCAATTTTCGGCCTTTAGATTTGACTGATTTATCGTGTACCCGAAGTTTAACGAATTCCTTTTAGCACTCATGTGGGTGACCTCACACTTTTCGTCATTTAGAGTCAACTGCCAATTTCGCACCATTCAGATTTCTTTTCTTCATCTTTTTGCAGTTTGGTTCGATCTTCTGACGACTTTATTAGTCAATAAACGACTGCGTCAACTGCAAGGATAGATTGTAACGATAGTGAGCGTTAGTCACCTTTGAGATTCGTCGTGGGAGTTGATGTTAGTCAAGCATGCCCATCTGGTGACAAAGATACCAATGCCGCCACCTCTCTGAGTTTGACAGGAGGAATAGTCTCGTGGTTATCCCTCGCAATCAAACTGCAAATTTGTACGTCAATATTGTAATTCGACCTGTTAAGCTACCTTTCATAAACATCATACCAGGCCGTGTTTTCCAACAGGGCGACCTCGCCCATATACTGTTGTTGTAACCCAACATGCTCTACAGTGTGTCGATATGTTGCCTTGGCCTGTTCGATCACAAGATCAGTCTCCGCTCGAACACATTTTGGACATCATCGAACGACAACACCAGCGTCATCGAGAAACAGCATTCATTGTCCCTGTATTGACCAACGGCAACAGGCATGTAACTCTATCTTAAAAACCGACATTTTGCACCTTCGCATCACAATGCATGTACGTTTGCATGCTCGCGTGCAACATTCCGTTGGTTACACCAGTTATCAATGTACCAGCACTATACATTTGTAATGGCTTATCTCGCGCTTACATTAACCTGCGATCTTGCAGTGTCAATCACTCAAATATGTTACCTAGCCAATTGTATTCATGAAACTTCATTAGTTTACATTAATTATTTTTTGGTGTTGCGATTTTTTGTGCCAGTGTGTTTAACAACATCTATAGACGAGGCAAATGGATTATCATTAATGTTTGACAAGATGCAGTGCAGACAATCCAGTCCTACAAGCTATAAACACAGTATACTCTTATAGTGAAATACGGGAACTGGGCTCAAACTGAATTAGAAAACTGATGCCCAAGAATTAATGAAACCTCTTATTTTAAGGATACTTGAGTGTGCCTGATTATTGCTATGGGAGATGTGGACAGATGAACCTAGTTTGTACTGTATATTGCCATTCATTAATGAGGAACGGAATCGTTTCATCCGGATACCCAACTTATAATAATATAATAGAGAATGCAGAAAAGTGTTAGAATAATTATATCGTGAGCTGGTTCTATAACGTCTTTCTGACTCTTCTTTAAAGTAATCTTAATTCACAGTAGATATGCTCATTAAAGTCAATTCTCTTTTCTCAAAAAATTGTGTAGATCATGAATTTAATACTAGCAAGCAACCAGTACCATCACTTCAAGGGATGAATGGCTATAAATAATTGGGTCTGACACATAGGTACACAAATCCTTGATAAATTGATGGAGCATATGAAAAGCCTTACGAGTAATGTGGTAGTGTTTGAGAATAAATTACAGAACCTTAAGTTGGGCAGCTGGGCCTGCTCAACTGAAAAACATCTTCAAATGTTTTTTAAAAATTAATATTCTAGGTTATTTTTTGTTCATGATAGCTCCATTATACAACACTATTTCATAAAGTTACATTATTTCATTTCATTGTACTTACAGATACAACTTCGACTTCTATTCGCGGAATCCACGGGGTATGACTGTTCTAATACAGGATGACATTTTCAGACTGACGAATACACCACTGTCAGTGGTGAAAGGTCCAGAATGTTGAGAAACTGTTTTGGTCACAGTAGAGGTAGAATCTACCTAAACGTCGGTCAGGGGCCTGAAGATGACGTAGTAAGACGCTGAAACAGGTTGTCAAATAAGAGAAGGTTGGAAACTAGACGAGTAAGACGTGTTTCATTTGATATCGTGTATCGAACAGCCGAGTACTACAACCATCTCTAAAAGATGGTCATACAGAGACTCGTTAAAAAATTGTATTCGAGATAATGAGTGCCACTTGAATTATATACTAGGGTGTACTGAAAAGTAGTGTCTCAGAATTTTTTATTCTGTTCTCAATATCGGTTGAGTTGTGGCATGTCATGCATATCAGTCGGTCATCTTTTCCGCTTCTCTGACGCGAATTGCAACCCTCTGCAGCTCTGTGGCGTGTAACATGGTGGTGTGTAACGTAACTTTGTCCGTGCGCTGGAAACAGCTCCCTGTAATCCAGTTTCTAACCATAGAAAACTTGGGTCCAATCGAAATCCGTAGAAGAAAAAAAGCTGCATATGGTAAGGATTGAATCGACATCAGTAGTGCAACCTTGGGCTGTTCATGCTCGTATTGAAGGAAACGGTGGTGCTAACCTCAATGTCTGCACACAGCTCGGAGTGTTTCCAAATCTTAAATACCTTCGAGGAAATCAGTTTAATAGTGATGATGCTGTGCAAGCGGAGGTGAGGTTGTGGCTCCGTCACAAAGTGAAACATTCTACTGTGACAGCATCGACAAACCCATCTCTCATCGGGAGAAGTGTGTTCGCCACCAAGGTGGCTATACTGACAAAGAAATAAGTAGGCATGAAGAATAAAGGTGTAAAATGTTAGTAAGACGTTATTCAAAACGCTTGAAAAAAGTTGTAGGCAGTACTTTTCAGCGCACGTTGGTAATTTTTCGTAAAAATGGCCAAGTAGATCGGGCATAAAATATTAAACGTCGATTTCTTATAAATAAAACTTTTCTTACAAAATCAAAACACTGTCACTCATTTGGAAACCCGTTTTCCTTCGCTCATCTTGTATGTGGTAACAGTGAGAGGATTTTTCCCCAAACCGGAGGTAACGTTTTAGTTGCATTTCTAAGGCATGAAGGATAACGTGGACGAATGACTTACATACCGTCAAACAATACAGCATTACACGTTGTTTCTTCTGTCTTATTTAACTCATTATACTGGGAATATTGGTGTCTCACGGTAAATGCACCAGTTGAAGAGCAGAAGTGTAGGACTGATTCACTCGGCTTCCAGTCCTTGCCTGCTGCAATAGATCGTTGGTTGTTTGCAGAAAGTAGAGAGTCGTCGCGGCTGGGACGAAATAGTGAACGGTGCAACGACCCACAACGGCCCAGCCTGCAGGGTTTCCTCACGGCCCGGCTGGCAGAGCCGCTGAAGCGTCACGGCCGTTTGTTTGCCTTACGCTTCGTTAGACGCCGCTCTGCATCCGATACGTGGACTCAAAGTGCTTTCTGCTAAAGCAAATGTTTGCCTTGCCCTTTATTGTGTCTCCTTTACATCAGACAGCAGCGGTTATCGCAGCGATTTGCTGATTGGCTGCATCACCACGATCACAATATACAGGGCGCACCGTTGGTGATTCTCACAAATACTGAAAGAACCAGGTAAAAAAAAAGGTTTCTGTAATAAAATAACAGACAGCGCACGAACGACTGGACAAACACCACCTATTAGAGGTAACCTGTTGTGTGATGCAGGCACTGAAGCTAGACTCATACACTGAGTTATTGCAGCGTCTGAGCTACTGTGTCCGGATTTTCGAGCCTTGCGCTCCCTGCTATACCAAACTATTTGGTTTTAAAGGTGCATATGAAATAAGTCAATTGCAATAAACTAGGCTTTAATATTTATTGACTGGGACGTTTTGTCTCAGAATGATATTCAAAATTAGTCTCATCGCCGATACTGTCCAAGGTTTGGTTGTAAGCGAGAATTGGGAAGGCGAGATCTAGAAATCCCCTCCTAAATTTTGCCATTTGGGACTTTGATACCAACTTGCCTTTATTCGTTACAAAGATCCCCACCTCTACAACGGTTCATAGCCAGCCTTCTCTACC
Source organism: Schistocerca gregaria (assembly GCF_023897955.1). NCBI lineage: Eukaryota > Metazoa > Arthropoda > Insecta > Orthoptera > Acrididae > Schistocerca > Schistocerca gregaria. The sequence goes on from NC_064920.1 coordinate 195,057,870, forward strand.
TGTGGTGATAGAAAATGAAATCCATTAAAAATAAGCACATCCAGCACCTGTGATCAACAGTCATTTAGCTACGCCCAAGTTTTACTTTTTTACTTTTTTCGAATTACTATATTCTTGAGACGAGGTCAGGCTGATTTAGAACTTCGTTCTCTTCAGTCAAATATCCAACAAGTCTGGCAATGAGGGACGGGGATTACAAATATGAAATGTTTAGGATGAGGTTTACAGGTCAGGCATTTGCCTGATAACCAAGGGATACCTCACGTAAACCTTGTTTGGCAGTTGGGCAGTAATGTTGCTCGCTGTCTCAGCCAAATCGTTATGTGCGAGCAGCGGCTCTTAGCTTTCCAAACACGACCTGTATCATGCCAGTGTGAGCATACCGAAGTAAACTGTAATTCTTCACGGAGGAATAAAAGTTATTCTCTCCATAATTAAAAATGTTGAATATTTATTTGTAATAAAATTGCCTTTCAGTACATCTTATACTTCCTTCACTCAGTTCCACATGGCCGGATACATCACAATACTCTTAGTGTAAGTGTGTCGTACGCAACATTTTTATATTGTCAGATGGAGTATGTGAAAAAAATAACCAAAGATTCGTAACACCGATTTAATTCTGTCTACAGATTATTAGCTTTTTTTTTACCTGATATCCGCTCCTATTTCAGCACACAGTGATGGGCCAAGACTACCGGGCAACGGAACGCTCAATATCGCCTGGTGGCGCTCTGGTGGCATCACTCGGCAAGGAACGTCTGTGAGCGGAGAAGACACGAATCAGGAATCATTCTAGCGACAAAACGAGACGCAAAGGGGGAAATCTGCTGACTAAGCGACTCCGAGCAAGGGCAAGTCGCTATGGTCCGATGGTTACGAACTCGCGTCTCGGCGAAGTTGTACGGCTTTCTACCTGCTGCTGTAGTGAATATCTATGGAAACTCGTTGAAGGACGGTGAAACCAGGGGTAGGCGACAAGCTGCCGGACGTTCATTCCTCGTCACAGAGCGTGGATGTCAGACGTTTTCCCGCTCTGTAAAACAGGACCCGGAGGACACCATTCAATGTACAGTGCTGACCATGAGGTTCTACGGCGGATGACTGTTACCTGTTCCCATGTTGCAATAAACACCATCAATTACGACAGCAGAGGAGAATGGACTATCGAAACTGGAAAGCAAATCAATCGAAACTTTTCGCCACGTCGGATAAGTTGTGTTTCTAGAAACGTCTCGTCGATAGTTTTGTCCGATACATCATCATTTAGTGAACGGATACTTGAAACGTACACCACACTACGGACACAGGCTGATGAGCAGTATGATCGCATGGGGACGTTCAACTTGGTTTTCTTGGCGCCTATGGCGGCAATTGAAGACACCTGGACAGCAATAAAGTACGTCAACATCAGTGTAGATAACCCGAGTCCCTACATGTGTGATGTCTTCCCCAATTGCGATTGTAGATCCAGCAGACTGGCTGTTCTTGTCAGAAGTCCACTGTTGTGCTACAATGATTTGAGGAGCATGATAGTGAACTATTGTTCTTGAGCTGGACAGAAAATTCGCCTGATCTGAACCCAGTAAAAGATATCTGTTGGGGGCGGCGAGTATAATTATTCAGTTGGCTGTTCCATTTTTAATTTGAAATTTATGGTAATCTTAAGCGATTTTTGATAACACAGCCATTTACAAAAGCATGAAAATTGCTTGTACGAACAACCAGAAAGCGCTGGAGAACGTACTGTTCATAATCTTTAGTCCACAGCCCCATCATACAGCTCGCCGAAATTGGAAATTTAATGGAAACATGAGATTGGCATTTTTTAACGTGTGTACAACAATATTTTCATTGATATAATATTGTATTGAGATGAAATTTCGTTTCTTTGTTAGCATGTCTTATTGATAATGCTGTACTAGCTAATTTTAAAGCTGTAAAAAAAGTATTCTAATGTTTTCGATTGCGTACCAGTGATCAGTTTGTGTTCACATTTCAACTACAGACTAGTTTCGTTAGGGCTTGACAGTGGTACCATCTAGCGTCTGTTGTACATTATGTAGGTCCTGTTTTGTTTCTTTTGTTTCTATACTACATTCATGGCCTGTAGTAACAGAAAGGGCTACCAGGCAATGTTATGTTAGCAAGTTAGTAGTATGTCAGGTCCAAATGAAAGTACATTGTGTTTTGAGACCCTTTTTTCGGTACATAGTACAATTATTGTTGCATTACATATAGAAGCTTGCTGTGCTTGATACACTTATGGTGAGGTTATAATATGGGAGTTTGCGCCATGACAATATTTAATTATAGATATATGTATTTAATTTACAGGAGTGTGAATTTATATCAGAAATACGATCTTTCTGTCGCAGCAGGACACATTGCAGAAATTCTTGCCAATTTTCGCCATGATGTAATTTTTATCTGTTCTGCATTATGACATGGAATGACAGTTTGGGCAGGCATAGGCACAATTTGTAGTGATTTGGTTGTGCCACCATTGCCTCAGTTGCCTGATGTCATTGTTTCTCGTAATTTTTGGCAGATATATGGTCATAGTTCCCGTTATATATTCGCCAACTGCTATTTTTAAATTTGGAAAAAATGGTACAAATGCCTCTGAGCACTATGGGACTTAACATCTGAGGTCATAAGTCCCCTAGAACTTAGAACTACTTGAACCTAACCAGCCTAAGGACCTCACACACATCCATGTCCGACGCAAGATTCGAACGTTCGACCGTAGCGCTCGAGCTACATTTGAAAATGACGTAGTTCGTAGAAACCGGTAATGTAATCCTTCTTTTTAATGAAAAAATTTTATTCTGTGACTGTAGCTTCAGTATTGTAGTGTCAAATAAACTTCTAAACCGGTATAAAAGTTACTGAAAATAATGCTCACGCCAATGGCGTTTTAAAAGAAGAAAGTTATTACACCTTCGTCATGTGGTCTTTCAATGAGTTTCTGTTACGTGAGGTTAGATGAAACTTCTTTTCGTAATAACATAAGAAATACCAGATTTTGCCAAATTACAAACAGTTCACGGCCCTTTGACCTAACCATGTCACTATAAATATACTTTGGGAAACATGATAGGTAAAGAAAATGAGCGTAGAAGCAGAATCTTACGCGTCAGTAACTGTGTCAGGCTCCAGTTGCTTTCAGTACTCGTCTCATCGGAAGCAAGCGGTTGGTGTGGGGAGGTTTGGGGAGGGGGGGGGGGGGGGGGGAGAGAGGAGGCGTGCTATTAAGGAGAATTTATGTTTACCGTTCCAACGCTGACAACGCCGTTACAGACTCACCACAAGTTTTCAAAGGCAGCATAACGGCATTTGCCTTAATCGATTTTGAAAAAAAACGTGAAAAATCTCGATCAACATTATCGGACAGGCATCAGAACAGCCACGCAAGACCAAGTGTTTTTTTCCACTGTGAGGGCCAGGGGAAGAGTCGACAGAACGAGACGCAGTGACACAGGCGATTCCGTACTGAGGATGTGAGCTTCCTTCTCAATTTCTTGGCTCCTGGACATAAGTTTATACAGGGTGATAAAAGTGCCCTCACCAACGGATTTTATGCAACCTGGAACACCTTCGACATCACACGCAATATTTTCATATTCTTTCGCTTGCTGCACACAAGCTACACTATGTGATCAAAAATATCCGCCCTCGTGGCCTAAAATGACTTAAAAGTTCGTAGCGCCATCCGTCGGTAATGCTGGAATTCGATATGGTGTTGGCCCATTCTTAGCCTTGGGGGGATGGCATACGTTCAGTCAGGTGCTGAAAGATTTCTTGGGTAATCGCAGCCAATTCTTCACGAAGTGCTGCACTGAGGAGAGGTATCGATGTCGATCGGTAGGGCCTGGCACGAAGTTGGCGTTTCAAAACATGTCAAAGGTGTTCTATAGGATTCAGTTCAGGACTCTGTACAGGCCAGTCGATTACAGGGATGTTATGGTCGTGTAACCATTCCACCACAGCCCGTGCATTATGAACAGGTGCTCTATCGTGTTGAAAGATGCAGTCGACATCCTGGAATTGCTTTTCACCAGTGGGAAGCAAGAACGTGATTAAAACAGCAATGTAGGTCTGTGCAGTGATAGTGCCACGTAAAACAACAAGGGGTGCAAGCCCCCTGCATGAAAAACACGACCACATCATAACACCACCGCCTCCGAATTTTACTGTTGGCACTATACACGCTGGCTGATGTGCACCTGCCATCGAATCGCCACATTGTGTACCGTGATTCGTCATCCAAACACCGTTTTTCCACAGTTCAATCGTCCAATATTTACGCTCCTTACACCATGCGTGTTGTCGTTTGCCATTTACCGGTGTGATGTGTAGCTTATGAGCAGCCGCTCGACCATGAAATCCCAGTTTTCTTACCTCCCGCCTAACTTCCATAGTATTTGCAGTGGATCCTGATGCAGTTTGTAATTCCCGTGTGATGGTCTGAATAGATGTCTGCCTATTACACGTTACGACCCTCTTCAACTGTGGGCGGGGTCTGTCAGTCAACAGACGAGGTAGGCCTGTACGCCTTTGTGCTGTATTTGTCTCTTCACGTTTCCACTTCACTATCACATCGGAAACAATGGACCTAGGGATGTTTAGGAGTGTGGAAATCTCGCGTACAGGCGTATGACACATGTGACACCCAATCACCTGACCACGTTCAAAGTCCGTTAGTTTCGAGGAGCTTCCCATTCTGCTCTCCCACGATGTCTAATGACTAGTGACGTCGCTGATACGGAGTGCCTGGCAGTACGTGGCAGCGGAATGCACCTAACGTGAAAAACGTATGTTTTTGTGGTGTCCATATACTTTTGATCACATAGTTTATTAAGTTTATCAGTCGTTCAGGAAAATGGGCAGGACTTTTTGTTTCACCGAGATACGTTTTGCTGGCTTGCATATCTATAAGGCGCTACGTCACTTCGACCGCTTTGTGTGCATATGCGGCCAGTGTCTTACTACATTCCCCTAAAAACCGGAAGCGTAACCTACGAAACATTTTTGTTCCACATAGCTATGCGCCCGTCTGTTGGTAAAAATGGTTATTTATAGTAAAACTGAAATCGTAAATTTCTAATTCATGTTTTATTCAAAAATGATTGCTTAGTAACTTGAAACGGAGGGATGTTCCAGTAAATTAAAATAAGTTAGAGGTTTATTATTTAGGACTAGAAAACGCTACTTCCTTAGAAAGGCATACTTAAAAAAAGCGGAACAAAAACATATCTAACATCGCGTCACTGCTTCGTCGAGCTTATATAAAACATGTTTCTGTTATTCATAAGCAACTTTCGGAGTTATCAATAAAAACATGCAACTGTTGCCCTTGACGATGAAGAACATTTTATTGAGCACAGTACAAAAAAAATAATTATCCAGGTCTTTTTATTTTTTTCCATGCAAACTGTACTTGTATCAAAAGTAATTGCTTAGTTTGCATAAAAGTGTAGAAGTTACGAGATCTGGTAATTTTTATTACTTATGAATGCAATTTAAATTTTAAAAAATATAAAGCACTCAGTGGACAAACAATGAACGATCTGTAATTCTAATTATGTGCAAAATATCGAAATAATAAAGAGAAATCGTCAGCTCCCAGTCTCCTTCTCTCACATTTATTCATGTTTGTTTCCCTATCAGTGCTACCAATACTACCGCTTATCCTACCACTTACATTATCATTTATGTCCTGTACCAAAACTACCGAACTATTGTTTTGGTAGAGTGTGACTTTAAGTGTAATAGAATACAGTAAGACTACTTCCAAAAACTTTCTCTCTTGTTTGTTGAAAAATATGTGCATCCGGGAGACGAACCGTCCTCTTTGTGGTATTTCAGCTGTGAATCGTGCGTAGGTGAATCGAAACGTCTGTAACTTAAATACTGGAAGAAGTACTGCCGTCCTAGATGCGTAATCGAGAAATTTTGAAATTTTCAATCCGCCGCTGAAACATTGCCTCTTTTTTCCGACTAATATTTTCATGATTTCTCCCTTTCTACAACTGATTTTAATTTTTCACTGCGGGTTTTGTACTGAGCTCTGTGTTATAAGTAGGACATATATCTCTGGTTTTTCCGGACTCCGTACGTAGTGCGTGGCAGTATATCAGCCTTAATGGCAACTGCCCCAGCTTATCTTCTGTAGCACAGCTCGGCACCCATGTGCATCCGATAAAACACCCGCACCAGCAGCCAATAGTGTGACTGCGTAATGGTCCTAAGCCGCTTAGCACCTTTGGCGATCTGTCACTGTCACCCCATATCTCTAATGCAACATAGGCAAAGGTCAGTCGCTGTTCGGAAAGAGCCAGACCGGAGGACACGAGAAATTTGTACACGGTCACCAGGCGCCTCGACCGCCCCACATTCTCAGCGACCAGCCTGAAGGTAGCTTCCTGTTCCCCGGGGGGGCAGTACTACCGGCACAAGCAAAACGTTAACTCATTTCGATAGTTGGCCGTCATTGGTAAGGGCATGAACCTAATTATGCAAGCTGCTTCATAGAAAATCATCCGGTTTTAGAAGGCTGTACTGAATGAAAATAAGAGCATATGGTACAATTTTAGTTTGGCATAAAAAACTACAGTGTGAGTAAGGATTAACTCCTTATTGAAACTTCTTTATAACTTTTTCATAACTTAACTAACTGTCATGAAACAAAAAAATGTTCCTTACAAAAGTAAATTTTATTACCTTATACATAAATCAAAAATTTTCACATAACTTAGGGGTTTGCTGCTGGGTGACGTCGTGGACCACCGCCAATATTTCGACAGGAGCACACCCATCCATTCTCAAGGCACAAATGCAAGGAGGAAGCAATGTGCAAGGAAATTTAATACCTCGGTTCACAGAGGAGACACAAGGAAGATACCACATACTGAACAAGGGTCAACACATACAAAGATAACCAACATAAAAAATATCGATAGTGACTATTAATCAACAGGTGAGGTATCACTAATTCTGTCCCTCTGTTTTTTGATGACAGGCAGAGCCGGATTCCAAGCAGCATTTAAACAAAATTCTCCATTTCTGTTAATAAGGTTGCTTGATAGTTTGATTTCAACAGCTTCCTTAATAACACTATCCCAATAGCTGGACGTGCAAGCCAGAATCTCGGTGTTGTTGTATTCCATAGGATGACCGGTGTCAAGGCAATGATCTGGAATAGCGGATTTGCTCAGCTGTTGTAAGCGTGTGTGACGCTTATGTTCAGTACACCGGTCTTCCACAGTCCTGAGTATCTGACCAATATATGACATGCTACAACTGCAAGGAATACGATAGACCCGAGCCTTACGGAAACTAAGACCATCTTTTACGGACGCCAACAGGGCCTTAATCTTAGAAGGTGGTCGAAAAACACATTTCACATCATATTTCCGCAAAATAAGGCCAATCCTGTTAGAAATGCTTCCTACGTAAGGCCGTAGACTTAGGTGCCACTTCGTTGCTGTCGTCACTCACCCGTTGCACAGAAGGCTCATAGGGCAACGCACGTTTGGTCTGTCTCTCACTATAACCATTCTGACGAAAGGTGAGTTCGAGATGTGATAGCTCAGCTGCCAAACGTTCAGGGTCTGAGATAACGTGGGCCCTGTGAAACAAGGTACGAAGTGTTCCTTCACGCTGAGCTGGATGGTGACAACTATCAGCTCGCAGATACAAGTCAGTGTGGGTGGGCTTCCTATAAACAGAATGTCCCAACGTACCATCAGTCTTCCTTTTGACCAACACATCAAGGAAGGGAAGGCATCCATTCTTTTCCACTTCCATAGTGAACTGAATATTCGGGTGGATTGAATTAAGGTGTTCCAAAAACTGTTTTAAATTCTCACTACCATGAGGCCAAACAACAAACGTATCGTCTACATATCTGAAAAAACACGCAGGTTTCAAGGTCGCTGACTCCTATGCACGTTCCTCAGAGTCGCCCATAAACAAATTGGCCACAATAGGTGACAACGGGCTTTCCATTGCAACTCCATCAGTCTGTTCGTAGTACTGACCATTGAATAAAAAGTAAGTGGAAGTCAGCACATGTCGAAACAAATTTGTTGACTCGACACCAAACTTAACCTCAATTAGCTGCAACGAATCAGAGAGAGGAACGCGACTGAAAAGAGAAACCGCATCAAAACTGACTAAAGTATCAGAGTAATACAAACGCAATCTTTGCAATCGATGTAAGAAGCAGAGTTCTTAACGTTGTGTTCACACCTACCTACTAGTGCGCTCAACAAACTAGAAAGATGAAACTTCCTGGAAGATTAAAACTGTGTGCCCGACCGAGACTCGAACTCGGGACCGTTGCCTTTCGCGGGAAAGTGCTCTACCATCTGAGCTACCGAAGCACGACTCACGCCTGATACTCAAAGTTTTACTTCTGCCAGTATCTCGTCTCCTACATTCCAAAGTTTACAGAAGCTCTCCTGCGAACCTAGCAGAACTAGTACTCCTGAAAGAAAGGATATTGCGGAGACATGGCCTAGCCGCAGCCTGGGGGATGTTTCCAGAATGAAATTTTCACTCTGCAGCGGAGTGTGCGCTGATATGAAACTTCCTGGCAGATTAAAACTGTGTGCCCGACCGAGATTCGAACTCGGGACCTTTACCTTTCGCGAGCAAGTGCTCTACCATCTGAGCTACCGAAGCACGACTCACGCCCGGTACTCACAGCTTTACTTCTGCCAGTATCTTGTGTCCTACCTTCCAAAGGTCCCGAGTTCGAGTCTCGGTCGGGCACACAGTTTTAATCTGCCAGCAAGTTTCATATCAGCGTACACTCCACTGCAAAGTGAAAATTTCATTCTGGAAACTAGCAAGATGTTTAGCTACACGATATGTCGGAGCACCAGTATTAGAAACAATAGGCCTCGACGTGTCAGTCTCTTTATGGACCTCAGGGAGGCCATACATTCTAGGTGGTACAGCACAGTAAGAATTATGACTCTTGATAGTCTCCTGTGAGGAAGAAATTTCCTTCAGGAGGTTATCTGTCTTTCTCTCAACACTCTTAGTAGAGTCAGCACCGATTTTGCGATACGCCGAATCAGAAAGTAGGCATTGCATCTTTTGAATGTAATCGTGCTTGTTCAACAAAACGGTAGCGTTTCCCTTGTCAACAGGTAAAACAACAATATCAGGATCCATTCTGAGTGAACGTAAAGCAGCCGCCTCAGCTGCTGTAATGTTACACTTGGGTGAACGGGCCCCAGTCAACACACGACAAGCCTCCCTCCTAACCTCTTCCGCAGCCTCGAAAGGTAGTTTATAAACAGTCTGTTCGATTGAACTAATAAAATCAACGACTGGCAAACTCTTAGGCGTCGGTGCGAAGTTCAAACCTTTCGCCAGCACAGAAAAAGCTGCGTCGTCAAACGTTCTCTCCGTGATACTGATCACAGAACGTCGAGAATTAAAATAAGAATTAGACACTGAGCCAAGCAAACGTTCAAACTTCGCCGAATGACGAGCTGTTACAGATTGAAATTCCCAGTCAGACTGCGACCAAGAGGCACCGTCTACCCAATCCCAAGAAAATTCAGAAACATTAGACGCCATCATTAAATGAAGCTGAAATAATTCTTTAGAAACAAAATGTAATTGACGGGGAGTATAGTGGATCCTTTCAAGAACAAGAGCTAAACCAGCACGTTGCTTGATGCGATTGGCGGCAGGAGAATTAATATGATGCACAACCTTAGCAAACGTTGGAACCTCACTATGATTTCGACACTTGAGTAAAAACCATAATGCACATTCCAATGTTACTCTACTGCTGCGAAGTTTATCCAACCTCCGCAAGCAACGATATGTTTTCTCCCCGTAGAGGTAAACAATGTGAGACCTCAACTTTTCCCGGCGAATTGAATGTTCAAATAACTTACGGGTTTGCTGCCGGGTGACGTTGCCTACCACTACCGATATTATCGCCGTCGACGACGTCACCCGGCGGCAAACCCGTAAGTTATTTGAACATTCAATTCGCCGGGAAAAGTCGAGGTCTCACATCAAAAATAGTTTTCATCACCTCGATTCAGACAGTTTCGGACAGTGTACAGACAATGGAAATAGAGATCAACATAAACATAATTTCAGCCCTTTTTATTGCTCATGGAAACCACACATTGCGTGTTGTACCACAAAACAGCGAGACCTTCAGAGGTGATGGTCCAGATTGCTGTACACACCGGTACCTCAGATACCCAGTGGCACGTCCTCTTGCACTGATGCATGCCTGCATTCGTCGCGGCACACTATTCACAAGTTCATCAAGGCACTGTTGGTCGAGATTGTCTCACTCCTCAACGGTGATTCGGCGTAGATCCCTCAGAGTGGTTGGTGGGTCACGTCGTCCATAAACAGCGCTTTTCAATCTATCCCAGCCATGTCCGATAGGGTTCATGTCTGGAGAACATGCTGGCCACTCAAGTCCCCCGATGTCGTTATCCTAAAGGAAGTCGTTCATAATATGTGCACGATGTGGGCGCGAATTGTCGCCCATGAAGACGAATGCCTCGCCCATGTGCTGCTGATACGATTGCACTATCGGTCGGAGGATGGCATTCACGTATCGTACAGCCATTATGGCGCATTCCATGACCACCAGCGTCGTACATCGGCCCCACATAATTCCACACCAAAACAGAAGGGAACCTCCACCTTGCTGCACTCGCTGCTCAGGCGTTTAGGCGTTCAGCCTGGCCGGGTTGCCACCAAACACGTGTCCGACGATTGTCTGGCTGAAGGCATAGGCGACACTCATCGGTGAAGAGAACGTGATGCAAATCTTGAGCGGTCCATACGGCTTGTTGTTGGGCCAATCTGTACCGGGCTAGTTACAAAGGTGGACCTTGCCATGAACGCCAGGATTGAAGCTGCGCACCATGCAGCCTATTGCGCACAGTTTGAGTCGTAACACGACGTCCTGCACGAAAAGCATTATGCAACATGGTGGCCTTGCTTCAGGGTTCCTCCGAGCCATAATCCATAGGTAGCGGGTATCCACTGCAGTAGTAGCCCTTGGGCGGCTTCAGAGAGGCATGTCATCGACAATTCCTGTCTCTCTGTATCTCCTCCATGTCAGAACAACATCGCTTTGGTTCTCTCCGAGACGCCTGGACACTTCCCTTGTTGAACCCCTCCTGGCACAAAGTAACAATGCGGACGTGTTGGAACCGCAGTATTGACCGTATAGGTATGGTTGAATTACAGACAACACGAGCCGTTTACCTCCTTTCTGTGCCGGCGTGGTGGCCGTGCAGTTCTGGCGGTGCAGTCCGGAACCACGGAGCTGCTACGGTCGCAGGTTCGAATCCTTCCTCGGGCATGGGTGTGTGTGATGTCCTTATGTTAGTTAGGTTGAAGTAGATCTAAGTTCTATGGGACTTATGACCTCAGATGTTGAGTTCCATAGTGCTCAGAGCCATTTTTGAACCTCCTTCCTGGAGGAATGGCTGGAACTGATCGGCAGTCGGACCTCATCTGTCTAATAGGCGCTGCTCATGCATGGTTCTTTACATCTTTGGGCAGGTTTAGTGACATCTCTGAACAGCCAAAGGGCCTGTGTGATACAATATCCATAGGCAACGTATATTTCCAGGAGTTCTGAGAACCAGGGTGATGAAAACAATTTTTTGATGTAGAATGAGATTTTTACTCTGCAGCGGAGTGTGCGCTGATATGAAACTTCTGAAAGAAACTCCTGAAAGAAAGGATACTGCGGAGACATGGCTTAGCCACACCCTGGGGGATGTTTCCAGAATGAGATTTTCACCCTGCAGCGGAGTATGCGCTGATATGAAACTTCCTGGCAGATTAAAACTGTGTGCCCGACCGAGACTCGAACTCGGGAACTTTGCCTTTCGCGGGCAAGTGCTCTACCATCTGGGCTACCGAAGCACGACTCACGCCCGGTACTCAGCTTTACTTCTGCCAGTATCTCGTCTCCTACCTTCCAAACTTTACAGAAGCTCTCCTGCGAACCTTGCAGAACTAGCACTCCGCTAGGTCCCGAATTCGAGTCTCGGTCGGGCACACAGTTTTAATCTGCCTGGAAGTTTCATATCAGCGCACACTCCGCTGCAGAGTGAAAATCTCATTCTGGAAACATCCCCCAGGCTGTGGCTAAGCCATGTCTCCGCAGTATCCTTTCTTTCAGGAGTGCTAGTTCTGCAAGGTTCGCAGGAGAGCTTCTGTAAAGTTTGGAAGGTAGGAGACGAGACACTCGCAGAAGTAAAGCTGTGAGTACTGGGCGTGAGTCGTGCTTCGGTGGTTCAGATGGTAGAGCACTTGCCCGCGAAAGGCAAATGTCCCGAGTTCGAGTCTCGGTCGGGCACACAGTTTTAATCTGGCAGGAAATTTCAATTTTTTGTTGTGTTTATCCTAATTATGTGATTGCAGGTATCATTTACAGACTATGGAGCAACGTCTGTCCTTGCTTAAGTGGGTACAGTTGACGACCCGGTGCGAAGTATGGTGACCCATGGCGTAAAGTACAGAGATGGTGGCGATTCGTGAAGGAACTTGTGCCGGGTAGATACACATACCATAAGGATTTGCCACTCAAATCTAATAGACACAGGTTCGTGTGAGACGTTAGAACTAATCGTCGACCCTCAACATGCAGGATGGTGGATAATGTGCACCTGCCTGACGAAATCTTCACCTGAAGTCCTCAGAAGTCACAAAGATAGGAGGCATCTCGCGGAAGCGATTGAACTCGCCCCGCAGTCCGGATTGTTCTGAGGAAAGAGATGAATTTTCGCCCATGGAAACCGCTTTACTGACCGAAATTATCGCCGGAGGACTGCGATCATCGGTTGGAATTTGGGGAGATGATGCTGGGCCGATTTTTCGGTACTATGCTGTGGTCATATGTAGCGGAGTTCATGTTGGGGCTTTTGGGAACAATTGTTATTATTGGGCAACAGAGGAACTGAGGGTGGTTATTGAACAAATCCAATATTCCGCACAGTGTGGTAAGAATAACATCCATGAAAGCTGTTGTCCATACCTCTTTGAATGCAGAACAGTACTTTGATACCTATAAAAATTATGTTCTCGGTACTTTATTGACATGGCACTATTATAGGATAAGATCTTGCCTCAGTTTGCATATCCTGTCCACACGAGACTCTACACTAACTTTCCAGGACGTCTTGGTCCCCTTGAATCCTTAGTAGGGAGTCCTGACCTACTGCCCTACGATTTCCTATGACGCACGGCGAAAGAGTACGTTTATCGCACAAAACGGAAAACTATTGATGAATTGGACGAGCGACTTTGCCAAGTTTTTGCAAACGTACTGCTGGATTATTTGCAGAAGTTTGTCGCAAACATCGCTGTCCATTAAGGAAAACTGCAGATAATGGTGGTGATTATTTTGAATTTTAGCAGTGCATAAGAATTCTACCATTGTTTGAATTTGTGTTTGTTTCAAGAAAATTGGTTAAGTATTAAAATAATTAAAAACACGTTTATAGGGAGTTAATTTTCGCCCATTCTAAGTTTGCCTCAGGGCTAGTTATAAGTTGACAGCAGGGGTAAGTTTGTAGTGTAGGACTTCCTAGTGCAGCTAGCTCACTCGCTCGTGCGTTACCCAAAGTGCGTCGAGCCTATGTGGCACCAGCAGTTTGAAGACATTGGTTGTTTACTAAAGGGGAAATTCATAGGTCGTCCCTGTTTGCTCTTTCAACTTCGGAGTTTTCACCTATTCCACAGGAGTCTACTTGTAGTTCCAGCCGAGAGTCAGTCATTTTCGTGTCCTTGTCTCGTATGGTTTGCGGCTACGACTGTGTTTCAAACCGCACAGGACTCAGCTGCTAATATCCTTTCATGATGGTGATAAACACCAACATATAGGGTACCGTGAATTCATTGATGGTTTGGAGATAGAAGACAACAAATTTCTTTAACGTTTAATGTTCAGTGACGAGGCTACCTTCCATTTAAGTGGAAGACCGAACCGCCACAATGAAAGTCTATGGGGAACGCAGAAACTGCGTAACATAGTGAAGCATGAGAGAAACTCTCCAGTGATTCATATGTTTTGCGTCGTTTCCTGAGAAAATATTTACTGTCTGTCCTGTTTTGCGAAAAATAAGGTTACAGCAATCATTTCACTGTATATGTTGGACATCTGGCTTTTACCATAATTGCAGGAACCAATTGCAAACTTCTTTTTTCACAAGAGAACGGACCACCACTGCACTGGCGCCTGCAATAGAGTGCATTTTGTAGAAGTGAACTGTTTCAACTAATCCATTGCTTGTGTATACTGACGAGACACTTTGCGACGTTTGTCTGATCTGAGGTTGCGTTTTCTTTTTCGGTATTGTCACGAGGATGTTGTAAAAAACATAAATAAAAATTAAAAGAAAAATTTAAAAAAAAACTTCCATATATGCCGGCCGCTGCGACACAATATAGCATAATTAGTTTTTAAATGAAGTTATTCCAGAAATGGTGAAAAGTGTGAGACGAACTTCGGTGTTTATCTTGTGTCCGATGGAGGACGCCTTGAACGTTTGCGAAGCGGAAATGCAAACTTTGATCCAAGCTGTAATTTTAAACAGTACGGTCAAAATGTATGTGCAGCATGTAAAAAATTGGAAGCGTATCCCAAAGTGCAAGTTAAAATTTACTCAGATTTTCCATAAATCATTCAAAAGATATGGTTTGTTAAATATGATGAATCTTTCCGAAATACACTGTACATAAAATATCTTTTCATATATCTACAAAAGAAAAACATGTTTATTTAATACTATCTTATTGAGTGTGGCTCCCTCTCCATATGTCACACGTATTTCACACTCACACACATACTCACACACACACAAACACACACACACACACACACACACACACACACACACACACACACACACAAGGCGACTGAGGACATATTACTGAACAATATTACATCAGTATTTATTCATTTTCAGAACAATATTTATAGCTATAAGGAGTAGCACGTTTTCAAGTTGGTTGACACCTCCAAGTACATGGGGCAAGCACATGTCGCAAGCGCAAGCCATTAATGCTTATTTTCTCCTAGGCAGCAAGTCAAGTATTGGTGCGTAGACTGAAAATGATTAGCGTACACTAACACACGTAGTCCATTTTGGTGCAGTTATGAGTACACAGAAAATATCAGGTAGTAAAGATGCAAGATACAGGCGGAAATCTGCTACAGATCCTAAATACTAATATATTCAGTAGGCATACAAGAAACTAGCATTAGTTATTCTAATCGTTTTGATTTCCGGTAGATATCATAAATATAATATGAAAACTGGAATTATTTTCTAAACATTAATTTACATATTTCACGTAATTGTATATACAGTCTCAATAACACAGCGTCATATTCAGAAAGTCTCTCTCTTTCACACAATTAAACACGACAGTAAGGACTAAACGCTTGTGAAAGCACATGCTCCACAAGACCAATGAACCTGACATATTGTTGTTGATGTGGTCTTCAGTCCAGAAACTGGTTTTATTTATCTCTCCATGCTACTCTATCCTGTGCAAGCTTCTTCATCTCCCAAGACCTACTGCAACCTGCATCCTTCTGAATCTGCATAGTGTATTCATATTTTGGTCTCCCTCTACGATTTTTACTCTCCATTCCGCCATCCAGTACTACATTGGTGATCCCTTGATGTCTCAGAACATGTCCTACCAACCGATACCTTCTTCCAGTCAAGCTGTGCCACAAATTTCTCCCCAATTCTATTCAATACCTCCTCATTAGTTACCTGATCTACCCATCTTGTCTTCAGCATTCTTCTGTAGCACCACATTTCGAAAGCCTCTATTCTCTTCTTGTCCAAACCATTTATCGTCTATGTTTCACTTCCATACATCGCTACACTCTATACAAATACCTTCAGAAGCGACTTTCTGACACTTAAATCTATACTCGATGTTAGCAAATTTCTCATCTTTAGAAACGCTTTCCTTGCCATTGCCAATCTACATTTCATATCCTCTCTACTTCGACCATCATAATTATTTTTCTCCCCAAATAGCAAAACTCATTTTCTACTTTAAGTGTCTGATTTCCTAATCTATTTCCCTCAGCATCACCCAACTTAATTAGACTACATTCCGTTATCCTCGTTTTTGTTTTGTTGATCTTCATTTAAATATCCTCCTTTGAAGACACTGTCCATTCCGTTCAACCTCTCTTCCAGGTCCTTTGCTATCTTTGACAAGATTACAATGTAACTGGCGAACCTCAAAGTTTTTATTTCTTCTTCATGGATTTTAATACATACTCCGGATTTTTCTTTTGTTTCCTTTACTGTAGGCCGGCCGGGGTGGCCGAGCTGTTCTAGGTGCTACAGTCTGCAACCGGCGACCGCAACGGTCGCAGGTTCGAATCCTGCCTCGGGCATGGATGTGTGTGGTGTCCTTAGGTTAGTTGGGTTTAAGTAGTTCTAAGTTCCAGGGGACTGATGACCTCAGAAGGTAAGTCCCATAGCGCTAAGAGCCATTTGAACCTTTACTGATTGCTCAGTATACAGATTGAATAACATCGGGGATAGGCTACAACACTGTCTCACTCCCTTCCCAACCAATGCTTACCTTTCATGCCCCTCGACTCTTATAACTGTCATTTGGTTTATGTACAAATTGTAAATAGCCTTCCACTGCCTATATTTTACCTCAGCCACCTTCAGAATTTGAAAGAGAGTATTTCAGTAAGCATTGTCAAAAGCTGTCTATAAGTCTACAAATGCTAGAAATGTAGGTTTGCCTGTCCTTAATCTATCTTATAAGATAAGTCGTAGGGTCAGTATTGCCTCACGTGTTCCAATATTTCTATGGAATCCAAGCTGAACTTCTCCGAGGTCACCTTATACCAGTTTTTCCATTTGTCTGTAAAGAATTCGCGTTGGTATTTTGCAGACGTGACTTATTAAACTGATAGTTCGGTAATTTACACACCAGCTTGCTTTGGGATTGGAATTATTATGTTATTCTTGAAGTATAAGGGTGTTTCCCCTGTCTCAGCTGATGGTAGAGTTTTGTCAGGGCTGGCTCTCCCAAGGGTGTCAGTAGATCTAATGGAATGTTGTCTTCACCCAGGGTCTTGCTTCGGCATAGGTCTTTCAGTGCTCTGTCAAACTCTTCACGCAGTATCGTATCTCCCATTTCATCTTCATTTACATCCTCTTCCATTTCCATAATATTGTCCTCAAGTACATCGCCCTTGTATAGACCATCTATATACTCCTTCCACCTTTCTGCTTTCCCTTCTTTGCTTACAACTGCGTTTCCATCTGAGCTGTTGATATCCATACAAGTGGTTCTCTTTTCTCCAAAGGTCTCTTTTATTTTCCTTTAGGGAGTATCTATCTCACCCCTAGTGGGATATGCCTCTACATCCTTACATTTGTTCTGTAGCCATCCCTGTTTAGCCATTTTGCACTTCTTGACGATCTCATTTTTGAGACGTTTGTATTCCTTTTTGCCTGCTTCATTATTGAATTTTTATATTTTCTCCTTTCATCAATTAAATTCGATATTTATTCTCTTACTGAAGGATTTCTACTAGCCCTCATCTTTTTAACTACTAGAGCCTCTGTTGCCTTAACTATTTCATCCCTCAAAGTTACCCATTCTTCTTTTACTGTGTTTCGTTCCCCCATTCCTGTCAATCGTTCCCTTATGCTCTCCCTGAAACTCTCTAAAATCTCTGGATCTGTCAGTTTAGCCAGGTTACATCTCCTTAAATTCCCACCTTACAGTTTCTTCAGTTTTAATCTACAGTTCATAACCAATAGATTGTGGTCAGAGTCCACATCTGCCCCCGGAAATGTCTTACAATTTACAACCTAGTTCATGAATCTCTGTCGTACCATTATGTAATCTATCTGAAACATTCCAGTATCTCCTGGCCTCTTCCATGAATACAACCTTCTTTCATAATTCTTGAACCGAGTGTTAGCTATGATTATGTTATGCTCTGTGCAGAACTATACCAGGTGGCTTCGTATTTCCTTTCTTATCCCCATTCCACATTCATGTGCAGTGCGAATCTACTTATTTGATCTGTGCAGAACGCCAGTTCTCTAATAAATTACTGCGAGATACCCAGATTATTCCATAAACATTTAATATTGTGGCACTATTTGTTTCCTCTTCTTGTTCCGAGTAGTTCAAACGAAGCTACTTACATGTTCTTTTGCAAAGACTAAATTATAAAGTTGAGCTGCAGCTATGTTGTTCATACAATAATGCTTAATGACGATAGCCGCGCATACCGTGTAGAACGGAGCTTCATTATGACGAAGTGTACTACGTTATGGGACGTTCTCGTTCATTTCGCAGGTCCAGTACTCAATTCGTTTCCTTCCATTCGAAGTAATGGCGCTAGTGTGATTGAATGCGAAATATAAATGGTTTTGGATGCTCCCCCGGAGTAACATTTACTTTTTCGTCTCTCTGCAAAAAAATGGTTCAAATGGCTCTGAGCTCTATGAGACTTAACATTTGCGGTCATCAGTCCCCTAGAATTTGGAACTACTTAAACCTAACTAACCTATGGACATCACACACGTACATGCCCGAGGCAGGATTCGAACCTGCGACCTTAGCGGTCGCGCGGTTCCAGACTGAAGCGTCTAGAACTTCTCGGCTATATTGGCCGGCATCTCTCTGCATATGCTAGTATTTACTCCATAAACAACTTTACAGTACGTCTCAGGCGGTGTGTATTGTGTGTTAAACCGGGGACCTAGAAACGACGGAGAGGCTTCGTCCCACCGCAGCCCTAGTGTTTCACAACACAACAGGCCGCAGTAGTCCACCCATCCCACCGCCGCCCCACACCGAATCCGGGGTTATTGTGCGGTACGGCCCTCAGTGGACCCCCTCACCACTCCTCTCCCCCCACGGGGGACGTCTCATACCAAACGAGCGTAACTCCAAATGTTTACGCGGTAGGGTAATTATGGTGTACGCGTACGTGGAGTCAGTGATTGCGCAGGAATCGCCGACATAGTGCACTCTCAGAAGGTACTTCCTAAAATTTTAACCACCGCTCTTTCTGTCCTATCTCCGCCTGTAGGATGACTAGATCTTCGAACGTTCACTAGTCTCCTTTATCTAATTAACAAAATTCTCAATCTAGGTGGTCGAATTGTTGCACTCACTATTTGGCATACAGATTCTCTAAATTTATCCAAGAGTTGTTTGCGAAAACTTTTTGATCTTCCTTCCCACGGTTGCCACTTAAATTGCATGCTTATTGATAACAGAAAACTTATACTATTTGGGGACTGAAACTCAGTTTCGTGCTTCTTAAGGACGGTAACCTCAAGATGTAGACTGTCTGAGCACGCCTTCGCCAGTGCCTCAAACTGTCACTGTCACTTATGTATCCACCTACAGTTTCCGAACAACGGTAGCAGAGGTTCTCGCAGAGGGTGTACAGGAGTCTCGTACATGCCTTGTGGCAGCGTGAGTGAGGGTCATACACCAGTTCCGTTCCCACTGTGGTGGTCTTCCTACATGTCCCACGGGAGAAACTCAGTAGCAGTGCTCGGAAATCATTTCATTAAAATAAGATCCCACTGATGATGACACAAATGCCTAGAAACATTTTACTCACAAAAATTCAAATGGCTCTGAGCACTATGGAACTTAACATCTGAGGTCATCAGTCCCCTAGAACTACTTAAACCTAACTAACCTAAGAACATCATATACGTCCATGCGTGATGAAGAGTAACGCGACGGTATCAATAAACTAGTTCAAATGGCTCTGAGCACTATGGGACTTAACATCAGAGGTCATCAGTCCCCTAAAACTTAGAACTACTTCAACCTAGCTAACCTAAGAACATCACACACATCCATGCCCGAGGCAGGATTCGTACCTACGACCGTAGCAGTCGCGCGGCTCCAGACTGAAGCGCCTAGAACCGCTCGGTTATACCGATCGGCATTTTTCTACAGAAAAGTGACGCAACAAAAACTGTGTTTGGCATAGACAGGCGAAATCCAATTCTAAAATTTAGAATAACTGGAAAGAGTCACGACAGTGTCAGCAACGTGTTGGTGAACTACTGCGAGAGACGATAAAAACGTACAGGAGGACCTTAAAGATAAATGTTGCACCTTGTGTGAAGAGCACTGCCACGAAAGAGACTTATGTGGTGTGTATGCTACTAATTACGTGGTTTCAGAGAACGTATTGCGACGGAAATTGCACATACAGAATATTCATGATGGAACGGTTATGACCAGATCTCCTGTAAAACATGTGGGTGTTAATGGCGCAAGGAAAATGAAAGCTGGAATTTCAACCAAAATCATCACTTGACGTTTTATGAAGTAACTGACTTTTTTTCCTGTTTCCGTAGCATACGTTAATTTATGTTTCAGGAACACCAGAGGTGCCGGCCGAAGTGGCCAAGCGGTTCTAGGCGCTTCAGTCTGGAACCACGCGACCGCTGCGGTCGCAGGTTGGAATCCTGCCTCGGGCATGGATGTGTGCGATGTCCTTAGCTTAGTTAGGTTTAAGTAGTCCTCAGTTCTAGGGAACTGATGATGACAACAGTCAAGTCCCATAGTGCTCAGAGCCAACACCGAGGTACTGTGCAAAATATACAGCGGTCAGACCTAAAAGGTCGTGGGGGTTCTGGTTTGCTTATAGTGCCATGTCGTGGTTATTAATGATACTAAATGTAACTGGTAAGCACTATGAAACCATTACAGACGACGTTATTCACTCAAAACCAAAGGCGTTGTTGTGAGAAGGGGACTGATTCTTCGATCGTGATGACGATATAGAAGGCATCTGCATTCAGTGATGAGAGTTGAATCTACAAAATATCTGTTAAGTGTGGATGAATACGAACAATGCGTGTGTAGTGTGGTGTCATGTTTGTGTTGTATGATGATGATAGAAAGGAGTGCGTGATGCCTGGTGCCGGCACATAGCCTACTACTCTGTAATAGCACCAAGGGGGGAGCCAGGCTTAGAGGCCCCATCCGACAGTTAGATCACCGTCAGCAGTGTCACATGTCGCCGAGCACAAGGCACTGCGGAGAGGTTTGGAGTTTAATACAGGGTAGTGGCACAGTGTCTGGAACGTGACGCCCCCTCCTGTGCTCTCCTTGCGGGCCTAATAGTGATGATCAAAATTTCTTCATTAGCAGCATTTCAATTGGCTACCAGCACACAGCAGAAGTGTACACGTTAGCTCCCTCGGCTACACAGGCGGGGCATGATGACCACATAGCTGCTATTCACACAACAGGGAATATTCAACCTTTAATTGATGAGGGTAAGGATGAAATGACTCATATTTTCAGAGGAGCCAAAAATCATAGATTCAAGAATAATTGCAACTGATATTTTACTTGACGTTAGTATAGACGGAGGAAATAACTGGTATGAAGTTCACAAGTTTGTAAAACTTCATTGGGCGATGGGACACGGCTATTCAAGATCTACATAGCTCTATAAAATCATTTGGCTTTACTCAAATAAAATATATACTAAAAAAGAGATATGGAGAATGCTCTCACTCGAATTTTACCGAGAACAGTACAAAATCAGACAACAATAGGCATGTGGTTTTGAATTAATAAAAGAACTCCTTGCGTATACGTCGTATGTTACCATAAATGTGTCATTTTGTCTTTTTTTCTGTATTTAACCTTCCGTTAGTTGCGTCAATTTTTGTGATGCCGCTAGTCGCGATGCATTTCCTGGCTAAGTGCGACACTTTTTATGTTTGAGTGTTCGTTTTTATTTTGTTTTTTAAGATTGCAGTTCTGTTAATTGGTATAGATTAGGACCTGTATACGAAACAGAATATAAGAACCATTAGATTTTAAATATGTAAAGAATAAGTAAGAATAAGTAAAATGATATAAATCGAAAGTATATTAAGTACTTACACTGATAGATTTTAGTTGCCCTTTGGTTTCCTATTTTCGGTTGCATTAATAAATATTCGAAGCTACTGCTCGACACAGACGGTAAAAGGACCAAGTCCAACCCACACCATGTATCACGCCCGTAAATTACGACGCACGAAGAGTGCCAGTATTGCTAACGCAGGGCACCCCTTTGCTACTCCGTCTTCAGACAAGTGGCCCATCGTGACCATCCGATCGCCGTGTCATCCTCAGATAGGGAGGGGCGTGTGGTCTGCACACCGCTCTCCCTGTCTTTACGATGCTTTTCTTTGACCGGAGCCGCTACTATTCAGTCGAGTGGCTCCTCCATTGGCATCACGAGGCTGAGTCCACTCCGAAAAATGGCAACAGCGCATGGCGGTCCGGATGGTCACCCATCCAAGTGCCAGCCACTCCCGACAGCGCTCAACTTCGGTGATCTGACGGGAACCGGTGTTTCTACTGCGGCAAGGCCGTTGCTAGCGAAACCATAGCAAGGAGTGTAAACGCTGCAGTAAGACGGTATCCAGAGCGCCTTTCTGTATACTCTGCAGTATGGAGCAACAAAATGCAACGTGCAACATCCGAGCTCCGTCGCTCCGTGGCTTGCTAGTACTGTGATAAATGCAGCGACAGGAAAAGTCTATACTTGAGACACCACGGTGCGGAAAGGACCGCTGACACCTCTGTGTAAACTAGGGCAAGTTCCTGCCTAATCTGATAGAACGACGTGTTTCGGATAGCTCGTTCTCAGTGTGTCTGTTCATTCAGTCTACGGTACTAACACCGACGTAACGACAGTTTCGCTAATTACATATTAGCCATGCTGGCTGAGACGCCCTGCTAATCCCGCAGGACAGGACAGGAAGTATAAATTGTGGAAAGGTGCCAAAATAAGGGCTGTCAGTTACAATCGAACGTACAACTTTATTATTTGATCAAACATTACAAGATCCCAAAAAATTGAAAAAGAAAAACACACAGTTTTAATCCTTGGGACACAGTTACCGGCTGAAAGCCACTTTAATTTAAAAACGGCTGAAGGCCAATAACTTAAAACGCAAGCATAATCATAAATTTAACAGGAACGCCTTATCTTCAAACATTTCTTTAGTTGGGATGAAGTAAACAAGTTAAATTCAAATCAGCTGAAGGCATAACACTTTAAACTCCATAACATTAAATTTTTTTTAATACCAAAGGCCTTACGTGAAACAGTTCTTTAATTTAGGCTGAAGGCTTTAAGAGCAAAAGAACTCAAACTCAAAATCGGTTGAAGGAGCAAGACTAAAAAAATTCAACAGCATTAAAATTTTTAAAATGCCAAAGGGCTTACGTGAAACAGTACTTCAAACTAGGCTGAAGGCCTTAAGAGCAAAACAACTTTAATTTAAAAAAAAATTGGCTAGAAACCATACAAGTAGAAATAAGGGCGCTCAGATGTTCGAGGATCGGCCTGTAATTCAAACACTGACGCACGCTTATGTGAGACAGGCAGTCGGCCCAACCATTCACGATCCGACACCAACCGATCAATTCAGAGCCAGTAGGCCGAGAACTTTTAAATAACTTGTCAGTCAAACCACGTAAACTACACACAGTTTGACGAACACTTGCAGGAAGAACGAGACAATGCTAACGGCAGTGACTGAGCAAAAAAAGGACAAGTCACGAGTTGGCACACACAGCCAACCCATAAGCGATTGCCGGCCAAATATGCGTCGTCCGAGATCAACTACTTTGTCCCCACACAAATCTTGTGTGTCGGCAATCATCGGCGAGTGATGGCTATCCGCACCTCCCTGGCGCTCCATGCCCCACTGGTGCTACAACGCGACTGCGCCATCCGACCAACTGCTACACATAAGCACGGAGAGAGCACAGTGAACATCACAGGCTACACACAGTTTCACAAACACTTGGACGAAGGACACGACCAATTCTAAAAGCAGTGACTGTGCAATCACCAGGACGAACCACGAGTTGAGACACGCACCGCCTACCCATCTACATCTACATCTACATCCATACTCTGCAAGCCACCTGACGGTGTGTGGCGGAGGGTACCCTGAGTACCTCTATCGGTTCTCCCTTCTATTCCAGTCTCGTATTGTTCGTGGAAAGAAGGATTGTCGGTATGCTTCTGTGTGGGCTCTAATCTCTCTGATTTTATCCTCATGGTCTCTTCGCGAGATATACGTAGGAGGGAGCAATATACTGCTTGACTCTTCGGTGAAGGTATGTTCTCGAAACTTTAACAAAAGCCCGTACCGAGCTACTGAGCGTCTCTCCTGCAGACTCTTCCACTGGAGTTTATCTATCATCTCCGTAACGCTTTCGCGATTACTAAATGATCCTGTAACGAAGCGCCCTGCTCTCCGTTGGATCTTCTCTATCTCTTCTGTCAACCCTATCTGGTGCGGATCCCACACTGCTGAGCAGTATTCAAGCAGTGGGCGAACAAGCCTACTGTAACCTACTTCCTTCGTTGTCAGATTGCATTTCCTTAGGATTCTTCCAATGAATCTCAGTCTGGCATTTGCTTTACCGACGATCAACTTTATATGATCATTCCATTTTAAATCACTCCTAATGCGTACTCCCAGATAATTTATGGAATTAACTGCTTCCAGTTGCTGACCTGCTATTTTGTAGCTAAATGATAAGGGATCTATCTTTCTATATATTCGCATCACATTACACTTGTCTACATTGAGATTCAATTGCTATTCCGTGCACCATGCGTCAATTCGCTGCAGATCCTCCTGCATTTCAGTACTATTTTCCATTGTTGCAACCTCTCGATACACCACAGCATCATCTGCAAAAAGCCTCAGTGAACTTTCGATGTCATCCACCAGGTCATTTATGTATATTGTGAATAGCAACGGTCCTATGACACTCCCCTGTGGCACACCTGAAATCACTCTTACTTCGGAAGACTTCTCTCCATTGAGAATGACATGCTGCGTTCTGTTATCTAGGAACTCCTCAATCCAACCACACAATTGATCTGATAGTCCGTATGCTCTTACTTTGTTCATTAAACGACTGTGGGGAACTATGTCAAACGCCTTGCGGAAGTCAAGAAACACGGCATCTACCTGTGAACCCGAGTCTAAGGCCCTCTGAGTCTCGTGGACGAATAGCGCGAGCTGGGTTTCACACTACCGTCTTTTTCGAAACCCATGCTGATTTCTATAGAGTAGATTTCTAGTCTCCAGAAAAGACATTATACTCGAACATACGCGACCGGCGAGCAAGTACACATCATCCGGTAAGACGACCAACCGACGATCAACGAAGACCGTCCCCAGCCATGTGTGCCGGCAATAGTCGGACGAGTCATGGCTATCTGAACCTCATTGCCGCTCCAGTCCGACCGCGTCCCAAGTGTCCGACTGCCAGGTCCGAACTGCACTACTGGCCCGTTCCAATTCGTCGGACAACACACGACGACCAGGAAGTAACAGCAGTCCAGCGAAGATAACACAGAGGGCCTTCATCGATAAGCGCTGCTGTTGCTGCTCACGGCTGGCAAGGCAGCAACTCAGTGACACCAGCAATTGAAAATTAACATAACGAGGCGGCAGTACGGTAAAAAAAGGACGTTAAATAAGAGATGGCACGAACAAGAGCCACGCACGGCTCACTGGCGAAAGTGTTGTTCTGGGCTGCTTGTCTGAAGTCTTCAACTGCGAGACTGCACGCCGCCGGCTGTTGGACATCTTCGCTTGTGGTACATAACAGCCATGACTGATAGAAGATGCAGACCTACGTGGCCTTGCTCTGGCGCAGGGCCCAGCCGACAAGCTGCCATCTTCTACTTTGTGCACCGACGCCTGAGATCTGCCTTCCAGTTGTACTGTACTGCTTTCCTTCTTGTACGCTGTTTGTGCTGTGGGTGCCCTGGCCTTCCGTCTTCACGACAGCCGCCATCTGGAAGATGCTGTGGGTACTGGTCCAAGGGCATCCCTCTTCCATTGCGTTGAGGCTTTCGAATTCATCGCGGTGTGTCTGCGGGCCGCCACAATGGGTCTCGCTCCCATCCCGATGCTGCTTCGCTGTCAGAAAAGGTACCCGAGCTGCCGCACACTACGCAAGCTGTTTGGATGCTGTGGCCAGCATTTCTCGTAGACGCCTGAGCGAGCACCACGGCAGGTTACCTGAGACGGGGGAGACAATTATCGTTGTACAAAACATGTTAATAAAATGTTATATCGGAAACCGCTGTTTCACTGGCGCCTATAGACATAAGACTAAAATACTCACCAGCCCTCGGAGATTGGCCTCCAACACATTGTCACACCACCACCTCACATGTCCAACCTCAATGCCTACCGACTTTCTGATACGAGGGGTAACAATTACTGATTTAAGTAAATTATTCAACTAGGCCGAGTCATGATTACTCTCTACAGATAGACATTTTTTACAAACTATTTTTTCATGCTTTTGCGATCAAAGATACATACAGTGTTTTTCACATGCGTACTTGGTGCGACAAGTCTTTTTTGTCTTCTTGTAACATGACTGGGAACTTTCTGTTTTCCTCTTCCCTGCTTCCAAAGAAAATGCATTGTTCCCTTGATGTGCTTTGGATTTCTATTTTTACCATCATTTTTATTATATCATATAGTTGTTTCCTAATCAGCACTCTTCTTTTGAACTGATCTTCCAGTAGAATCAGAGCCACACCTTTGAGGAACTCATACCTATCTAAATGTTTGTTTTTGTTTCCACAAAAAGTTACTCTTGAATTGATGCCTGAAACGTTTAGCATATGGAAAAAGAATACCATAGACTATCTCCTTGTTGACCTACCTACAAGAGTTTGTCAATTACGTAAACGCCAGATCTGGTGTCATTATAGTTAAGTACAATTTCTGCCTTTTTCTCTAAGTCTTCCGAAGTTTCGTTGGTGATACATATATATAATTCTTTTCGGAAATACGAAACAAATGTTTCATTTTTGGTGCATCCAAAAACACGACTTTATCGCTGTCTATCTTTCTCGGATATGAAATTTAAAGACACTTCCTTTTTTTTTTAAACTCTGCCTACAAGTGACTATCTCCCTTTCTGCAGTTCTCTAATTACAAACTAGTGAACGAGTTATCTGCTATAAAGTTCTTACCAGCCACATAGATTGGCTCAGCAAGTCTCAAAAGCTACTCCTTTGACAGAATTATCATTCTGAAAGAGACCTTATGGCTGTACAAAATATATATTTCCATGTTGTAAATACAATACAGCTTAGGGCCCACACAGAAGATTTTTATGTCATATTTAAATGGCATGAAATCCACACCGACGTCGAACTGTGGGAGCTGTTGATCAAGAGCGACGTTTTGACCAACGGAGTAATGCGTCTTGCAGTTATTCATAAACATAGTGAACATTTCCTTCAGGGCAGCCCATTTTCCCATTTTCACCGTTTTTGTCTTGAGGCGCCATCTTCGGAATGAAAAAACTTTGTTAGGAATCGGAAATGTATTTCAGACTTACCGGTACTCATTATGAAAATATTGACATCAAGGTCTTCTGATGTGCAGAAATGAATATTCTGTTGCCCTTCAGGAAACACATGTAACACTAATACTGGATATCGACTGTACCTATGTTATGTAATTTCTTTGTTTTCTTACGCATCTTTCGTTGAGCATGCATATAAATGTCTAATCATAATTCCTGTCAATTTATCTCACTGCAATTAATTTTTGCACGTAAATTTCAAATCTACGTTCTGCTTAACTGATGCCAAGTGAAAAGAATATCTGTAGAACTGATTCGTGTATGGGGTATATAGGTCTGCAAATATGTAAAACGTGGAGGAAAGTCCCTCTGCTACGGAGCACGAATTGCAGAAATGGAAAAGGTGGATTCGGCGGTAGAACGGCTAAAAGTCCGTGTGGGAAAGGCAGTCAGAGGCTAGCTTGCAAACTGTTCACATCTTATTAGTGAACGAGGTAAAGAAAGCAGCAAGATTGAGTAATAAAGCCTCGGATGTGGATTACTGACTATTTATTCGTGGCATTGATTGGTTGGCAATGAATTGCAAAACTCAGGAACCAGGAAGAAAACATTCAGAGCCTTTATCCATCAAGAGCCATTAGAACGTTGCCGCCTTTATTGTAGCCACAGAAGAGCTTCACCGTCCCCCCCCCCCCCCCCCCCCCTTCATATCAAGTAACAATTTACAGCTGTTTTTACTCACACGAACCATTTATTTTCTTAAATTGCAAATAATAATTGTTTTTGGCTCAACTTTGAGTCGAGAACCTTGACTCACTCCTTCCTATTTACCTAGACAGTATCCTTCTCCTAGTGATTCAACATATCAGCTACTTTATTGAAGTGCAAAACATTTTATTGCTTCAGTAGTGCACATTACCTTTTGTTGAATAGTCAATTCCCTAAATGTTCAGTTGGTTTTGTTTCTGTAATACTCCACGTCAATTTTGATTAATGAAGAGATAAAGTCTTACATGACTATAAATGCAAAAAAGAGCTTATTAATTTACTTACACATCATTATCACCGAAATCGTTATTCAGAATTAAAAGTAACTGAATAGGCCAGTGATCATAAAGGGTGGTCATTGGCCATTGAAGTTTAAGAGCCACCTTAATGGATACCTACTTCACAGATATGTAAAATGTATATATTTATGTACTGGTCGACAAACCCGGCATTGGCCTGGTATTCATTTTGCCAATTTTCTGTTGGATACGAAAAGAAAAAAATTAATTGTGTTTGTAGTGAAGTACCCAAAAAATTTCCCAAATATTCGTGAAAGCAGCTTTGAATTTATGAAACACACGGGCAAAGAAATAAGCACAATGTAAAGGTGTACAAATACAGTATCCATGTTAAGAAACCCGATCCGAGACAGTTTCTGTACACTGGGCGCTGCTGCTTCGCTCATCTACAGCGCTATTTAGTAGACATCTCTATGGCTACGCCCCTTCGTAGCTCTATGGACCGCTACCGTTTTCATCTGCAGCCATTTGTGCATCCCATATGAAAGCTGTTAAAAGCGCTCCTAGGTATCAGGGATTTGCTTATAATGACTCGACTGTACAAGTGTTTTAGTAGTAAGAATATGTTGTTTGTTGTGGTCTTCAGTCCTGAGACTGGTTTGATGCAGCTCTCCATGCTACTCTATCCTGTGCAAGCTTCTTCATCTCCCAGTACCTACTGCAACCTACCTCCTTCTTTATCTGTCTAGTGTATTCATCTCTTGGTCTCCCTTTACGATTTTTATTCTCCACGCTTCCCTCCAATACTAAATTGTTGATTCCTTGATGCTTCAGAACATGTCCTACCAACCGATCCCTTCTTCTAGTCAAGTTGTGCCATAAACTTCCCCAATCCTATTCAGTACTTACTCATTAGTTACGTGACGTACGCATCTAATCTTAAGCATTCTCCTGTAGCACCACATTTCGAAAGCTTCTATTCTCTTCTTCTCCAAACTATTTAACGTCTATGTTTCACTTCCATTCATGGCTACACTCCATACAAATACTTTCAGAAATGGCTTCCTGACACTTAAATCTATACCCGATGTTAACAAATTTGTCTTTTTCAGAAACTCTTTCCTTGCATTGCCAGTCTACATTTTATATCATTTCTACTTCGACCATCATCAGTTATTTTGCTCCCCAAATAGCAAAACTCCTTTACTACTTTAAGTGTCTCATTTTCTAATCTAATTCCCTCAGCACCACCCGACTTAATTCGACTACATTCGTTTATCCTCGTTTCGCTTCTGTTGATGTTCATCTTATATCCTCCTTTCAAGACACTGTCCATTCCGTTCAATTGCTCTTCCAACTCCTTTGCTTTCTCTGACAGAATGACAATGTCATCGGCGAACCTCAAAGTTATTATTTCTTCTCCATGGATTTTCTTTTGTTTCCTTTAGTGCCTGCTCAATATACAGATTGAATAACATCGGGGAGAGGCTACAACAGCCGGCCGCGGTGGTGTAGCGGTTCTAGGCGCTCAGTCGGGAACCACGCGACTGCTACGGTCGCAGGTTCGAATCCTGCCTCGGGCATGGATGTGTGTGCTGTCCTTAGGTTAGTTAGGTTTAAGTAGTTCTACGTTCTAGGGTACTGATGACCACAGATGTCAAGTCCCATAGTGCTCAGAGCCATTTTTTTAGAGGCTACAACCCTGTCTCACTACCTTCCCAACCACTGCATTCCTTTCATGCCCCTCGATTCTTATAACTGCTATCTGGTTTCTGTACAAATTGTAAATAGCCTTTCGCTTCCTGTATTTTACCCCTGCCACCTTTAGAATCTGAAAGAGAGTATTCCAATCAACATTGTCAAAAGCATTCTCTAAGTCTAGAAATGCTAGAAACGTAGGTTTTCCTTTCCTTAATCTTTCTTCTAAGATAAGACGTAAGGACAGTATTGCCTCACGTGTTCCAACACTTCTACGGAATCCAAACTGATGTTCCCCGAGGTCGACTTTTACCAGATTTTCCATTCGTCTGTAAAGAATTCGCGTTAGTATTTTGCAGCCGTGACTTATGAAACTGATAGTTCGACAATTTTCACATCTGTCAACACCTGCTTTCTTTGGGATTGGAATTATTATATTCTTCTTGAAGTCTGAGGGTAGTTCGCCTGTCTCATACGTCTTACTCACTAGATGGTAGAGTTTTGTCAGGATTGGTTCTCCCAAGGCCGTCAGTAGTTCTAATGGAATGTTGTTTACTCCCGCGGACTTGTTTCGACTTAGGTCTTTGAGTGCTCTGTCACACTCTTCACTCAGTATCGTATCTCCCATTTCGTCTTCATCTACATCCTCTTCCACTTCTATAATATTGTCCTCAAGTACATCGCCCTTGTATAGACTCTGTATATACTCCTTCCACCTTTCTGCTTTCCCTTCTTTGCTTAGTACTGGGTTTCCATCGGAGCTCTTGATATTCATACAAGTGGCTCTCTTTTCTCCAAAGGTCTCTTTAATTTTCCTGTAGGCAGTATCTATCTTACCTCTAGTGAGACAAGCCTCTACATCCTTACATTTGTCTTCTAGCCATCCCTGCTTAGCCATTTTGCACTTCCTCTCGATCTCATTTTTGAGGCGTTTGTATTCCTTTTTGCCTGCCTCATTTACTGCATTTTTATATTTAGCAAGCGATAAAAAGTTAAAATGGATTTCATTCCAACTGTGTCTGTGATTTTGCAATCAATCTTGCTTTGAAATTTCTTTTTGGAATCAGTTAAGCGTCATATGGTATTTTCTAGCTTTAGCTGTAGCATTTGATCTCCAGCAGTCAAATTCAGTTATTATATTCTTATCATTTCCCATTACTCCAGGCAGTTTGGTCAGAATATTATACAGCCTTCCTTTCCAAGCCATGTTTCTCAATTTCGTTCCATTCTTACCTAAAATAAAAAGTAAGTATGTTATTGTGTCATTATTGATTTATTATTATTATTATTTTTATTACTAATAATGTTTATATGTTTCTTTTGTACTCGCGAAAATAATAATGTCCATCACTTTCCTGCCATTGATTATTTTCTTCTTCCTCAAATTCGTGGTCTATACCTGAATCTACAGATTTTGTTTCAGTTACGCCTTCAGATTCGGAACAGATCATACAAAATGATATTCAATGGATATCTCATCGTCAATCAGAAGGCGATGTACCTCTTCCAAATCCTTAGAATTTTTGAAGTCATATACTTCACCCATTTTCAAAGCTAGAATTAGTAGTAATATCGGAATTTACTCTCAGTAAGCAGACAACAACAGAACTACCGATTTGCGCACGCTATAAACAGTGGTATGTTTGCATTCCATAACGGCGACAATGCGTTACATGAATTGGAGCGATTCATTTGGCAGACATAATCTTGTCAGGTCTATTGTCTTGCAGCAGATTCCCTGCTTTTTTTTAAAATCTACAGTTCTACTGGTAAAATGCAAAAATAAAAGAGCAAATATCCTGTTTCTTTATTACATAAGTGTCTATTCCTTCAAAGTAATATATATTTTTGTGAATGTTGGTGCACCAGTTGAGCTTTACTTTTTGAGACATTACTTAAGTTTGAACATCACTTCTGTGAATTGCTCAACCCTAACATTTTCTTTTATCAGCTTCAAGTCCTGAGTCAAGCTGCTCACATGGATGTTATCTAAAACCTCTGTTTATCTATTTATGATATGCGTCTGGGCAACGATAACCCGTCCTATGTCTCACTGCCAGACCGATTCTTATAGTTTAGCGTAACGGCTCATAGCAGTCTAAGCTGAAAATAAAATGTCTGTAATTTATTTCAAAATGGTTCAAATGGCTCTGAGCACTATGGGACTCAACTGCTGTGGTCATTAGTCCCCTAGAACTTAGAACTACTTAAACCTAACTAACCTAAGGACATCACACACATCCATGCCCGAGGCAGGATTCGAACCTGCGACCGTGGTAGTCCCACGGTTCCGGACTGCGCGCCTAGAACCGCGAGACCACCGCGGCCGGCTGTAATTTATTTCCATATAATGTTGTCAAAATAAGTCCCTGCAGTCGCTTCGTTATTCATTACAAGAAAGTTTAGCTCTTTACACATGTATGTATTTTTGTAGCTAAAATTTTCGAAAAACGTGGGTAACAATGACAAACTCGCTTGCAAAGCCATGGTATCAAAGCATTATAGAGTGATGTTGATGGTTAGATGAGTCACTTGGTGTCAGCTGTCTTGAGTTGGTATGAGTGAAGGTTTTCGCAGTGCATACCACTAACAATTACTGTTTTACCGTGTTCCACTGTTGAAGTTAAAATGCCTCAATCTGCTGCTTGTTGTGCGTGGTGTATATTTCTAGCCCTACAGCTAGTGTGCAAAGGTTTGAAATACTTAAACGCGGAAACGAGCAAACTCTGACCTCGGAAAAAAAGTAAATAACACTCAGAGCTACAAAAGTAAGTGGGAAGCTGAAACTATATTTAAGTGTAGGTTTCAACTTAGTAAAAAAGGGCGATAATTTAGGCAGTTTGCTTTTGAAGTAACTGTAGCAGTAATTTCGTAATTTAGTCTGAGTTTTGTATAAAAATGATTCAAATGGCTCTGAGCACTATGGGACTTAACATCTGAGGTTATCAGTCCCCTAGAACTTAGAACTACTTAAATCTAACTAACCTAAGGACATCACACACATTCTTGTCCGAGGCAGGATTCGAACCTGCGACCGTAGCGGTCGCACGGTGCCAGACTGAAGCGCCCAGAACCGCCCGGCCACACCGGCCGGCGGTTTTATATATATATTATATTTATTAAATATAATAATGGAGTATTAGCATGAAAAATGGGCTGTCTAGTATCTACCGCTGTCTCCTGCTTTTTCGAGTTTCTGTGTCCTGATTGCGAGACTGTTTCATCTCGCAACAATGAGCAGACACAACACGATACAGCATCTAATGTCTACCTCGTTTCTGAACTAGGCCTTATGGAGACAAGATTCTGTGAAAAAAAGAATAACAAAGGTATGATGGAAGATGTCCTGCACCGGCTAGCACTTACCTAGTTATATCTGTTTATTATGGTAACGTTGAAAAAAATTAGGCCACGTGTGTCACAGATAAGTATGTGCCCAACTAAGGGCTACTGATGTATTCTTTTTTTCTACATTTTCTTCGTTTCTCATTTCGTACATCCCAATTGGGATCACGTAACCAGTGTGTTCATTTGGTATTGTTTTCATTTTTTCAGCAACTTTCACCATCTGCTCGTTTTGCCTTTTCATTATACAGCCTTTTCCGAAGCTGAATTCTTTTTATCTTGATTGTCTCCAACATCAGATATTTTTGTAATGATTGCCTTCAATATAAAGGATCTTAGTTCTGAATTATTTTCTATAACTAGTTTCCGATTCTTCCACGTTCATACGTTCTAATTTTTCGCCGATATTTTATCTATGTTTTGGCAGATCTCTTCATTACTTTTCGGTTTCAACCCTATGTTTTGTTTTGCTCCAATTATTTTCCAAATAATATGTCTTCAAGTACTTGTAGTCTATTCAATTTGAATCTAGTAGTAAGAACTTACTCTCATACAGGCATTCCAGTTTCTTCACTGTAGTATAATGATTTACTTTTATTTTCTACAGATGATAAACTTCATGAAATAATTTTATTATTATTGTCCTGAAAATGATCACAGTATACCACTGCTAATATCGTAAGCACAAAGACGTGTCTGTCAATTGTTGTAGACAGCTTACTAGCAAGCCGTCTAACCTTATGAAATTTAATAGAATATATCGAGTCTTAGTTTCTGTCTTGAAAAAAATCAATATGACAGTGTCAGATTTCGCCAGAATCTCATAAATCAGTAACATACATTTTTTAACTTCTACAGACACGTTGCCAACCGTGAAACGGTTCAAATGGTTCAAATGGCTCTGAGCACCATGGGACTTAACATCTATGGTCAACAGTCCCCTAGAACTTAGAACTACTTAAACCTAACTAACCTAAGGACAGCACACAACACTCAGTCATCACGAGGCAGAGAAAATCCCTGACCCCGCCGGGAATCGAACCCGGGGGTGGGAAGCGAGAACGCTACCGCACGACCACGAGCTGCGGACAACCGTGAAATGAAATAAACAATTTTTGACGTGTTGCACGGAACTACTACTAGATACTAATACATTCATGAAATATATTTTTCAGATGGTAGATAAGTAAAAATATGCATTTCAGTTTAATAACAGAGTACAAAGTTTTTGAATTTTTTATATTGCATAAGTAATATTATTCATTAAAATAAAAATTGTAACAAGCAATATAGAATAGTACGTTAATAGATTAAATATAATTACA
The DNA here is from genome assembly GCF_023897955.1 of Schistocerca gregaria. Lineage (NCBI taxonomy): Eukaryota > Metazoa > Arthropoda > Insecta > Orthoptera > Acrididae > Schistocerca > Schistocerca gregaria. The sequence goes on from NC_064920.1 coordinate 195,092,689, forward strand.
CAAGAACAATATTGTATGGTGTATGAAATTTCTTGAAATATTTTCTTTCTGCAGTTTGGCAACAGCACGGTGCCTCCTTAAAGACTAAAGCGTCCGCCTCTCGTGATATCTAATGACCAATTCCGCATTACACAGCGTTGTCCGAATTCATTCAGAAGAGCTCACATATGCCACAGTTAAAAAAAATCTGCCCTGTACCCATTGAACTACTTTCTTTTTCTTTACCATTTCAGCGTTGTGGAAAGCACATTTATATCTTTAGAGAAGTCGAGGAAGTGCCTGAATTGATATTCTCTTCTCTTTTGTTCCCCGTTTCTCTTGAATTATCTTCCTCTTCCTTTGTTTCTGGATTTCCTAAGCTGGCATTTTATTTCCTTATTGAAAAAAAAGACAAGATATTGAACCAATTACAAATGAACAGATTGAAATTATACCAAATACCAGTTGATAATGAATGTTTGAAATTTATTCTCAAGGGCCCAACGTCTCGACATGATATATCGACGGAAACGATTTTCAGGCACTTGCTTAACTTTCAATCCACTTCCTTCGGCAGAGTTGTTTCAGAGAATAGTTGACATAACTGTAGCACTGCTGCAGAAGGTAATTAACCTAAATCAACAATACTAACTTCCATTTTGTGTGACGATCTTTGATTCGCGGGATAGCGATTGTTACTGGTTGCTACTAACCAGTGGGATAAGTAAAACAACCGACGTCGGGGCTAAAATTGACTGTGTCCCCCTCCACCTCCACCCCCATCTGCCGATTACATTCCATTTGTTTTGTTTAATCCTAAATAACATTTCCTCCCGTTCCACTACAATTTTTTTGTTGTATTTGAAGGCGCCAATATAACAAAATCGCGGTTTCTTGTGAATTTCTGATTACTTTTTGTACAGAGTAATTTTACGCTAAAAATTCCGAAGTCCAAACCAACCAAAATGTCTAAACTTTTACGAATGTACGAAAATGCCGTGAACCGATGTGTATAAAACAAATGTTCGGAATTATCCGGATATCTATCAGCTGACGTTAATATGAGATTTTGCACTTTGCGCCTTTATGATCTATCGAATTCTGCTGCGGAAAATTGAGGTCTCCGAATGTCTGCGGAGGAAAGGCAATTCATGCTTCCTTATGAACGCAAGGTGGTGACGTTGGATGCTGTGGTCTAGAGCGAAGCTGACGTTCTAATTCATCCCAAATGTGTTCTGTACCGTTCACGTCGGTACTCTGGGTAGGCCAGTCCATTGCAGGAGTGTTATTGTCTACAAACCAATACATCACAGATGCTGTTTTATGACAGGGTGCATTCCAAGGCAGTACTGAGCAGTAATCGTCTCCAAAATACGTGATCATACCCTTCCAAATTTAACGTTTTCTTAAGCTCAATAAAGGAACCACCCCCTAGTTACGGTAAACACCCCTACACATTAATACCACCTCCTTCGTACTTTAGTGTTAGCATCACATATGACGCCAGTTAAAGTTCTCCGGACGAAAACCCTTGCACGGGTATTCCACAGTATATACTGTGATTCGTCCCTCGACATCTCTCGTTCCCAATCATCCACTTTCCAGTGACTACGGTCGTTAACCACCTTGAGCCGTGCTGGCCCCGGCTTATGCGTTGGTTCAAACCTTGCAGTTTACTCTGCGTTTGCTTTCCTGCGGTTACTGCGGTTATGCGGTGTTTCTTCCTCTTGCTACGTGTGGGAGCAGCGGTGTGTATCGATATTCGCACCTTGTACTATCTTTGGTCTGGTGCTTATAGTTTCCGGCTAGGCAGTGTGCTGCAGTCAGTCGGTTGGTGTCGATCAGCCAGGAAATCTCCGCACGGCGCAGTGGGCAGGGCCCGCTGGCGGTCTCTACGCAGTGTCGGCGTGTGTGGGAGATGTTCCGATTGCGACGAGGTTCGTGGCTCACCGACCCAGGACATCAAAGTTGAGTGGAGATTTAATTACCGAAGCCAGTCTGTTCAAATAGTGCCGTTGGTTGTCATGGTTGGCGGAAGTTTGGGCACCATACGGTAGAGTTTAACGCTATTTTGGTTATTTGAATTCCAAGTGCATCAACGGAGTTTTCTTCCTTGTGGCCGTTAGCTTTCAGTTTTTTTGCCCTGGCCACTAGCGTAAAATTCGGGCAGTGTCCTTTCCTCATCGTGTTGTCGCTGTCCAACACGTGTGTGTAGTTTTGACATCTTATGCTACCTTGGTTGTGAGCGGCTATTCATTTTATGTTTTGGCTTTGGAGTTCCTGGTGTACTGGTCGGGTGGAAAGCAAGTCGTCTTGTCGGTGGGCCCGATGACTGTCTCTTGGTTGCGTTGCCGGCGGATCAGATATAGTTTGGCTGACTGCCTGTCTCCCCTAAGCGAACGTTAATATTTCTAGTGCAGACCGCCCCCCTGAAACATCTGAGTGCCCCTGGCTGTACTGCCTTTTCTTATTATTGTTCGATTGTCTATTTTAATGGGTCATAACCGAGGTCTGAATTTGTGTGCTTTTACTTGGGTTTTAAATAACGGGCCTTCAGCCGTTTTAAAATTAAAACTTCCTTACTTGTCAAGCCTTGCATTGTTTGGGCCTTCAGCCTTATTTAAAATATTTTTTTTTGATAAAGATTTGAGCCTTCTGCCTTTTGAAAATTCGTTGTAGTTATGTTTTGAATTATGGACCTTCAGCCTTTTAAAAGGTAAAGAGGTGCCCTTAAGCCATAAGATTCCCTGATATATCCAGTCTGTAGTTAAGCGCGGAAATTTGCGCTTTAATATTTGGCCGACTAAATAAAGTTATATGTGTTCGAGTGTAACTGACAGCCGCTCATTTTTGGCCCCCTTCCACAATTACAACAACCTGTTCTCTCCTGCGGATTTAACCCGGAGTTTGACACTTCAAGTGTCACTCTGCGCCAACTACAGAAATTCGTATCTTCTTTTTTAACTGCCTATGTGCAGTGATTGTGATAGCTGGATGCTCATTTCATGCGCTCTTTCAACTACTCTTCGCAATTCTCGACGGTACCTGTCCGTTAGCATAGGACGTCTGCCTGGTTTTAGAACAACTGCGGTTGTTCCTTCGCGTCTCCACTTCACAATCACATCACCAGCAGTCAACTTGAACCGCTATATAAGCGTTGGATTTGTTACTCAGGCGACATCCAATGAAAAGTGCACGTTCGAAGTTACTGAGCTCTCCTGGCTGACCAGTTATGCTGTCAACAGGCCTTTTGATTAGATTGTGTATCGTTGGTAATAATTCAGTATTGTTATCATTCTAGCATTTGTAAACTTAGAGAAAGCTTTTGACAATGTTGACTGGAATACTCTCTTTCAAAGCAGTAAAGGAAACAAAAGAAAAATTCGGAGTAGATATTAAAATTCATAGAGAAGAAAAAAAAACCTTTGAGGTTCGCCGATGACATTGTAAGTCTGTCAGAGACAGCAAAGGACCTGGAAGAGCAGCTGAACGGAATGGACAGTGTCTTCACAGGAGGATATAAGATGAACTTCAACAAAAG